>NW_028270139.1:34953777-35255589 GCF_037043375.1 Chiloscyllium plagiosum | reverse complement strand
TATACCCACGCAGATGCCTTTTAAATGTTATAATTGTACCAGCCTCCGTCACTTCCTCTGGCAGCTCATTCCTTTGTTTTAAAATAGTGATAGAAAAGGATAGACCGGATCTAAAAGTTAAAGTTCTAAATTGGAGGAAGGACAATTTGGACAGTATTAGACAAGAACTATTAAAAGTTGACTGGGGGCAGATGCTTACAGGTAAAGGGATGTCTAGAAAATGGGAAGCTTTCAAAAATGATACAAGAATCCAGAGACAATATGTTTCTGTTAGAGTGAAAGGCAAGGCTGGTAGGTGTAGAGAACGCTTGATGACCAGAGAAATTGAAGTTTTAGTCAAGAAAAAGAAGGAAGCATATGTCAGGTACAGGCACCTGAGATTGAGTGAATCCTTAGAAGCATATAAAGTATATTTAAGAAGGAAATCAGGAGGGCAGAACGGGAACATGAGATAGCTTTGGCAAATATGGTTAAGGAGAACCCAAAGGGATTTTATAGATATATTAAGGACAAAAAGGTAACTAAGGAGAGAATAGGGCCCTTCAAAGGTCAGCAAGGCAGCCTATATGTGGAACTGCAGGAGATGGAGATACTAAATGAATATTTTGCATCAGTGTTTACAGTGGAGAAGGACATGGATGAAATAGAATGTGGGGAAATAGATGAAGTCTTGAAAAATGTTCATATTACAGAGGAGGTGGTGCTGGATGTGTTAAAACATCCAGAACCTGATCAGGCATATCCTGGAACTCTGTGGGGTTAGGGAAGTGATTGCCTGGCCTCTTGCTGAGAAATGTGTACCCTTGATAGTCACAGATGAGGTTGGAGGTTGGCTTATCTGATGCCACAGAAGACTGCAGGTTGGCTTATCTGCTGCCACTATTTAAGAAAGGTGCTAAGGAAAAGCCAAGGAACTATAGACCAGACAGCCTGACAACAACGGTGGGCAAATTGATGGAGGGAATCCTGAGGGACAGGATTTATATGCATTTGAAAAGGCAAGGACTGATTAGGGATAGTCAACATGGCTTTATGTATGGAAAATCATATCTCACTAACTTGGTCGAGTTTTTTGAAGAAGTAACCAAGAGGATTGATGAGTACAGAGTGGTGGACATGATCTATATGGTCTTCAGTAAGGCATTCAACAAAGTTCTTCATGGTAGACTGGCTATCAAGGTTAGATCACATGAAATACAGGGAGAACTGCCATTTGGATACAGAACTGACTCAAAGGTAGAAGAGAGAGTGTGTGGTAGTGGAGGGCTGCTTTTCAGACTGGAGGCCTGTGACTAGTGTTGTGCCACAAGGATCAGTGCTGGGTCCACTTCTTTTCCTCATTTATACAGAGCCATAGAGATGTCCAGCACAGAAACAGACCCTTCAGTCCAACTCGTCCATGCCGACCAGGTATCTTATCCTAATTTGGTCCTATTTGCCAGCACTTGGCCCATATCCCTCTAAACCCTTTCTATTCATATACCCATCCATATGTCTTTTCAAGGTTCTAATTGTACCAGTCTCCACCATTTCCTCTGGCAGCTCATTCCGTACATGCACCACCCTGTGTGTGCAAAAGCTGTCCCTTAGGTCCCTTTTAAATCTTTCCCCTCTCACCCTATGCTCTCTAGTTGTGGACTCCACATTCCTGGGGAGATGAATGTCTATTTACCCTATCCATGCCACTCACGATTTTATAAACATCTAAGGTAACCCCTCAGCTTTTGACACTTCAGGGAAAACAACCCAGCCTATTCAGCCCCTCCCCATAGTTCAAATCCTCCAAACCTGGCAATATCCTTGTATATCTTTTCTGAACCCTTTTAAGTTGCACAACATCCTTCCGATAGGAGGGAGACCAGAACTGCACACAATATTCCAAAATAAATTATTTGGATGTGAACATAGTTAGTAATTTTGCAGATGACATAAAAGTTTGTGGTGTAGTGGACAGCGAAGAAGGTCACCTCAGAGTACAACGTGATCTTGATCTGATGAACTAATGAGTGGCACATGGAGTTTAATTTAGATAAATATGAGGTGCTGCATTTTGGAAAGGTAAATCAGGGCAGGACTTAAATACTTAATGGTAAGGTCCCGGGGAGTGTTGCTGAGTAAAGAGACCTTGGAGTGCAGGTTCATGGTTCACCGAAGGTGGAGTCGCAGGTAGATAAGATAGTGAATAAGGCATTGGTATGCTTTCCGTTATTGGTCAGAGCATTGAGTATAGAGGTTGGGAGTTCATTGTTGCGGCTGTACAGGATGTTGGTTAGGCCACTGTTGGAATACTGCCTGCACTTCTGGCCTTCCTCCTATAGGAAGGATGTCGTAAAACTTGAAAGGGTTCAGAAACGATTTACAAGGATGTTGCCAGGGTTGGAGGGTTTGAACGACAGGGACAGGCTGAATAGACTGGGACTGTTTTCCTTGAAGCATCAGAGGCTGAGGCATGACTTTATAGAGGTTTACAAAATCATGAGGGGCATGGCTAGGGTAAATAGATAAGGTCTTTTCCTTAGAGTGTAAGAGTCCAGAACTAGAGCGAATAGGTTTAGGGGGAGAGGACAAAGATTTAAAAGGGACTAATGGGCAACCTTTTCATAACAGCAAGAATTGTACTGCTTTGTACCTAACTGATCAAAATAAAGTGATTTGCTTTGAAGACTCATTGACTGAAGTTTAACTACCATTAGTTTGCAGAAACTGACAAAAGATTAATTTGATCTTCAAAACAAAAAAAGTATAACGATGAGTAAAGTAAAATCCTTCATGTAATAGAAACTTTATAAATATCCATTCATAATAGAAGCAAAATATCACGAACATAGCAGCACACATCATTGACCTGGCACTTGAACAGTGTGGTTACACAGAGTTGACCCTACAACGAGGCACTCGCACCTGTCAAAACATTGGCACAAATGTTCCAATAACTACCAGCAGATGTACAAGGTACACAGCTCTACCACTCCTTCAAAGTTTCAGAGAATAAGTCTTTACCTTACATTTTTTTAAATTTTCATTAGTCACAGTAATAAATAAGAACTACTGAGAAACATTCAAAATAAAAATGTGTATGTCACTAGCATAGCAAGAAAAGCACATAAATCTGTATGAGACAGCAATTTCTGTAAAAGTTGATCATAAGCTGCGTATGTGTTGATAAAGGTTTGAAGAAAAGTAGCACCCTTCTAACTTTAAAAGGAAAGGATCATTGGGTCTCATACCAGTCTATAACTGAAACTCCAAAGGAATGTCAATAAAATAATAATGATCCAATTCAATAATCTGCCCAAAAATAGTAGGATATCCAATATTGTACATACCTTGTGACTACATTCCACTCACCACCTTGAAACTGCAGTATAAAAGATACTACATATAAAAATATATCATTACATGGAAGAGGAAAATATTACACTGTGTTCTAAGTTCTACACCCTTTTGAAAAAATCCTATTATATTATTTATCATAGTAACTGTATTCCGGCAGAGCAAAATCTTCTGATATTTGATTTCAAACTTGTTAAACATAAAGATTCTCTTGCTCATCTCAGAGTGTAGCACGGAATTCTCTTAAAAGTCCTGGCTGATAATCATTGCTCAGTCAACAGATCAAAAAAAAAATTAGTCAATTGTCTCATTTGCTGTCCTTGCTGTCCACAAAACAAATGCTGGATTTTGTAATTTAAAAGTGACTATGCTTTAAAGTTTGTCAACTATGAAGTGCTCTTGAATATCTTGAAAATATGAAAACCATTTTATAATTGATCATCTTCCTTATTACAACATAATACAACTAAATGAATTTATTGTTAAGAAATTCCATAAATTTTCTTCTCATCAGGAGTAATGGTTGCTAATGTTGAACAAACTTTAAGCAGTCAAAGATCAGATATAACAGGATTTCTCCTTACCCTAATAATGTGCTTCAGCTCTAGCTTTAGCACACCCAGTGGCACTACAGTGACATTTCCTGCACCAGTCACGGCCTTTTGAAACTAGTCAAATTCTGTGCTCTGATACTGCCTTACAGGAAAATGAATTGTGAATGTATAAACTCACTTTAGACACTAACAAAAGTTGCTGGAAATGCAAGCCCATGCTCAAAATATGATTTGTCTCTGATTGAAGAGTAGGAACAACAGATTGTAAGTCTCATAATCAGTCAGAGATGAGATCAAGTTCCAGGGATAACTGTGATTTTGATGTCCTCAAGACAAAGAGGTAAGTAGTTTGCTTCTATTCCAATGTGAATGATAACTCAGTGTATGGAATAAAGGGCAATATTTACAATGCAAAAAGCAGCAGTTAGTTTTTTTGTAATAACAGCAAGTTATATTGCTTTGCGTTTAGCTTATTAATGAAATGTTTTTTATTTTTCATCTATCTTAGAATTTCCAAATTTTTAACTTTGCAAATAGATAATGTCATGCAAGATTAAAAGAGAATTTCACACTATGGCTCATTGAAACAACAACTATATTATCCTAACTTCAAAACAAAACACTTTAAAATCCATGAGCTAAATTGGGAAAGAGTGGAATATTCTGACAGACTATGAGCCTTTACAACTATATTAGTAACACTGTACATATCAAGATCGGATTTCCCAAACATTAATTAACATTTAAGTATCTTGTGATATGTATAATAAGTGGTTCTGAGGCAAGTCAGTTCTCATTATCTTACCATTATCTGAAACGCCCTTCCAGAAAGGAAACATCAATGGGTTCCCACACTTTATGACTGCCTCAATCAGTATTAACATTTATTCACTATTTCTGGTTCGCACAGAACACATTCCTTCAAATATGAAGTAACAGGTTTAAACTTCCCATAAACAAAAGGCCTTATTATGGGTACAGTAAAGTTATCAATCTTTTTACAATAACATTCCAAAGGGGGTCTATTTCTGGATATCTATGGCATGTATTTGAAACAAGGGATGGAATTTTTACCTATTAAACAGTTAAAAAGTTATGACTTGATAGCATTTTTAAGTGATAACATGAAAGGCATGATTCTAAAGCTGCATTGACATTCAGGAGAGCTTTGTATCTACATTGTGTGTAGTCTTTGACTGTCCTTTGTTTTTTTTAAATCAGAAAGCAGTCTTTCTATTCATTTTATTTTGGAGAGACTGTTCTCCTAACTTGATAGAACATAGATTTTAAGCAGAAAGAATGTAAATCCGCCTTTTGGCTGTTCAATTTACGAGTACTTGTATCTAATGTAGCAATGGGTTGTGTGAGCTCACATGTTCTAAGAACTAGATGTGGGAAGTATGATATTTAAAGATTCAACAGATGTTTGTTAAAGCTCCACATGTATCCAAAATATACAGCTGTTAGCACATTACTGTCTGGGTTAATATTTGGTTGCAAAGAATAGCACATTTTCATGACCATGTCATGATTCACAAGGCTCCAGTTAAGATGGAGTCTAAGATAAAAAAATTCTTATCACATGTTGTGAAACAGTGATGACCTCATGAGCATATCTCTTAAAGCGATAGTGCATACTACTTGAGGGATACAACATCCAGGGCAACTTGGGATGAGGTTGAACTCAGGCTATTTTTCTTCCATTGATCTGTTAACGTCCTCACATCCCTTCCCAAACAATATCCACATTTCTCTCAGAAACAAGAGTTTCTAACATTCCAGTCGACAGCTATGTTCTCAACTCCTTGGTCAATAAGTAAATACTGCTGAAATGGCACCTTTTTCAATCAAAAAGGATGCTCCTTCAGGGATCAGATACATTATGGAAATATAAACTTTTAGCTAGAGAAGGAGGTCATTTAGCTCAATGTGCTGGCTCTTTCAAAGAACAGTCATGTCTGATCCCACATCCCTGATTTTGATTCTAAGATCATCATCTTCAAGTACTATCCATATTACTTCTGAAAATTTTCAGCAGCATTTCACACAGAGGATCCAAATCCTTTCAATGCTCGACCTTCACTCTAACATTCTTCTCATCTTCCCTAGATTTTTGCCAATGATTTTTGAATCTATAGAAGGAGTTTCACTTTCAGTGAGTGTTTTGTCGAGTGAGATGCAGGTCGCCCAATCCACCATGTCTCAAAGCAACATTTCTCTCTCAACCTTCTGTGCCTCACCTCATTAATTGTGTAACTAAGGTCTGGGTCCTTTTTCAGGAAGTCACCCAGGCAGAGAGGTGGCAGTGCTCACCACAGCTCGGACCTTCGAGCATTCATGCTGCTTTTATATTTAACATTCAGCAGCACACCACTTTGGTGGATCCAAAACATTAACTCTGCTTTCTCTCCATAGATGCTGCCTGACCTGCTACGTTTCTCAAGAAATTTCTGTTTTTGTTTTCACTATACATTTTTTTTTCAAGTTGAAGAGCACTCAAACAGCAACCACATAAAGGATGGCGTGATCTCTTTAAATCAGGCTCCCACTTGAACTCACCCTTGTTTCCATTCCCACAACTGGCAATTGGCAGCCAAATTCATTTCCACACCAATTAAACTGTGAATCTTGATATTGATGACTGTTTCCCCTCACGGGTGAGTTCAGGACTAGAACCAACTTCTATTTCCCTCTGCTGAAGGTGAAATCCTGTTGATCCTCTGCATTTCAAAGCAAATTGCATGGGAGGTATTGTAGAATATAAGCAAAATGATTTCTGATGAGGTTGTTTCTCTAAACATGTATTACAAAGGCACTTTTATATTTGCATTGAGTGAAAACGTTCTTAACATTTTATGTCATACAATAAATTATTATTAAATTATGGAAGTCAGTTTGATTTACAACTCAACTGAATTATGGATTTGTAAGAAAGATTTAATGTTTCAGGTCCAGTGATCTTCAGAACTGTATTTATTGGCCTTGCTGAGAAAATTTATTCTGAAATTTGTAGAGATAAAGGTGCTGACATCAAGACATAAATACAATTTTCTGATTATGCACATTTGTCGATCACCATTGAAAGATTCAATTATGCAAACAGGTTTGAAGGCAGAGGTTTGTGCTTGCTGTTGGAATACTCAGAGTTCCAAAGCCCCAATTTGCATCAAATAAAATTACTCAATTCAGGTTACAAACGGACAGGGAGGGGTTTTAATGATGACTCAACATTGTCAATGCACTTTAATGCAACATGATAAAACCATGAGTGACAAAAATGAGCACTAGAGAGAAATTAACATAAACACATTTATGTATAACTATTATCTTTCTGTAAAAAATTCAGATGATGGCCTGTATGATAATCATTGATAAACTCTTTTAATAAATGCAATTGATATAACTTAGAGCAGTCAGTCTAGTAGTTGATGTGAAAACATGTCAAAAAATTTCAGTTTAATGGTTTATATACTCCACTTCAGTCTTACCAAATGTAATCCCTCTTAGGATAATTTAATGTTCAATTCAATTCAATGTTATTGGGTCTGGTACTATTTTCCAGATTAGTTTTCAATCAAACTGCTTTGCTTCTAATACAATTAAGGAAATTGTGTTTGGTGGATAACATGAATGATAAGGTACAGGTCACGCATACAAATCTGCGTAAGAAAACTCTCCAATTTGAGCTAGACTGTAGGAGATACACCAAGTGCAAATCTCAAATCTTTCTAAGCCAGTTTTAGTAGCGTCTTATCGAGAGAGATATTAACAGAAAACAGACTAGCAGCCTCTTATTTCAGGTGGTGATTAATACCTGGAAATATAATAGGAACAAGAGGAATAGGAGTAGGCCGTTCAGCCCATTGAACCAGCTCCACCATTCAAATAGAACATCCCTGAACATCTAAGTCAATACCATTTTTCTGCAATATCTATGTACCTGTTAATGTCAATAATCTCCAAATGTCTAGGGATTTCCGTCATCAACATACTCAGTGATTGAACTTCTACAACCCTCTGAGTACAGAATTTCGAAGATTCACCAAACTCGGAATGAATGAACTCCTTAACAAACTTAAATGGCTTACCCCTTTAACCCAAGGTTGTATTTCCTGGTTTTAGACTCACCAATCAGGAGAAACATCTTATCTGTATTTACTATCAGGCTACATAATAATCATTGAAATTTCAATGAGGTCACGCTTATTCTTCAAAACTATAGGGAATAAAAACACAGTCTGTGCAATCTCTCCCCATAAAACAATATGTCTACATCAGGGATTAATCTGGTGAATCTACATTGGCTCCCTCCATTGCAAGCATATTCTTTCTTAGGGGCTTATGGGCCAGAAGGTCTGTATTCATGTGCCACCTGCTCCAGCAGTGTGTCAGAACATATCTAAAAAAAATTGATTAAAAATAACTATGCCTCCTTAGATATGGGATTATGCACAATACTTCAGGTGAAGTCTCACCTAAATTGAATACAACTGCAACAACATTTTTGTTCCTGTTTTCAAATCCCCTTGCTATGAAGGCCAACATAGCATTGGTCTTCCTAATTGCTAATTGCAACTACATGCTAAGTATTCATGACTCGTGCACGAGTCCTTTGGAAATACATACTTCCTAATTTCACACCATTAAAGAAATCTTCTTTTCTTTCCAACAAAGTGACTAAGTCATGAGGCCTTTTTGCACACTCCTCACACATCATATTCCCATCCAGTTTGGTGTCATCAGCAAATCTAGATAAACAGCTCTAGCCCTAGCACTGATGCTTGCAGTATCTCACTTGTAATAGTTTACACTCCTGCAAAGGATTTGTTTATTCCTATTCTCCGTTACCTGTCTATTAATCAATGCTCAATCGATATTAACATATTTTCCACAAACTCATGTGCTTTAATTTTGTTTATCAATCTCCTGTGTAGGACCTTAGCAAAAGTCTTCTGAAAATCCACCACTCTTTTCTCAAAGCTGCAGATAACATCTTCAAAAAACTCCAAAACATTTGTCAAAAGTGACTTCTCTTTCATGAATCCAAGTTGACTCTGTCCAATCCTTTTCTACATGCCCACTTATCACACCTGTTATGATGTTATGATTCCACTTAATATTATTACTGGGCATGTCAGATCCCAGATTAGAACGTTATTTGATTGTGATTACTCTTCGATGCCGGCAGACCACGCTGACTAAAGATTTCTTTCCCCCAAAATTTCTCATCTCCACCCAAACTGATTCTAAATTCTGATCTCCTGAATCAAAATCATCTCTTAACCAATGCCATCATTGATTAATAGTGCTATCCCTCCATCTTTAGCTAGCTTCTTGTTCTTCTTCCTTTTGAATGTCATATATCCTTCAATATTCAGGACCCATTCTTTGACACCTGTAAGCATATTCTGGTGAGCATAGTTTTCGAGATAGCTGCTTTGCAATGCAGAGTGATGCTACACTGTGGTTCAATTCCCATAACAGCTGAAGGACTCTCCTTTTCAACCTCTCCCCTCACCTGAATAATGGTGACCCTCAGATTAACCCACTATCATTTGGCACTCTCTCTGTCTCATACAGAGAGAGCAGCCTCACGATCTAGGAGGACTATGGCTACCTTACTCTTTGATATGCTTCATCTTTCCAGATATGTGCCCTTGCTCCCACTAATTAGGTTTACACCTCTCACCTTCCTTAGTTATGTGTTTTTCAAGCCCCAGCCCACTCAAGTACTTTCACTGTCCGCAACCCCGGTTACAGAGGTTCATGGACTGGAATCCACTTTCCCACACCAGTCTTTACTGAACCACATTCTCCACTCTCACATTCCTTACTTCAATTGTACAAGACTCAGTTAATTATGCTGAGATTGTAACCTTTGAGATTGTTTTTCAATTTTTTGCTTAACTCATCATATTCTTTATGTAGAACTACTTTACAAGTTCTATATCATTGGCACTTACATAGACCACAACCACTTAATCTTCCCTCTCCTATAGCCATTCCTTTCTAGCCCAGAGTTGATGTGTTGAACCCTGGCACTGGAAAAACAACACAGCCATCTGAATGTTTGCTCTTTTCTGCAGAGAACTGTGTCAATCTCCCATACTATACTATCCTCTATCACTACTATTATATTCCTTGTTACTCAACCAAATGGACTGGCTTCCTGTTTCATGATGCAATGGTCAGTTTGCATATCCACTCTGCACAGAGAACTCTCCTCAAAACAAACTGACACAATGTCACACCTATTGAGTGATGGCGTAAGTTGACACTGCTGCACTCCTGTCCTCTGGGTCTTCTTGTCAGCCTAACTCGGAGTCACTCTGACAACGAAGCAAATTTGAAGACTTTATTCTACGTGACATGACTTTCTCCTGTTCAAACTTCAAACACTCACTACAGATGTCTCTGCCACGGATCACAATGTATCCAGGAATTCCTGAATGTTGCAATCTTCATATATCACCTGTCTTCCATCCTGAATGAGTTTTAATACCTTAATTATGTTATTCATGTTGCAATTTTTAATTTGCAGAACTTTTTACTGTACTTAGATACATATGACAATAATAAATCAAATCAAATTGTACATATAGGAAGAACTAGCTTGACATTTAGAAAAGCTTAATACAATCAAACAGAAGAGGTAGATAGACTTTCAAAATATCAGGGTTTTGACAGCTGTGCAGAGCTAGCACAAAAGAGTTGAGGCCTGGAACATATCATTCATGATCTTGTTTAATGGTGAGGTAGATGAGCTGAATTAGCCACTCCAATCCCTATTTAGTGTCACAGAGTCAGAGAGATGTACAGCATGGAAACAGACCCTTCGGTCCAACTCGTCCATGCAGACCAGATATCCCAATCTAGTCCGACCTGCCAGCACCTAGCCCATATCCCTCCAAAACCTTCCTATTCATATACCAATCCAGATGCTTTTTAAATATTGCAATCGTACTCGCCTCCACCATTTCCTCTGGCAGCCCATTCCACACAGGCAACACCCTCTGCATAAAAACGTTGCCTCTTAGGTCCCTTTTATATCTTTCCCCTCTCACACTAAACCTATGCCTTCTAGTTCTGGACCCCTCGACCCCAGGGAAAAGATTTTGTATATTTACCTTATCCATGCCCCTCATGATTTTATAAATCTCTATAAGATCACTTCTCAGCCTCGAACGCTCCAGGGAAAACAGCCCTAGCCTATTCAACCTCTACCTATAGCTCAAATCCTCCAACCTTAGCAATATCCTTGTAAATCTTTTCTGAACCCTTTCAAGTTTCACAACATCCTTCCGATAGGAAGGAGACCAGAACTGCATGCAATATTCCAACAGTGGCCTAACCAATGTCCTGTACAACCGCAGTAATGACCACCCAACTCCTGTACTCAATACTCTGACCAATAAATGAAAGCATACCAAACACCTTCTTTACTATCTTATCCATCTACTTTCAAGGAGCTATGAACCTGCACCCCAACATCTCTCTGTTCAGCAGCACACCCCAGGATCTTACCATTAGAGTCATAGAGTCATGGAGATGTACAGCATGAAAACAGACCCTTCGGTCCAACCCGTCCATGCTGACCAGATATCCCAATCCAATCTAGTCCCACCTGCCAGCACTTGGCCCATAACCTTCCAAACCCTTCCTATTCATATACCCATCCAAATGCCTTTTAAATGTTGCAATTGTATCATCCTCCACCACTTCCTGTGGCAGCTCATTCCATACACGTACCACCCTTTTTCCCTAAACCTATGCCCTCTAGTTCTGGGCTCCCCGACCCCAATGAAAATACTTTGCCACTTTACCCTATCCATGCCCCTCATAATTTTGTAAGCCTCTATAAGGTCACCCCTCAGCCTCCGACGTGCCAGGGAAAACAGCCCCAGCCTGTTCAGCCTCTCCCTATAGCTCAAATCCTCTTACCCTGGCAACATCCTTGTAAATCTTTCCTGAACCCTTTCAAGTTTCACAACATCTTTCCGATAGGAAGGAGACCAGAACTGCACGCAATATTCCAACAGTGGCCTAACCAATGTCGTGTACAGCTGCAACATGACCTCCCAACTCCTGTACTCAATACTCTGACCAATAAAAGAAAGCATACCAAACGCCTTCTTCACTATTCTATCTACCTGCGATTCCACTTTCAAGGAGCTATGAACCTGCACTCCAAGGTCTCTTTGTTCAACAACACTTCCTAGAACCTTACCACTAAATGTATAAGTTCTGCTAAGATTTGCTTTCCCAAAATGTAGCACCTCGCATTTATCATCTGCCACTCCTCAGCCCACTGACAATACTGATCAAGATCCCGTTGTAATCTGAGGTAACCTTCTTCGCTGTCCACTATACCTCCAATTTTGGTGTCATCTGCATACTTAATAACTATACCTCTTATGGACAACCGGAAGCGGCAGGGACAGGCCACTATAAATGCCGGAGGAAACACTACAGAAACGCTTCATAGGAGGCTCCCAAGCACTGAGGATGTCACCTAGACAGGGGACGAAACGTTTGCAACAAAAACTTCCAGCTCGGCGAACAGAACCACAGCAACGAGCACCCGAGCTACAAATCTTCTCACAAACTTTGAATACCTCTTATGCTCACATCCAAATCATTTACATAAATGATGAAAATTAGTGGACCCAGCACCAATCCTTGTGGCATTCCAATGGTCAGAGGCCGCCAGTCTGAAAAACAACCCTCCACCACCACCCTCTGTCTTCTACCTTCCAGCCAGTTCTGTATCCAAATGGCTAGTTCTCCTTGTATTCCATGAGATCTAACCTTGCTAACCAGTCTCCCATGAGGAACCTTGTTGAATGCCTTACTGGAGTCCATGTAGATCACGTCCACCGCTCTGCCATCATCAATCCACTTAGCTACGTCTTCAAAAAACTCAATCATGTTTGTGAGACATGATTTCCCACATACAAAGCCATGTTGACTATCCCTAATCACTCTTTGCCTTTCCAAATACATGTACGTGCTGTCCCTCAGGATTCCCTCCAACAATTTGCCCACCACCAACATCAGGCCCACACGTCTATAGTTCCCTGGCTTGTTGTTACCACCCTTCTTAAATAGTAGCACCACGTTGACCAACCTCCAGTCTTCCGTACCTCACTTGTGACCATCAATGATACAAATATCTCAGCAAGAGGCCCAGCAATCACTTCCCTCGCTTCCCACAGAGTCCTGGGGTACATCTGTTCAGATGCTGGGGATTTATTCACTTTTGTGTGTTTCAAGACATGCAGTATCTCCTCCTCCATAATACGGATATTTTTCAAGATGTCCCTATCCAAGTCCTTTTCCACAGTAAACGCTGATGCAAAATACTTGTTTAATATCTCCCCCATCTCCTGCGGCTGTACACAAAGACCAATCTTATGTTCTTGTCTTTAATGGGTCCAAATCCTCAGGATTACAACTTTTTTCTGGCATCTTTATAAATCATTTTCTTTAATTTAATTTATTTTATAATTACTTTGTTAACCATGCTGGCTTATCTTTCCCTTTGAGTGTTTGTGGCCTAGAGGAATGTATATCTGATATGTACCATGTAGTATTTCATTAAATATTAGCCATTTCCTGTCCATCATCAAATATTTTACTATCTTCCCAATCCATCACAGCCAATTTGCCCCTCAGACCTTCAGAACGTTCATTTTTCAGATTTAAATGTGAGGTTCAGAATGAACTATATTGAATTCAAATTGCATTTCAATTTGAGGATCAAAAGCCTGACTGTTATAAGGACAGACTGGAAATAGGCTTATCAAACAACCACAGCTGGTCAGGCCGCATCCTCGGATGCAGCATCTTCGACTGTGATCCCCAGCATCTGCAGTCCTCACTTTCTCCTTATTAAACAATCACATTAATTTTACAGCTAACCCTCTCTAAATCAGCTTACAGTCCAGGAGCTAGGATGTACATACATGTAAATATTGGCTCTGATTTTTGTTGCTGGATGGGATTGTTTTATGGGAGGATCCTGGGTAAACAAGAACTTGATAAGTTGAGGTCCAAGCTGAAGTTAACTCCCAGACTTTATTTCCACTCCTGGCATTGATTTCCCCTCACCAGAAATGCACTGCCTGACCAGTGGCAAAACATCAAGAGACAAGAGGGTGAAGAATAATGAACCCCGAGTTTAAGCTGGGTCAAAGGAGTCATCAGTGTTAATTTGAAAGTAATTCAAACCCACAATCTCCATCACCCTACAAGGACAAAGGCCATAGATGCAAGGTCAGACCACCACCTGGATATTCTCCTCTCAGCTACACCTAACTTGGAACTATGTTAAGATACCTTCATTATCAGTGAGTCAAATCCTGAACATCATCCTAACAGCACTGTGGGTATAACAGTGAATTGCAGCAGTTCAAGACCAGCACCTTCTCCAGGGCAATTAGGGACTGTCAATAAATGCTGGCCTAACCACTGATGCCTCCATCCTTCTGAAGGAATTTTTTTAAAAACTCCTTCTCCAAAGGAATCTTTAACATATATACAAAAGCTTACCTTCTTGGTCCTCATTCTGCTTGTCAGGAAAACACTTAGTGCTCTTCAGTTCAGGCCTTCAGTTAAAATAAAAGATCAGGCTCCAAATTACATCATTGAAGCCCAGTCTCAATATTCAGAGAGAAACTGACCAGCGTGGGACCCCCATATCCAGATGGGAAAAGAATGGATAAATATCCCATTTTACTCCCTGCAGAGCATTCTAGCTTGCATTTAAGAGCTATAACAAGATGCAAGACCTCAGCAATCTAATGCTAAAAATATCCTCAGTACAAATGTTGTTAATGTCCTGGACTTAATACAATTTTGTACACTACACAAACAATAATTTTAAGTTTTCCCAGAAGCAAAAATCATAATTACTTCCAATACAAACCAGAATTAATAATGAAACAACTGAACAGCTGCACCTAGTGACGAATGCCATGTGCTGCTGCACACATTCCCAACTGCCCAACTGCAGACTGAAGTAACTCCTCTGGGTGATTTTTTTTTTAATCATCAAAGATACTATAAGGGTCATCGCAGGTTGAAAGACAAATATTATAAGGGTCATCGCAGGTTGAAAGACAAATAAAACATTGCGGTATAGAAACAGATTTCATAGAATCTACTTCAAGATAATAAAGTTTAAAAACCATTTGTGAAAGCATGTGACGTACTAGCACCTAGCTGATACACAAGGTAACAGAGAATAGATTCTGAAAATGTAAGAAAATGAACCCACCAAAAATATTCCAGAGTTTGGATCATTTAAGAATGGCTACTGACTGAAATAACTTCACAGAGGCCAGTATCCTGTCACTTAGCCTCTCTTTATTTACACATGAACTATCCTCAACTTTAGTACTGCACACGTTTATGTGTGCTTTCATGGCAAGATGTTTTTTCTTCCTGGAAAAGGTCACTAGCTTGTCGCAACAGACTCCACTCCACATCAAGGATGGCTGATCAAATGGCTCTCTTACTGTTACCATCTTCCTAAGTGTATCAGAAAGATTGCAGGTTGATATTTAACCTATCTGGCTATATTATGAATACATAGCTATCAAGTCCGGTAGGGAGACTCGAAACCAGAGCTTCCAGTTCACAGACAAACTACTCATGTCACAGCTACTGAAGCTAAGTTTAATTTCTTTAGTAGCAAATAAACAATGAATGGGAGAGAAAAAAAGGGGAACTATGACTTGGGTTGTTAAAATAATGAGAGAAACAGGTAAGGTAGATATAATAACTGTCCTGTTAAAAAAACTGAAATCCAAGGAACATAAATAACATCTGAAGTAGTCACCAGGTAAATTATTTGTAATCATACTAAAAAGTGCTATTTTTGGAACAGATTCCTGTCTTGTAGAGTAAATTATTATGCCATTCAAGATTTACAAGGATGTTGCCAGGGTTGGAGGATTTGAGATATAGGGAGAGGCTGAACAGGCCGGGGCTTTTTTTCCTGGAGCGTCGGAGGGTGACCTTATAGAGGTTTACAAAATTATGAGGGGCATGGATAGAATAAGTAGATAAAGTCTTTTGCCTGGGGTTGGGGAGTTCAGAACTAGAGGGCATAGGTTTAGGGTGAGGGGGGAAAGATATAAAAGAGACCTAAGGGGCAACTTTTTCACACAGAGGGTGGTACATGTATGGAATGAGCTGCCAGAGGAAGTGGTGGAGGCTGGTACAATCGCAACATTTAAAAGGCATTTGGATGGGTATATGAATAGGAAGGGTTTGGAGGGATATGGGCCAGGTGCTGGCAGGTGGTACTAGATTGGGTTGGGATATCTGGTCGGCCTGGATGGGTTGGACTGAAGGGTCTGTTTTCATGCTGTACATCTCTATGACTATGACTCAAGAAAGGAATAGGAATCTGGATGTATTCATCACAACTGACACAAAGCTAGGGCATCTTAAACTCACTTGCATCTTTGCAACACAGCTCTTAACATTAGCTTGACTAGTTGTGACCAGTTATAAGGTGGAGGTTAATAACAAACCTGCCTGGTTATGTTGTGAACACACCTAATTGGCCACCAACTCCTAAAAAATATAGGAAGTTTGATTTATATGCTGAGTATATGGAAAGACATGATTTTTGGACAGGAAAGCAGGATATCATTTACACCGGGTTCACATATATGTTCTGATTTACCACACTTGAGTGACAAGAGCTGAAAAACAAAGGGAAATGAATAAGCAAATGTCGAAGGATATTTGGGAATTTGCCATTTTACGTGGAAACAAGAGCAACACTACCTTTAATTTCACTGTGCAAAGAATAATCTGTTTATTGCAGTGAATAGTTACTGCAATCCTTCCTTGTAAATCTATAAGACATACCTTAAAAGGACATTACTCTTGAACAGTTTTCCACGTGCAGTACATTTACATTTCAAATTGCCTGGCTGCACATTCAGACAGCTTAAAGGGAATATGGAATAGGTTAAGGCTAAAGCCACTTCAAGTCTGTTCCATGATTCAATAAAACATTGGTTGACCTGCTCTATATTGACACTGTTAGTGCCTTTGATAACCAAAACCTATCAGTCTCAGAAATAAGATTTACAATAGCACAGCTAAAGAGACATCCAAAGATTTCTCACCCCTTGTATATTGAAATGTTTCTAATTTAACTTGCGATGGTCCAACTCTAATTTTTAGATTTTTCCCTCTAGTACTAGATTCCCCATTCAGGATAAATAATTTCTCTATATTTACCCTAACTGTCCCATCTAATATCTTGTAAACTTAGATTAAATTAAAGTTTAACCTTCTAAATTCCAGGAAGTACAACTGTAGTTTGTACCAGTTTTCCTCATAATGGTAATACTTGAAGTCCAGGTATCGTTATGACTTCTTTAAGAGTCAAAATATCCTATGGATCACAGTCACTCAAATTATTCCAGGTGTAATCTAAACTGGGTTTTAAGTAGCCGAAGCATGATTTCTACCATCTTGTAGTCTAGTGATAGAATCATTAGAGTCATACAGCACAGAAACAGACCCTTCGATCCAAACGGTCCATGCCGAGCATAATACTAAACTAAACTCGTTCTATCTGCCTGCACTTGGCCCATAACCCTCCAAATGTTTCATATTCATATATTTATCCAAATATCTTTTAAACCTTGTAACTACACCCACATCCACCATTTCCTCTGGAAGTTCATTCCATACAAGAACCATTCTCTGTATAAAAACAATGCTTCTCATGTCTTTTTAAAATCATTCTCCTCTCACCTTAAAAATATGCCCCGGTCCTGAATTCTCCATCCTAGGGAAAAAAACACCTGCCATTTACCTTATCCATATCTCTCATGATTTCATAAACCTCTATAAGGTCACCCTTCAAACTCCTATACTCCAGTGAAAGAGAGTCCAGCCTATTCAGCCTCTCCTTATAACTCTAAATATAAAGAAGATGTGCAAGTCATTTTCTTTTTTTACACAGAATTTTTTTACACAGATTGATAGGTGCCTGGTACACACAGCCAGGGAGGTGATAGGAGCAGATATGATAGCAATGTTCAAGAGGCATGAAGACAGAACCATGAACAGACGTGGAATGGAGGGATGCAGATTATGTGAGGGCAGATGGAATTGTTTAGAATAGCATTGTGATTGGCATAAACATGGTGGGCTGAAGGTCCTGGTCCTGCACTCTACTGTTCTATGTTCTATCACTTTCCCTCTAACGTATTCGGCTTCAGTTGGAAGGTTCCAGTTTTCTTTTGGCTTTGGGAAAATACCTATATCTTGATGAGAGCCCTTTTGGTTTCAGTTTTGTGAAGATCTTGGCTGAAGCTGGATATACAAGACAGTTGCTCCACAAAAGAGAGGCAATTTGGAACTGTTTAGAAATAGGTTACCGCAGAGTAAGGAGTTTAGTTTGAAAGCTCCAGTTCAGAAGCGTTTGGTTAAAATCCCTAAAGGTTATTTGAAGCTGAGAAAGTTTAAATTCAGATGTATGAAGATTCAAAGAAGCGGCTATCAAATTCTCAAGATAGGTAAATGAGGCCACAGTTAAATTAAGGCCTGTAGAGGTGATGGTGAAGGGAATTCTGTGTGGTCTGTGTGATTGAGATTGATTGAATTATATTTTACCATTGATTTCAAATCTATTATGGACTAGGCCAGACCACTCAAAACATTCTTGAGCATGCGACCCAGACCATAACTTTGCAATTTGTTTTGGTAAGTGTACAGTGAAAATTACCCGGAATAACTTAGCTAGGTTGACTACTAGGTTTTAAAACAGACAGAAATTTATTCTCAAAATTACACAATGAAACACAAAGAACAGAATAAAGAGCTCCTACAGAATACAAAATTGTGGGCGGCACGGTGGCACAGTGGTTAGCATTGCTGCCTCACAGCGCCAGAGACCTGGGTTCAATTCTCGCCTCAGGCGACTGACTGTGGAGTTTGCACGTTCTCCCCGTGTCTGCGTGGGTTTCCTCCGGGTGCTCCGGTTTCCTCCCACAGTCCAAAGATGTGCAAGTCAGGTGAATTGGCCATGCTAAATTGCCCGTAGTGTTAGGTAAGAGGTAAATGTAGGGATATGGGTGGGTTGCGCTTCGGCGGGTCGGTGTGGACTTGTTGGGCCGAAGGGCCTGTTTCCACACTGTAATGTAATGTAATGTAATGTAATTCAGTCTATCCAAACTAGACTTAATTGTGCTGTTCTGAATATACACAACAGTCCAAATAAGCAACCCCACCTTAAAAAAAGTTTAACAAAAAGGAACAGATGCTTATAGGTTGAAGTTAGAAGGACAGAAAGAGTCAGAGAGCCTGTTTCAACAGGGCTGAACTCCTAACTAGTTCTGGACTGAACTGCTCAGCTGGAGAACTGACCACTCCCCTTTCATTATACAGGTCACTTCTAAAACATGCCCACTTTGGCCTGAAGTCTCATCTGTTTACATATAAACAAAAAGGCCTCTCAATACACTTTAATCTGTATAGCAAACCAGTCTAATCAGAACCGGGAGCTGGCTTATGACTCCTCTGAAATAAAACCAAAGACACAGTATCCTCGAGAAAAGGAATAGCTTTTAGAAAAAAGGGACCAGGTTTGTGACAAATCTTTAAACTTGTGCTATATATAAATAGTTTGGTTATTATATTTTATCCTCATTTCGTCTGCAGCATTGCATGCTTGTGTTTCAGAGGTTAAAAACAAATAAAAAATCTATCAAGCCAAATTTAAGTCTGCAGTTTAACTTGTCCGGGGTAAAAACAATGACTGCAGATGCTGGAAACCAGATTCTGGATTAGTGGTGCTGGAAGAGCACAGCAGTTCAGGCAGCAGCCAAGGAGCTTTGAAATCGATGTTTCGGGCAAAAGCCCTTCACCAGGAATAAAAAAAAGTTTTTTTCATTCCTGATGAAAGGCTTTTGCCCGAAACGTCGATTTCGAAGCTCCTTGGATGCTATCTGAACTGCTGTGCTCTTCCAGTTTAACTTGTCCAGCTGAAGTGATAACAATATCAATCAATGGCTCAAAGCAGTAGATACTGTAAAAGCAATGGGCCCTGACAACATTTTAGCAATTGCACTGAAGACTTGGGTTCGAGAACAAGCTGCACCCTGAGCCAAATTGTTCTAGTATAGCTCCAAACACTGCATCTACCTGGCAATGAAGAAAATTTCCCAGATATGCCCTGCTTACAAAAGGTGAGAAAAGACCCCATATTCCAACCCTACTATTTGGAGGAAATGTAGCTTCAGAATCCACATGTCCTGATTCTGGGACCAAGAGGGGGACTTTTAAGGAGAATTCAATTGCCACATTGGGGGTCACATTCAACGAAGGTAGGAATGCAGGGCTTTAAAGTTGGAAGACCAACAGGAAGATATCTAGCACTCAGTGATCCCAGTCTCATTTAGAGGTGGGAGTTACTGAAGGAGGTAGGGAAAAGATATGATGTTTCAAGATGGAGAGGACCTCTGAAGAAACTTCAAAAATTATGCTAAAAATTAGCTGCAGCTGCTAGAACATCTTTGTGCAGAAGAAAATTTCCAAATTTTGCAGCCTGTGTGTGGCACAATAATAATGATGACAGCAGGATGAGGGGTTTAACTTTACGGAGACAGCAGTGACCGCTGATCTACCACTGGGAGGCCAACTTCATTCACAGGCTGGCTAATGTCCACAGAAGTGCGAACTGGAAAATTCCAGTCTTTGTAGAAGAGTACTGCTTTCTTGGCTTTTCAGTTGGCTTAAATGATTAAATGTCACTTTCAAACAGACAGTTGTTACTCTGCTGTACCCCAGCCTTCTAAAATAACCTAGAGGCTGGAACATTCTGACAAAGTGCCATGTTGGCAAGTGGTAGTAAGCTCTGGCTTGGTAAAAACAATGACTGCAGATGCTGGAAACCAATGGCTTCCTGATGAAGGGCTTTTGCCCGAAACGTCGATTTTGCCTGTCCTCGGATGCTGCCTGAATTGCTGTGCTCTTCCAGCACCACTGATCCAGAGTAAGCTCTGGCTTGTCTACCTGTGTGTCCCACCTCTGCAGCTGAGTGAAAATTCAGTGCTGTACTCCAATGCCATCCTGTTGTCCAATCTGTAAACCTGTCTATATTACCTTGCTGCTATTTTGTTTCCTGCCCTCAGCTGATATTCCCAATTAGTTGTGCATTGTCACAAAATCGAGGCACTATACAACTTTTTCATCTAAATCATAAACATACATAGTAAATAAATAAGGACCAAGTATGTTTCACTAATTGCAATGAATCAATATTAAAATTACCCACTTTCTGCTTCCAACCTGTTTAACAATCCACTGTCCATGCTAATACACAATAACCAACTCCAAGACTCCTTACCTTATATATAAACCTTTTATTTGAAGATTCAAAGATATTATAGTAACTGGCGCTCCTTTATCAATCCAATAGCTAGATCTTCAAACACAAATCTGAATTTTATGAAGCAGAATTTTCTGTAACAAAACTATTGCGACTTTCTCAAATCAAGAGAGATCATGAGCTGAATCTTACATTGAGGGGCCAGGTCTCCATCCTCCAGTGTAGAAATCAGGGACAAGTCTGCATCAGCTTGGCTGGTTTGCTCTGCAGACATATAACAGTTGCTATCAGGTTATACAACAGGGAGGAGGTCCTACCTCAGAGGGCTGCAGAGCTCAAATGGCTGGAAGCTGCTATCCCAGCAGTACCACCAGAAGCAATGACCACTGATAGGACAGAATGCAGTCCCTGAAGAAAAAGAAGCCAGGGCTTAGTCAAAATATGTCCTGGTCTCACTATGGCCAGTTGGCAGGTCCCAGCAAAAGGGCTAGCCATTAATTGACCATTTAAGGACCTCAATAGCCCATCGCTGAGAAGGTATCCAAAATCTCTCCACAATACAGTTAAAGTCAGGGGGGGAGTTGGTGCTGAGGTGTGGGTATATAGAAGGTACAATTCTGTTGTCAGGACATCCAATCTTATGGCTCCTCCCAGCTCTAATACCTTGTCGTCAAGTCACCATAGAATTTCAGTCTATATCCTCTAGCTTTTCTGTGAACAAGTCACTGGCCCTTTGGTCCAGGATCCTTCCAAAATCAGCAAATCACCAAAACTTCTCCAGCAGCATTCTACAAACTTACAGAAACTTTGCAGAAGCCAAATTAAAACTATAAGTACCTCAGCATGGATGTTGGATGGCTAGCCCTTTAAATACTGTTATTCGGGATAGGGAGGTAGAGCTTGCTCATGCAGCTGAATGCATTTACAGCTGCGAGTGATTAGGAGAGGGCGTTAACTCGGCCTGTGCAGTTCAAGTTTGCAGAACATGCGCCAAATCAGCCCGTGAGGCAGTTTGACACCATGCTGTGAATTGTTTAGGGCATATGGCACGCCTATATGTTACATTTACTAGCACCTCTCCAAATAAGGCAGCATTTGGTCCATACCACAAGAGGTCAGAATCACTGCATTTAGTATTTGGAGCTCGGCTCCTTAAGTACTTATTCCATCAGTACTTTGGAGTCAATTTTGTGGCAATAACAGCTTACTTCAATATTTTTAGGAAAATGCACGTGTCCAGTATATATGACTGAGCATGTTATGTGAAATGTCTACCTAAAATGGATGGATATTTAAATAAAATTTTAAAGATTATTCTCAACAAAAGAATTTTGCTAACACATTTGTTAATCATATTGTGGAACATTAAATCAAATAGTGCTTGTTATATTTGTGAATCTTTTTGGTATATGCTGAAAACTATTAAAACAATGATGAATAAAATGAACATTGTACACCTAAATATGTAAGCCCAAAGCAAGCTTGAATTAATTAATATCATAGAAATGAAATCATTTATAAATCATGTTGCTATGTTACATTATTCATTCTTAAATTCAGTGGAACATCATACTGTGGTCATAGAGCAATGGCTCTTTTCTAAGATTCAAAACTGAGATAGTTTTGAAATTTAAAACTTGAGCACAAAATGCTCTCAAGAGAAAAAGTGGTATGCAATAATATCTGTTTGTAGAATGGGCTGGTTACAGGGTGTAACTGCATTGTACCTTTGCCAATGACCTCCACACCAAGTGTGTTTCCCACAAATTTTATGCTAAGAACACATAAATGCAACCATATTTTTAACAAAATCAGAGTTCAGTCTGTCTATAATTTTACATTTGCTTATATGTCAAAATGTAATATTCGGGTACATGTGCTTCCTAAATTAGCTAAAATAAACTAGGATCTGAGGATTAGAGAAAAACCATTTGCACATTTCCATGAAATCAAAGTGACTGCTGAAATAAACCACTTTAACCCTTTGCAATCTATAGGAAATCTTTAGCTGCCAGACTATAGACTATACTTGGTTGTAAAAATATCTGTGAGGCTAACACTGTTCACCATTATTAAAGCATAAATTGGAGAACTACTTTGAGTGACTATACATACATACATAATTGTGGAAATTAAGAAATTACTGCCTGAATTATCCTGCAACTCCAGAAGCTACATTAAAATTATATGTCTCAGAGATTCAAAACTTAATCCCATGGAACAAACCGAAGCTGTGACACTTATATTATAATTTCCCACAAAGCATACCAGAAAAATGTAGGATTTATCCATACAAATATTTATTGAGAGATTTATCTTAACTACCTCCAAAATGGTATTCAAAATTAATATTTTTAATTTATTCTTATTTCTTTTAACATTTTCTTTCTATCTTTTTTGTGTCTTTTATTCTTTTAATCCTATATGTCTTTGTCTTTTTATTTCTCTTTCTGTTCTTGATTTGACAATAAGTTAACTATTATAACTTACTTGACTTGGTTCTCACATAGCATGTCTCAATAAGAGTTTGGATATTGAAACTAAGCCTCTGATGGTCAAATTTTCAACAGATCTTGCATTAATTTTACATGCTAAAATGTACACGGATGCATCACCATCTTTTAGTTCCCCTGCCAGCCAGGCACCATCCTAACTTGAAACTATCTCACAAATTAGTTTCATATATTGTTTTTGCTTACTTTTTTAAAACTTTTAAAGTAAGATAAAATATAAATAGTAGTATAACTGTATTAATACTGCAATAAAGTTCCATAAGCATATACACTGTCACTGTGATTATTATAAAAAATAACTCATCCTAATTTATGCATTAAATACGCATCTAATTTAGAATACAATTTATATTTTAATCAGATGACAAAAAGTCAGCTAAAATTAAAGGAAAGGCATCTTACACAAAACAAAAATTTAGATCGGAAAAAAAACTTTCAACTATGAATCTTATAAAATTTAAAAATAAACCTTCTGTGAATCTGGAAGATAAAGCACAATCCAATATTACTTTATCACCGCTACGAGTATGTCATAAAACTTACCATTTTATTTCCTTCTCCCTGCTTCCCAACATTCAAAAATTACAATTGACATCAGATCAAAGCTATATAAAGATGTATAGAAAGATGTTTGCTGAAAATGTTTGCGTATAGGTTTCCTGGATGCTGACACATTTTTGTATTTGTTATGAAAACCAGCTGATATTGCAATTAAATGCGAAACTGAACATACTTTATTCATGCAAGTTTTTTGCAACTCTTATTCATTTGTTCTGTGAAAAACCTATTAACATGGCTTTTTAAGTTACAAGTTAGTTTTTAAGTTGCTGTAATTTTAAACATTTATTGTTCAACTTAACAAGACATCTGAACAATATGTCTAGAAGCAAAATACTGCCTGAGAACTTAAATCAAACAGCAAAGTTGGAAATACTCAGCATAACCAGCAGCATCTGTAATACCAGATATACAGAGTAGCTAGTTAGAGTATAAGAGTTGAGAAGTCTTATTACACCTGTACAAGAGACCACATCTAGAGTACTGTGAGCAGTTTTGCCCCCTGATTTAAGGAAAGATACTGTGTCACTGGGGACAGTTCAGGGAAAGTGCAGTAGGATGATCCCCGGTAGGGAAAGCTTTTCTTATGAGCAAAGGCTAAACAGATTAGAACTCTACTTACTGAAGTTCAGAAGAATGAGTGGCAATCTCATTAAAATATACAGGATTCTTAAGGGGCATAACAGAGCAAATACTCATGGGAGATTTGAGGACAATAGATAGTAGTCTCAGAATAAAGGGGGACTAATTTAAGACCGAGATGAGGAGGAATTTCTTGTCTCAGCATGTTGAGAATCTTCGGAACGGTTTGCCACTGAGAACTGTGAGGGCATGTGTATATTTATGGCTGACAAACACTATGGCTAACATTTATGGCTAACACTGGCAAAACAAAATACAGACCAAACATGACATGGCCAATGGTGAGACAGTGGGACTATATACTGAGATCAAAAGAAATCAGATTTTGAACAACTGAAGAAACAAAGTTTAATTCTGCAACCAGATTTTTAACTGTGAGTTGAGAACAGCAATAGGCTTACTTGCATGAAATTCCTATTCTTCGACAAGCTGAATAGAAACTAGACAACAACAATTCTTGACATTAAAGTCAGAGAAGTTCAGGCTTGCTGCATGCTCACACACGCCTCCATTTTTTAAATGGAAGTCTCCAATATCTCAGGATACACTCTAGTAACAGCAACTGCCTGGTCCACGAACGTTGACATCAGACAGACGCCAGCCTCGCCACATCATCAAGACACGTGCTTTTTGTCATTTATATAAATTAATTGGATACGAATATAGGAGGTATAGTTAGTAAGTTTTCAGATGACACCAAAATTGGTAGTATTTTGTTAGCTTTGTCTTTAAACAATAACAGAATTACAGTTTTGCAACTCAGATTTCATGTCAATAGCTTTAATGGTGTACTTTAAGAATTGAAATTATTTCTGATCAAGATATTATTTCATGCAAGTTATTCAGTGGCCATGGAATGATATTTGGTTGATAAAATAATCCAAACACTCACATTGCGGTCACAAAGCCTGTGCAGATAGGATGATAGATGCTTGGTACTCAAGCAACACTGGTGACTCATTGGCCTGCGTTTATGAACATCAACAAAACCCTTCAATTGCCTTAAATACACTGCAAAGGATCTGGTATTCACAAAATGGTATTTTGGGTAGTCTTACCCACTTTAAACATAATTGCTCTTTTGGATCACTTTTAGGTCCAAACCCAATACTTAAGAGGCAGCATAAATGCTGTTGGGATTTAACTTGAGATGGCATTGTAATCACTGCCTTTATGTTCACCATCTATTGAAGACGAATGGATAGATGCTGGGAAGGATGATAATCGCACTGGGAGAGGGGAAAGCTGCCACTGTAGAAATGAGACTGCCTGATGCACCTACTGAAAGCTTTGTTGTTTTTTAAACTGGTCAAATTTCGAAGGAGTGGAAATCACAACTAGCTCCTCACTGCACTATTTTTTCATGGAATGAAAGAGCTCTGCATTTCAAACAGGAAATTCCTTTCAGGGCTACTTCAAAATGTGTAGCCATACCTCAATTCTGAAAAGTACCTCATAGCATAGAACAGCTGGGAGAATGCAAATTGAGCCCCCCTTTTGCAGTAACCCCCAAGTACAAGGCAAGGTGGGGATGGGAGGATGGAACACATGGTCATATCCAGAAGAGAAGGGCTATTACTTGGCTGGGTGGGCAGCTATCTGCCGGGTGGGTGGTAAGGTCCCAAGAATGAGGTAGAATCTCGAGTATTAGTGGACTTGGAGGGTGGTGATTGGGGCTTATGAGGGACATTTACAGGTCAACTGAATACTTACTCAGAAGTTAGACTTGGTCATGTAACATTTCCTGAGTAACTATTTCTCTAAATTATCCCATTTAAATGGATATTTTGAAGGTTCCAGGCATAGGAAATTACCCAGAAAAGTCTTCAATGTCCCAGCATATCTTTTGGAGTCTGCTACGATGGGGATTTTGAATAGTCTCCAAGCGCAACTCCTATCTATGCTTCAGAAGCAAATATTTGGCCTTGGAAATTCTCAACCAATATCAGGCCATTGCTGTGGAGAAAAGGTGTGTGGCCACAGCAGTGATCCACTATTTACTATGGATCCAGTAGAGATATGAGGACTTCAAGAGCCACAGTCAACCAGACCTTGGTATCAATGGGTTAGGAAGGGTTGTCCACCAGCAGGAAGATCCCAGCAATGTCCTCACACTGCCTATACATGGGCATTTACATATACAAATGGACTACATTCTACTACCAGGCTGTACAGCTGGACTGGTAAACAAGGAGGGTGGGGGGTAATTTTCATTTATTGTCAAAGCCACCTTGGTGGGATCACAAGGATTTCATCCACTGTATTGTTAAAAGTGTTTGCACTGCTCGACGGTGGCTATACTTTGTGGTAGGCATGAGTTAATAAAGTTGGAAAAATACTAGGATGTTTGCGATAGATGATTGAAAATAGAATTGGGGGCTTACTTGACAGAATATTGTTACGTACTTACAATGAATCCAAGGATCCTAGATATTAACCAACTATAGGTCTAACATGAAGTTCCATAATTTACAGTAAACAAAGTGGAGTAATTTTCAACTGCAGTAGAGTAAAAAAAAACCCATCAGCACTGTTAGACACTGTTAGAGAGGTGACCAGCACTCTTAATGAGAGAAGAAGGAAATACAAAGTGTTTTGAGTATTCATGTGGCTACCTCAGGATAATGGACTTCTTCTTTATGTAATATGCCATTGGCTACTCATACATGAATTTGCCAGTGCCATACCTAAATGTAAATATGTTCCACAAGTGGAAAGGATTTCAGTCCCTGCATGTGCAGTTGTGTGCAATGATGCTCAATATATTAGTACAGATGTAGTGTACCTACCCCTGGACTGGGAGGCATAGTTTCAAGTTACATCTGCTCCAGAGACATGAAATAACATCTCTGAACAGGATGATTAGAAAAATATATTCAACAAAAATTATAACGCAGATCAGTATCCAGGCAACAGACATATCATCTTTATCCTGTGCCAGAGTTCCACCTGTATTTTCAGCACTGTGTTAACCAAAAGGTAACTACTGAGAAAAAAAGTCATCTACTGACCACCTGACTCCGCCACTCATGGGTAGAATGCATAGAAAGAGCCACACAAAATATTATCAACAAGCAACTGAGATGGTCAAACAAAGTTTCTGCTTCATCAACTCATCTGGAGTACTTGCCAAAGTACCACAATTTATCTTAGTTACTGCATGCTTTACAAGCTTGCCATCATGACAACAACTCCTACCACCAGCTATTACATATTGTTTGTAAAGAGCAAGGTAGCAAATAGCCAGGAAGTAATTCTACACTCTGCAGAGTAAGTTTATTCACAACATTGGCCTAAAAGTGTTATATTTAGAATTAACCTAAGCGATTGAAGCTTTATGAGTCTAAAGTTATTATTCAAATATTATTTCAAAATACAAAGAGAAGATATATCCGAGATGTATGGTGAACTGAGAAGCAGGAGGAACAGCAGGAAGAAGAGAATGAAGGGATGAAGCCCAAAAATTCAATTTTCCAGCTGGAATGTCTGTGATCATCTCATCCAACTCTCCCAATTTAACACAACCCAAACAAAGCTTGATCTTCTCTCTTGGCTATATGGCTGAAATAAAATTTAACTGCAACATGACCATTCCAAAGCACATTGAGATAGGACGGCAGACTTACAGCTCAACAATTCTAGCAATTACAAGGACAAATTGCTAGACTGCTGAAAACCTTGCACACCACTTTAAACTCTAGTATCTGCAGCTGTGGTGTAGTTGTCCAAACCCAGATAGCATCAAGCTGTGTATACATGGAAACCAGCTCAGAGTTAATGGCTCAGATTGTGCTTCTACTGCAACAATTAAGATGCTAGATAGCTTCACGTTATACTGTCATGGAACTGAAACAGTGACCATCAGATCATGTGTCATGGTTTGGTTTGCAAGTGTTCTCATAGTGATGACTACCATTTGCATGATGGAAAGGATGGTTCCCAGCTCTGCAGAGACATCTTAAAGAAGAAGGTAAGTTGCAGTGAGTGAAGAGCCAAAAAGCAAAAAGGCACATACTAATATTATCTGCAGATTATAAATCAGAAGAGACATTGCTATGAAATGGACTGGGAATTAGGCAGACAGAAACTGTCATCTTATACAGTTTAATGATGCACCACCAACACCATCTTCTCCATCAGGGTGGGTTCAGGCCATCTCCTATATTTGGAAGCTGTCGTCTTTGACTTTGCACCATTTTGTCTTGCAAAATAGAGAGAAGTATGTCAGTGAGCATTTTATTATTGTTTGGATGATGTGCCTGTCAGAATTGAATATCTAGCAGTTTGTGTCAGATCTGAAAAGTGAACATGAGGAAATAGTATATGTGTGAGGACAAGGTGAATCTATAAATGTGAAATACGAATCATGGTGGCAGAGAATGCTGGTAAGCGTGTGAATAGTAAATAGAGTGTGGCATGAAGCTATTGGCTGATCTGCAATGATTATAGCACTTAAAGATATATTTGCTGACCTTGACCATTTCTGTGAGGTCACTGAACTTCATGCATTATAGCATCTTCTGGTTCCCACTGCTTTCTCAGTGTTTGTCTTGTACAACCTCATAGCCTCCTGTGGAAAGAGGACCTTTCTCCTCCTGTTTACCTCCTGTATCAAAACCTCTAGTGGTAAGTCTGTGTGCTGCTCTCCTTTGCCATATTCTGGTCAGCTTTTTCCCATCTTTTGCTGCAGTCAGAATATATCTGCCTTTTAAGAGATGCAGGTTGGTTTTAAGTAGGGAAGCCTAGTTTTAAATGATGCTAACTTTGAATGAATTTGGGTAGCCCACACTATAAAATAAAAAATAAAATTGGTATAGTCCTACTGGACCAGAGAGCTGCTATCTCATAAGAGAGGGAGAGAGCTGACTGGTGGCGGTTTAACCTGAGGGTCACCATGCCTCAGGCAAAGGGAGAAGTTGAGAAGGAGAGTTCTCCATTGTGACTTTAACTGGTGCATGAATTGAACCCAAGCTGTTGGCATCACTGCATTGCAAATTAACCATCCAGCTAACTGAGCTAATCAACACTCCAATACAGCCACTTAGTGGCATACTTCACATCAGATTGTAAGCAAATATTGTTTAAGTTAGTGAGTAACATAAAATTTGTATTTTGCCTGCATAAAACAAAGGGGTCTGGATTAATCACACATCACAATCCCTATGCCCATTTTCAAGCCTTATCCAATTTTGTTTTCTTGGTATTTCACAGTATAAAGTAAGAGATAAAGCACAGCACTATGATGTCTGGTCTTTCATAGAACAAGAGGCAGTCAATGTTTACTCAGGAGATTGTACTGGTGTTTCACAGAGGTAGTTTTGATGATCTTGAAATATGACAGCGGTGAAGATGGCCTCTCGTAACTGCCACAGGCCTGAGGATTGATAGCATGCGGGTTATTGGTAGGTTTGCACAATGAAGATGATGAAACTTTGGACTGGCAGAATTAAAACCATGGCTATTTTGCAAGACTTTCCTATCTGCGTTAGCACTGATGTAGGCGACAAGAAATAGGCGTACCAAAGGGAAATGGAGTGTCCTAAGTTGAACAAAAGTGGGTAGTAAACTTCAGAGATCATTGTAAATATTCAAGGTTAGTGTTATAGAAAATAGGAACAGGAGTGTAATTTAGACTCTTGAATTTACTCTGCCATTCAATTAGATCAGAGCTGATCTTCTACGTCAAAGCTACTTTCCCAATATCCCTTGATATATTTCACATCCAGAAATCTGTCAAATTCTGTCTCAAACTCAATCATTATGTCTCCAAAACCCCAGAGGCAGAAAGTCCCAAAGCTTAATAACTCTTTGAGGGACAAAAATCCTCTTCATCTCAATACAAAATAGCGTACCTAATTTTGAGGTTATATCCTCAGTTCTAGACCTCCCAGCCAAGGAAAATATCTTTTCTGTAACTACCTTGATGAGGTCTGTAAGAATCACACATGCTTCAATGAAATCACCTCTTATTCTTATTACCTCTAGAGAATACAAGCTCAGCCTCATAAATCTTTCTTCATAGGAAAATCTTACCATTCCAGGTGTCAGTCAGGTGAACCTTTGTTGCACTCCCCCAATGACAGGTATAGTTCCTTAGATAAGAAGACCTCAGCTATACACAATACTTCAGGTGCAGTTTAACCAAATCACTATACAATTGGAGCAGGACATCTTTACTACTATACTCAAAACCTCTGTAATAAAGGCTGACAGCCCATTTATTTTCTTGGTGGAGAAGTCAATGTTTCAGGTGTAACCTGAAGGAGGTTACACCCAAAACACTGACTTCTCCACCTCCCGGTCCTGCGTGTTGACCTTGGATTCCAGCATCTGCAGTTTTTATTTGTCTCTAACATTTATTTTCTTCATTGCTTGCTGCATTTGCAACTTAGCTGTCAGTGAGTTATGCAAAAAGTTACAAAGAAATCTTTGAACATCAACGCTTACCATTCTCTCACCATTTAACAAATATTCTGCATTTCTGCTTTTCTTAACAAAGTGGATAACTTCATTTATTTCCACAATAACTCCATCTTTGAAGGTAAGGGATTTGACAAGGTGCTCCACAAAAGATTAATACACAATGTAAGATCACATAGGATTTGGGATAATACATTAGTTTGGATAGACAATTGGTTAACCAACATTAACTAGTGACATGCCACAGAGTTTGGTGTTCAGGGCCCAGCTATTTAGAATCTATATCATTGGCTTGGATGCAGGGACAGAAGGTGCTATCACCAAGTTTATAGATTACGCTAATATGGATGGAAAAATAGGTTGCAATGAAAAGATTAAAAAGTTACAAATAAATAGTTACAAATGGCAGCAGTGGTTAGTGACTGCAGAGTTTGCACAATCTCTGCGTAAGTTAATGCCAGCTGCTCCAGTTTCCTCCTACTTTTCAAAGATGTGCAGGTTAGGTGGATTAGTCATGGTTAGATGTTCAATTTAGGTGGATTAGTCATTAAACGTGGGGTTACAGGCTAGGGTGAGGGGTTGGATTTGGGTAGGATGCTCTTCAGAGGGTCGGTGCAAACTCGGTGGGTTAAATTGCCTCTTCCTGCACTGTAGGGATTCTATAATATGGAATGACTAGATTAAAGGGCCAAAAGTGGGCAAATGGAGTGTAATGTGGAAAAATGTGAAGTTGTTGATTTTGGTTACAAGAATAGAATGACATAGAGAGATATTTCACAATGTTTCTATGCAGAGGGATTTGGGTGTGCTCATGCATGAATTATGGAAAACAAGTATGCAGGTACAGTAGGTAATAAGGAGGAAAAATGGAAATTTGTTTTTTATTGCAAAAGAAATAGAGCATAAAAGTAAGAAAGTGTCACTGCAATTGTGCAAGTCATTAATGGGACAGCACCTGGAGTACTACATATAGTTTTGGTCCCTTTACTTGAGAAGGAATGTAGTTGCATTGGAAGTAAATTAGAGGAGGTTGAATAGATTTATTCCAGAGATGAGGTATTTGTCTCATGAAGAAAGATTGAATAGTTTAGGTGTATAATCTTGAGAGATTAGAAGAATGAGAGATCAAATTGATGTATATATTAAAGGGGATTGACAAAGTAGATTTACAGTGCACATTTTCCTTGTGGGAACGAGAGGTTCTGGTTTTAGGTTAAGGGGTAGCAAATTTAAATAGAGGTGACGAGGAATTGCTTCTTTCAAAGGGTCATGAATCTGAAATTCAGTACCCCAGAGTGAGATGGATACCTGGACACTGAGTAGATTTAAGAAGTGGACAGACATATTTTTAATTGGTTATGAGTAGACCAATTATGGAGACCAGTCAGGAAAATGGAGTTGAGGCTGTGATGAGATCAGCCACATTGTATTGAATGGCGAGTGGCTTAAGGGGCTGAATTGCCTACTCCTGTTCCAAGTTCTTATAAGACCGTAAGGAACAGGAGTAGGCCCCTCAAGTCTGCTCCTCCATTCAATAGGATTATGGCTGATTGGATTCTCCACATCTGCTTTCCTGCCCTTTCTCAATAACCCTTGATTCCCCTCCTGATCAAGAAGCTATCCAGCTCAGTCATGAATATATACAAGAACTCTGTCCCCACAGTTCTCTGTGGCAAAGTGTTCCACCCGCACCTTGCACAGCTGCAGTCAGACGTCTCTACTCTAATAATCCAAGCCCCTTAAAATAAGTGTCAACATTCCATTAGCCTTCCTTATTACCTGCTGCACCTGTGTGCTAGCTTTCTAAATTTCTGTGTTTTATGTTCTTAGGTATCTGCCAATTTCTTGACCACTCACTTTGCCTGCCTGATGCCCTTCAAGTGTCTTTATATCCTTCTTACAACTCACTTTCCAATCTAGTTTTGTGTCATCCAAAAACTTGAAAATATTACATTTGGTCCCCCATTCAAATCATTAATGTAAATTTTGAACAGTTGTGGTGCAAGCACTGAATCCTTTGGTATCCAACTAGTCACAGCACACCAATTTGAGAATGATTCACTTCTTCCAACTCTGTTTTCACTGTTAAGTAATTCCCAATCTATCACTTGGCCCTAATTTTGCTGACTAATCTTCCATGTCTTACTTTATCAATATTCACTGCATCCCCTCATCTATCATGCTCGTGAAAATCTCAAAAAAACTCCAAAGGTTTATCACACGATTTTCATAAATCCATGCTTATTCCTACTATCATGTTTGTGTGTCCAGTTAAGACATTCCTTATAACAGATTTCAGCATTTTCCTGATTACTGATGTTAGGCTTACAGATCTATAGTTCCATTTTTTTTCTCTCTCCTTTATTTATTGATTTCTTTTACTGATTTATGTTTACACACTTGTCTCACATCTGTTTATTTTTGTTTCCTTAATCTTTCTCCATTTGTATCTTTTGATCATATAGCTATCACTAATTTGAACGTTACATTTTCTAATAACTAAAACACAAATGAGTGTAATCAGAGGCTGAGGTACAAAAAAGATATTATCAAATCATCCAACAATTATTTACAGTGCCAGACTGCAATGGAACTGAATATCAATACCACATTAGGCCAGTCAGAAAGATACATAAGATTTTTTTTTTAATTTGTTGGTGGGATATGGATGTTGCTTGCTGGACTAGCATTAATTGCCCAGAGGGAGTCAAAAGTCAACTACATTGCTGTTGGTCTGGAATCACATGTAGGAAAGCCTGGGCAAGAAGGCAAACTTCCTGCTCTAAAGGAAATTAGTGAACTAGATAGGTTTTTATGACAATTGAAAGTGGCTGCAGGGTCATCATTAGCAACATTGCATTTAATTATTTTACCGACAATGCATGCCTCCAAGGCTCATGCACAGCTGTAACTCCTTGGCAGTCAATGCTATGATCGACACTCCTGTGCCAAATACCAAGTACAGAACATTGGAATGGTTGCATTCCACCTTAAAGGGAACATTGACATTAGCCTAGTCTTTATTTTTTAATTTTGGATTTGTACTCAATTCTAATTCTACCATCTGCCATGGAATGATTCAAATCCATGTCGCCAAAACATTAACCTCGGTTCTGCTCTACTAGTCCAGTGGTAAATACTACTACACAATACTACCACTATCTTTTACCAAGGAGTCACTAAAATGAAGCTTTTATCTTGAAAGTAGTGAAATCAGTAAGACTCCTGGCATCCTCAAAACACTCACTACCAAGGCACTAATGTCAAGGACTATAAAAGGTCTTTGCATGCAATTTCTAGCCTACAACAGTCTGAGCAAAGGCATTGGAAATGCTCCCTCCCTTATAAAACAATGTAAACTGCAACATACAATGAGCAGCACTAAAAAAGACTTTTTAGTTTTATATTTATAAATTATACAACTTTGTCATAGATCAGATATGGAATGAAAAAAAATAGTTGAAATGTGTCCTCAAAATATTAGAAAAAGATTACTTCCACATTCTGTAAGATATTAGGTGTAAACTAGAATATCAATTTAAAATGTGAGCATTCTGTGAACAAGTAATTCAGCTGCCACCACAAAATTATTCTTCTCAAACTTCCTGACCTTTATGAAACTCTCTCAAACTCTATCTCTTGGGCTATTCTTTTTAATCACTTCTCCAACAAAGTTACTTCGTTTCTCCTCTAGGGAGCACTTCAACTTGGATTTTCTTTCATGCTAAAGGTGCTGCCCATTCAAAATTTTCTTTCTTGTTAGTTGTAAGTCAAATGGCCAGCAGCTCTTTAGACTCAGCTGCTTCACTAGGAGCAGGTGCGGTCCTCACCAAAAGAGAGACCATGTTGTCAGATATGCAGGTACATTCAAAATTTCACCAGAGACAAGCTGGCATGCCTCAGCAAGGCCGATGGAGATGGATTTGGTAGGGCAATGAAGTTGAAACCCTGGGCGGTGGGTGAACAACTGTGCAAGAAAGTCCATAAAATAGTAGGGAAGCCCTGGTTCTCTCAACCTGCAGAAATGGCACCAAGTTATGAGATGGCATGGATGCCTCCCTCTTCTGGTATAATATCAGCAGCTGTGGGAAGAAGCCCCTAGTGGCTATTAACTGGTGAATTCTGGGTCTCAACTGGCTGAACAGAGGATTGGTTGCCCAACACCAACCGTACTGCTGGCAAAACACAAGAGAAGACAGATTAGTGACCCATACAGTGTCATCATCGTGGCATCCAATTTTACACTCACCTAATTCCCTGACCGCTAACCCACTCTGTGGGGCTGGTGGAGGAAAGTGAAAAATTCCTCCCAATTATGTAAGAAATGGTATGGGAGAAGACAGCAGGAATGTATGCAATTTAAAAAGATAAAAAGAGTAATTTTAGAAATACCCACTGCCAGTAGGAAACCAGATTCAACAGATTACCAATTAATGATCTGGATACGCAGAGGTCATCATTCACTTTAACGGTCATAAATATTATGACAGTACTCTTTTAAGTTTGATTATAATTGTGTTCTTACTTGAAATAAGTGAGATATTTTTAATGAACCTGTTCAGAGATGTTACGACACACCTCAGGAGCAGGTGGGACTTGAACCCAGGCCTTCTGAGCTTAGGGGTAGGGACACAACCACTGCACCACAAGAATCCCACATTTTGTCCGTGAATATTTTCTAATAAACCTGTTCAGAGATATTATACGCATCCTGGAGTATGTGGGAGTTAAATCTGGACTTCCTGACCCAGGGGTAGGTAAACTTACACTGTGCCACAAGAGCCTGTACTTTCTATAAGTAATCTATTTTTCCAATCAACCTGTCCTTTCTACAGATTGGGAACAGCCAGTTGTACAACAAGCATCACGTCATTTTGCATTGCAGATTAATCTCAATTACTATCAGCAGTTACTACATATTCTTCGATATGTCCTATATACTAAGAGATCTGAAAAAAGCTGCAGGACGAATACATTTTTATAATTCATCTTGGGATGTGGACATTGCCAGCTCGGCCAATATTTATTGTTCATCTCTACTTGCCCATGAGGTTGGGCTGGTGAGCTGCTTTCTTGAACTGCTACAGTCCATTTGGTGTAGGAACACCCACAATGCTGTTCGGGATACAGTTGTACGACTTTGTCCCAGCAACTCTGAAGGAATGGTAACATATTTCCAAGTCACAATATTGAGTGGCTTGGAGGAGAATTTGGCAGATAGTGGCGTTCTCAAGTATCTGCTACTCCTGCCCTCGATGGAAGTGGTCATGGGCTTACAAGATTCTGTCTAAGGAGCCTTGGCGAATTGCTGCAGCAATATACAATACATTGCTGCTATTCAATGCTGATGGTGCAGGGAGTGACCATTGGTGAATTTCATGCCAAACAGGCTGCTTTGTTCTGAATAATGTCAAGTCTCATTTACCATTATTGGAACTGCATTCATCTAGGCAAACAGACAGTATTCCATTACAGTTCTGACTTGTGCCTTCAACTATGGGCAATGTTTTAGGGAGTCAGATGGTGAGTTATTTGCTGTTGGATTCCTAGCTTCTAACCTACTCTTGTAACCACAATATTTATACTGAGAGTCCAATTCTGCTCCTGGTCAATGGTAAACCTCAGGATATTGGTAGTAGAAATTCAATGATGCTAATGTCATTGAATGTCAAGAGGAGGTGGTTAAATTCTCTTGTTGGAGATAGTCATTCCTGATACTTGTATGGCATGAATGTTACTTGCTGCTTGTTAGCTCAAACCTGGTTATTATGCAGGTCTTGCTGCATTTGCTTTGGACTGCTTTAGTACCTGGGAGTCATGAATTGTGATGAATGTTGTACAATCATCAGTGAATATCCTCACAGGGAAGATCTCTGATGAAGCAACTGAATATGGTTGGGCCTCAGACATTAGCTTGCGGAACCCCTGCAGAGATGTCCTACAGCCGGGGTGACTGACCTCCAACGACAGCAGTCATTTCTCTTTATGCCAGGTACGATTGTATCAGTATAAAGTTCCATTATACATTCTTCCTGACTCCCACTGACTCCAATTTTGCTGGAGCTCCTTGATGCCACAAATACTGCCTTGACATCTTGGGCCATCATTCTCACCTCACCTCTGGAATTTGTCTCTTTTGTCCATGTTGACCCAAGGCTGTGACGAGTTCAGGAGCTGAGAGGCCTGGCAGAATCTAAATAAAAGTGTCAGTGAGCAGATTATTGCCGAGCAAGTGCTGCTTACTATCACTGTTGATGGCCTCTTCCACCTGTCTTCAATGAGTGCCTAGTCTATCAGTCCAGTAGCATTATGACTAATCCACCATCTCCCTACAGCAATTGCATGTCACAGTTTAAACCTGAGAGCGAAAACTGGTACAAGTCAGAGTGATCAGAATAGGCCTTCATATGTGTTTTATAAAATATAGGTCTTGTGAGGATTACGTATAGACTGAAAGGAAATTTGCCGTTGAGTATCATTAAAAGAAAATCATGCCTTCCCTGTCCTGACTGCACCTCTTCCAATCTCTAAAAACAATTAATTTCAAACCTATCGCCCAACCTAATATTAAACAATAGTTTGTGCCTTTTTATCCACCGCAGTATCCATCTCCCATGGAATTCCTGCTCTACTTAGAGAGTCGTGGTGCATCACTTCTGTTGGTCACAACAGTAAAGTTCGAAAAACTTGTACCTCATGTTTTCTTCTTTCTAGGGCTTTGCATCAAATCTGTCTATATACGAAATCAAGGCCTTAGAAGTTGCTTGAACAGTTCCAATTTCTTTTTTTTTGGAATGCAGGATTAAGGGAGTAATAAGTGCTTACATACAGAGGGGCTTTGTGGGAGTTTTCAGACTGGGGAATGAACAAGTCAGTGGAGTCATGTTGAAACCGTTCAACCCTGCGCATCACTTGTTCTAAGATGTTGAGGTGACCTTCCTTTTCTGTATTTCTTTGTCTTCACACTGGATTTCCTTTGCCCATGAATAATGTGGCTGCACCTCTCCATATGACAAAGTATTTGTAGAATACAGGTCACCAATATAATGAAAAGTTTCTTTATGGTGCACAATACAACCATCAGGAACCTTCACCTTCTCTTTGAGTATTCTTGTTGAGTACCCAATTACAATTCCCCTCTTATTTCTATCGCTTTGATTATAACTGAATCAACTGAGTTGAGCGTCACACGATAAAAATATAGTGGCAGTTGCCTGAATATCTTGTGTAAACTTTCTGTTAATCTGGTCAGACATGGATTACACATCAATTGACCAGTAACTCTTTCTAATTGTAAATGCTGCTGGCTGTTGTTTAACGTCAACAATTTAAAGTATGAATAATGTTACTCCATGGAGGAGAAAAAGTAGTCATTTTTGCAACCCCTTGAACTCTTTCCCATAAACGCAGATTTCAATATCATAGTGAAATACTAGTTTGCCTGGCAAAAAAGGCAGTTGAGTTGTTCTTTAATATACCAATTCCACTGCTATGGAATAATCAATCCCACAAGGTGCATCAGGAGCTGCATGGGATATTTGATTTTCAGTTAAAATAGCAACTGAGCTCTGATTTGTATGTACAGTTCACTACCAATCTCTGGAATAAGTACTAGCCAACTAAAAAAAAACCATGCAAATTGTTTGGGGAGCAGGAATTAGAAATTTTTGAATCTGTCAGGAGGGTTGGGTTAAAATTACCTCTTTAGATTCTTGAACACAGCAGAGAAGTCACAGGGACCACACAAATACTAAGAAAATGTTGAAAATGCCATCTCTTCAAGGGGCTTTGAACATCATTGACGATTGTTCGTGATACTATGACAAGGGATATAGGCTTATAGCTAATCATCTAAGCTACAAATAAAGGTATACGTCATGCATTTTCATCTAGATTGGTAAAGTTTATTAATATTCTATTAATCCCCAGAAGGAGTTGGCAGGGATGAAATTTCAATATTCTACATCAACACCACCTGTTTCCTGTAGCAAATTGCATGGATTTTCCAAAAGAATTTTGTCTCATTTGTTTTTCATAAAGCCATATGTTTAATTTGGAATGGCTTAATGATTGATATAGTAATTGTAATTATTATTCCAGTGCAGGTACCAGTCTCAAGCAGGTACTCATAATGCAAAGTGTACTGGGAAAACATGAACTTTATGTCAAATCGAGCTAAGAAAAGTTAAAAACCTTGCTACAAGTCTGTTGGCTATTTTTTTATGTTATGAGAACAGCAATGTAGAGTAAATACCAATCCTCTGTCGATAACAAAAACTTTTTTGGTTAATTTTGCAATTATGCATCCCACCAAGGAAGGTGCTCTTGAAACTAGCACAGGTCAGACTAAAGGCAAGCTCAACTCTCTACTGGGAGCAGCCCTTTTTATTAAACTTTCCTCAAGGTTGTCCAAGACATTTCATGCATCCACTTTGCATAAGGTGATAGTTGTACTGTACTTCCTAAATTCCAAACAATATGAGACAACTCCTTCGGCCTGGTTTCTCATTATTCAAATTCAGAATCGAGATCAGCAATCTAACTCCTTTGAATGCTTCCACTACCTGACAGAATCATACCAATGTGAAGCAAGTAGGGGAGTGACGTGTAGGACATAAATTTTGCAATAAGTTAAACAAACTATAAAATTCCTATTATTGCATCTAAGCCACCAGATCAAGTGAGAGAGGAAAGTGTGCATGGTCTCATTTCATTTTGGTTCAACTATAGTCCTGTATTCTTTCAATTGTGTGTTGTTGATGCAGGCTGTTTATAAACTCAGATTCTTGGCTGAGATTATGTTACTAGCCTTTAAATGTCATATACAGGTGACTGAATTCCGTGAGGTGCATTGCAAACTATTCTAACTGAAATGAACAGACAATGGAGGATGTAATGGATTGATTCCTCAGTTATTAGGAAACTCGGAATCCAGAGGATCAGAAACAGCTAGTGCAGTCCATCTGATCAGTTTCATTGTTAATGAAACATCAAAATTTCTGATATTTCCATCCAACTAGGCAAGTCTGTTTTCCATTTACTAATTAAATCAGCTACACACCCTCCACTGACATTGCAAACCAATGCATTCTGAAAACTGGAAATGGAAAAAAATGCACGTAGAAAGACAGAAACCTTCCTCATCACTTTTTACATTTTAACCTAATTGAAGAATCTGAATTTAAAAATGTAGATTGTGACAATAAACATGCCCCGACACCAGAAGCTGTAGTTATAGACCATATATGTCATATTTGGGCAGTTCAACAAGACCTGAATCCGGGATTTCCCATAACTCCAGCTGAGTAAAAAGTAAAATGACATCACTTGTCATTGCCTCTGTCTGCTTGATGGGCTACACTGGAGCAACAGACCACAGTAATATTCCTTCTCATTACTGATTAACTGACCCCCAGTAATGGACCTTGTAGGACATTCCATAATGTTTGATTGAGTCAAGATTAGAGTAATGCTGGAAAAGCACAGCAAGTCAGGCAGCATCCAAGGAGCAGGAAAATTGATGTTTCGGGCAAAAGCCCTTCATCATTCCTGATGAAGGGCTTTTGCCCAAAACATTGATTTTCCTGACCTGCTGTGCTTTTCCAGCACCACTATAATCTTGACTCTGATCTCCAGCATCTGCAGTCCTCACTTTTGCCATAATGTTTGATTGACCCTATACAGGAAATAGGCAGAGACCAGGGACACAGAAAGAGTGCATGCGTAATTCTTAGACCAAGAAGGATTCTGAGTAATCCAAGATGGAGGAGGGCGAAAAATTGTGGCTGTAAGAGTTGCTCCTTTTTTAAAGAATTTTAGGTGTTGGCGAAGATTTCCTCGAATTCCAGGAGTAGTAGTTACTGTTTTATAAGCTGTTCCATTGTTTTGGAATTTTGGGGGGAGAAAGGTCAAAACAATGGCACTTTTAAAAGGAGGAAGAGAAACAAAGGCAGGGACCAAATGATCAGAGAAAGAAACCTACAGAGAAAGAAAGAAAGAATCTACACAGCTACTGCCTTTGGTATAATTACAACATTTATACAGACTGAACTCCATCTGCCACTTCTCAGCCCAGCTCTGCATCCTGTCAATGTCTTGTAGCCTACAACACCACCGACCTTCGTGTCATTGGCAAGCTTACTAACCCACCTTTCCCCTTCTTCATCCAAGTCACTTATAAAAACTACAAAGAGCAGAGGCCCAAGAACAGATCCCTGTGGTCACCGACCACCAGGCGGAATACTTTCCATCCACTACTGTGTGGAGTTTGCACATTCTCCCCGTGTCTGCGTGGGTTTCCTCTGGGTGCTCTGGTTTCCTCCCACATTCCAAAAATGTGCAGGTAGGTGAATTGGCCATGCTAAATTGCCTGTAGTGTTAGGTGAAGGGGTAAATGTAGGGAAATGGGTCTGGGTGGGTTGCTCTTCGGAGGGTCGGTGTGGACTTGTTGGGCCGAAGGGCCTGTTTCCACACTTTAAGTAATCTCATCTAATCAAATCTACCACTGTTTGGCCGAATGAAGACAGCAAGAGTGCAAAATATTCTAAAATGGGAGAGGGACCAGCAGGGGGACATTGTGAGCATTGGAACTTACGACATAGGAAGGGAAAATGATAAGATGCTGAAAGGATAGAAAGTTTGGCAAGGCTTTAAAAAGGAGGTCCTTGATGGTGGTAACATCTGGATTACTCACCTTGTTACAAATGTACTATCGACCCACCCCAATAGTCAGCAGGATTCTGAATAACAAATTTGTAAGGAGATCTCAGTTATCTGTAAGAATAATAAGCTGGTTATGGTAGGGGATTTTAACTTTCCAAACAGAGATTGGGACTACCATAGTGTTAAAGGTTCAGATGGAGAGGAATTTGTTAGGTATGGACAAGAAAATTTTCTATTCAGTATGTAGATGCTTCTGCTAGAGAAGGTGTAAAGCTTGACCCACTCTTGGGAATTAAGGCAGGGCAAGTGACTGAGTTGGCAGTGGGAGAGAACTTTTGGGCCAGCAACCGTAATTCTATTAGTTTTAAAATAGTGATGTAAAAGGATAGGCCAGATCTAAAAGTTAAAGTTCTAAATTGGAGGAAGGCCAAATTGAACGGTATTAGGCAAGAACATTGAAAAGTTGATCGGGGGTGGATGTTTGCAGGTATGGGACGGCTGGAAAATGTGAAATCTTCAAAAATGAGAGAACGAGAGTCCAGAGACAGTATGTGCTTGTTAGGGTGAAAGGCAAGGCTGGTAGGTGTAGGGAATGCTGGATGACTAGAGAAATTGAGGTTTTGGTCAAGAAACAGAAGGAAGCACATGTTAGGTATAGACAGCAGCGATCGAGTGAATCCTTAGAAGAGTATAAAGACAGCAGAGGTATACTTAAGAATAAAATCAGCAGGGCGAAAAGAGGACATGAGATAATTTTGGCAACTAGGGTTACGGAGAATCCAAAGGGATTTTACAAATACATTAAGGGCAAAAGGGTAACTAGGGAGAGAATAGGGTCCCTCAAAGATCAGCAAGACAGTCTATGTGTGGAAGCGCAGGAGATGGGAGGATACTAAACAAGTACTTTGCATCAGTGTTTACTGTGGAGAAGGACATGGATGACATAGAATGTAGGAAAATTGATGATGACATCTTGAAAAATGTCAATATTACACAGGTGGTGGTGCTGGATGTCTTAAAACACATAAAGGTGGATACATCCTCAGAACCTGAATAAATGTACCCTAGAACTCTCTGGGAAGCTAGGGAAGTGATTGCTGGATCCCGTGTTGAGATTCTTGCATCATCGATATCACAGGTGAAGTTGGCTAACTTGGTGCCACTATTTAAGAAAGATGGTAAGGAAAGTCCAGGACATTATACAGACCAGTGATCCTGACATCAGTGGTGGGCAAATTGTTGGAAGGAATCCTGAGGGATAGGATATACATATATTTGGAAAGGCAAGGACTGATTAAGAATGGTCAACATGGCTGTGTGTGTGAAAAATCATGTCTCACTAACTTCATTGAGTTTTCTGAAGTTGTAACGAAGAGAATTCATGAGGGCAGAACGGTGGACGTGATCAATATGGACTCAGTAAGGCGTTCAAAGAAGTACCTCACGGTAGACTGGTTAGCAAGGTCAGATCACATAGAACACAGGGAGAACCAGCCATTTTGATACAGAACTGGCTCAAAGGTTGAAGACAGAAGGTGGTGGTGGAGGGTTGCCTTTCAGACTGGAGGCCTGTGATCAGTGGTATGTCACAAGGATCAGTGCTGGCTCCACTGCTTCTCTTCATTTTTATAAATGATTTGGATGTGAATATAGCAGGTATAGTTAGTAAGTTTGCAGATGACACCAAAATTGGAGGTGTAGTGGACAGCGAAGAAGGTTGCCTCAGATTGCAACGGGATCTTGATCAGATGGGCCAATGGGCCAAGGAGTGGCAGATTAAGTTTAATTTAGGTAAACATGTAGTGCTGCATTTTGGAATTCACTTATTTGTAATAAATAGTTGTTTTTGCAATCTGGGTCTAAAAGACAAGCAAATTGGAGGAATTTTGCATACTTTCATAAAACCTTTAAATTTTGTGACAACTTTAGGAATACTAGGGCTTCATTTCCAGTGCGCGACCCCATTGAGGCATACCTATTGTTTCATGCTCCATTCCAATAATTTTTATGCAATTCACAATTCATTTTGACACAATCTTTGATTCTTCACCACTCTCTTCATGAATTGCATTGCGAAGACTTCTGTTGTTTAATCTCCCTTAGTCTGCACCCAATTATAGCCAGTTTTGCCGGTCCCTCACCACTGAACCAACCCTACACATACACACACCATCCATATTGCCCCACATCACTCCCCGTCAACACTCTACTTTGGTTTAAAAGCTCTCACATTATAATCTGTTTTCAATTCTGATGTAAGATCATCAAACCAAAACTTTTACTGCATCAATCCTATCTGACCAGGTTTCCAGTTTCCTTTTGTTCTTATTTCAGATATCGACCATCAACAGTGTTTTGCTTTTACAGAATGAAACTTGCTGTTGACAACGTTTATTTTTTAGTTCCTGCTGATATACTGGAACCTGGATGATGACATCATAGCACTAAGCACCAGGGGGCGGAAACTAACTCCCATCATTTTTCGGAACTGAACACAATTTACTATTTAGTTTGGACTATGACTGTAGAAATACAGGTGACAGGTGCAAAATTAATAAGCCTCAAGTGAAACAGAGATTAAGAGGTTTTGTTTCCCTCTTGCAGAGTGGAGGTTATGTGAAACAGACTTTCAGTAAAAACTGTTATTGCTGCATTAACTCTTTCAAAAGAAGTTTGTTGATACCTGGTTAAGTGAAAATGGTTGATGGTTCATTTTTTGTTGATTAACTTTTACATTACAGGTGCACAATCCTTTATCTGAAGTCCTTGGGTCCAGTTGTTCTTTGGATTTTGGAATTTTTCAGATTTCAAAATAAATGACATTTCCACAGTGAGATTAAAAAATTCTTACCAAACAGTAGACCCACATGTGACTAGGAGAGCGCTGAGACACAACTGATGCCTGCCGGTGCTGGGCCATGCTGCCGCATCACATCTGAATGATGTGGGTCGGGTGGGTGTGGAGTTGGGTCACCTGTTTGCATACCAAACAACCTTGTTATACAGAAAGAAACTTCACAAAAGAAACTTCGGATTTCGGAATTCCAGATAAAAGGATTGTGTACCAGTACCTGGAACACAAAACTAAAAAGAAATTCCTTTTAGCATAATGGCCTATAGGACTAAATCGGCCACAAATATTTCAGTTCAACAGATACAAAGATTTTAAAGTAGAGTGGTGCTGGTAAAGCATAGCAGTTCAGACAGCATCCAAGGACTAGGAAAATCGACGTTTCTGGCAAAAACCTTCATCAGGAATAGAGCCTAGTTGATACAAAGATTTGGCCAATCGAAATAAGATGGAAGAACAATAGTTAATTCTGAAAGGAGGGTTCAATGGAAAGTTTAGAAGTCTTCCATTTAGATTAACAAATAACTGGGACAATTGGAAAGAAAAAAACTTGAAGAGCTTCTATGTCAGGAAACTAGGATTGTTTAAGTTCAATTAACTCACACTTTGTAGGTAGATGCAGGATAATAAATGTGCAAGGCTCAAATACTGCAAAACTTTGGCTAGAGAACATGCGCTGATTTTCAACAGGAAACTACACAAAATTGTGTTCCTGGCAACCTCAGTTGCCAAAAACACATATTGGGAATTTGGATATAATTAACTTTAAATGAATAGAAAATCACAAGAACAGTCCGTTTAAATTTCCAATGTACAATTCCAGCAGTACAGTTCTCACTGGAAGCACAACATCATAATATTGGAGTGACAAAATGCATTTTGTTATATATCTTGTGAACCTCATAATAAATATGTCAACTTTTTAACAAAAATTGCTGTGTGGTGTAGCACCTGTATTCTTTGATTGAATGATGCATTCAGAAAAGCAATAGTTTTCAAATTTCAATACATAGAATCCCTGTAGTGCAGAAAGAAGCAATTTGGCCCATTGAGTATGCACTGACCCTCCAAAGTGCATCCCACCCAGGCACACCACTACTCTCCTACCACCTCCCACCACTTTATCCCCATAACTACACATCTACCATGGATAATCCACCTAACCTGTATACTATGGAGCAATTTAGCATGGCCAATCCAAAAATCCTGCACATTTTTGGACTCTGGGAGGAAACCAGAGCACTCGGAGAAAACCCAGGCAGATACTGGGAGAATGTGCAAACCTGCTAGTCACCTAAGTCTGGAATTACCCTGGGCATTGAGAGGCAGCAGTGCTAACCACTGTGTCACTGTGCTGGAATAAGAAGAGCGAGAGTTCAGGAGTGGAGGGGTAAGCAGAGCCAAGTGCACCTAAAATTGTGAGAGTGAGCACTGATGGTGATGAGGAAGGGAAATAAGCTGAGCTAGGGTTGTGGGAGGCCAGGGTAGATGATAGAGGAGCAGAACCGTGATAGCTGGGATGTAAAGAGTGGGTCCATGGTGCTGGGGGTATAGTGGGCTTGAATTAAAACTTGAATGGAGAAAACCTTGTACCCACATTTAAGTGCTTAAAAGTTATTTTCAAAAGTTATTATAGGCAGTGCAACTTTGAGATATAGCAATGAGATGTCAGCCTTGATTATTATCTTCAAGACTACATGTGAGAGTTGAACCTAGTGCTTCAGCGACAAGATTGCTACCAACTAAACCACAGGTGATGAAGCTAGGCAGAGGCCTAATTGCAGATATATTTATATTTATTACTTGTAGGAAAGGAATCAAATTCAATTACATGGAAAAAGAGTGATACATTCAATCCATTAAGCCCGTTCCACTCTTCAATGAGATTATGGCTTAGCTTCAATTCAACTCCATTTTACTTAGCTTTGGTCCATTTCTTTTTTGTAATTACCTGGTGAAAAATCTGTTGATTTCCATCTTGAAAAACTCAGCAGCTATATATGTTTTACATTGTTCATAGTACTTGGGTGTTACTGGCTAGGGCAGAACTTATTGCTCATCCCTACTTGCCCACGTTGGTGGTGGCGAGTTGCCTTCTTGAACCATTGCAGCCCATGTGGTGGATTCATTATACTGTTAGGGAGGCGTTCCAGGAATTTAACTGAGCAACCGTGAAGGAATTTTCATATAATTCTAAGTCAGGATGACGAATGGTTTCTTGGGGAATTTGTAGGGAGTAATACCCCCCATGCACCTGTTGTCCTTGTCCTTCGAAGCCAGTTTGCAAGATCCTGTTGACAGAGCCTTGGTTAATTGCTGCAGTACACCAAGTAATGGGGCTCAGAGTCGTAGATATCCAACAGGCTTCATATTCAAATGTGTTTCCTGATTTAATTCTTAAATGGCCAAGCTCTAATCTTAAATAGTCTCCCACTCGAGAAAATTATTTCACAGTATCTACACTAACAAATTCCTCTATCATTTTCATTACCTTAATTGGATCATCTCTAAATCTTTCCAAGCCAAGAGAATACAAACCGAGTTTCACAAAACCCATTTGCACAACTTGTTCTAATGACTCAATCCTTTCAGATCATTGTGTAATCTGTACTGCACCCTCAAACCAATATATTCTTCCTGAGGAGTACTGTTCAAAACTGATCACAGCATTCCTGATGGGGGCTGACAATATCTTTGTAGAGAAGCATAACTTTTTCACTTACTTCAGATAAAAGCCAAGATTCTAATAGTCTGTGATTTTTTTTGTACACGGCATGAGCTTTTAGCAATGCAATAAGGTGGTGCACATAAATCTCTCTGCTCCTCCAGTTTCTTTCGCACAATGAAGAAAATGTTCTCATTTGTCTTTCAGTTTCTCTTTTTCATCTGCTCATTTGGCCAGTCTATGTTTTGATGACTTGTTCCGTCTATGTCTCCTTGTAACTTCCTCCTTCCATCTCAACAGATGTAGCTAAATTAGTCAGATCCTTCACAAATTCATGCTAATTTTCTTTGATCATCTAATAATGTTCCATAGCTCAGTTACCATTCATGCTGATGTATTCTTTAACATTCTCACAACTCATGTAAAGCTGATTATGTATATACTTTGAGTTTTCCAAACAGTATGAAAAATGCTGTTTTAAAAATCTGAAAACTAATTAGACAGCTTTGGAAAATCATGACAAATTAATTTTAAAAGTTTCTCATCTATTGCGTTTAATATCCTGAAGTGCAAATCACCCTGTTCTTGGCAACTTATCTATTTCTAAGCTGTGTAAATGGAATTTAAAGATCAAATGCTTACTTTTTAACAGAGATCTTTTTACATGTGTTTCATGCATTCATTTAAAAAGGCGTAAATAACTTTTCACACATCATATTGAAATCTGGAATTGTTAAAAAGTATTTTAATCTTACCCAGTTCTAGAAAAGAAACAAAAACAATGTCCTAAGGAAAATGTCATGGCATCCTTCCAATATAAGCTGAGGTGTCTTGCTGTCACAAATTTTACTACTTGGGTGTTAGAGTTAGTCATAGATCTTGCTATTTTAGCTCCCTTTCCCAATTTTCATTGCAAGGCAGCAGGCAGTTAATAATCAGTATAAGGAATTATAGCCTAAAATCAAATGTATACTTGGCGAGTTTTGAGAAGTTGTGTAGCTCAGGTTGAGGTTTTGGATGTTTTCAAATGGATACATTTTCACAGCATCAGATAACTGACTGATTAGAAAATTTCAAGATTTTTGGCTCATGAGAAATTTTACAAGTCTGCAGATCCTAATGCTTTTCTTCAGAAATTATTCATGAAAATGTGCAGAGAAACCATTCAGTGAAGAATTATATTTAACACAGACAAGAGTTTCAATTTATTTACAGTCTTCGGAAGCTACAAAGTTTAGTGACTAAAACTGATGTTGAGATTTTCATTTTAGCAGCTGTGGCTTGAACATATAATGCATATTAATATCATCATGTCCTGTATACTCGGCAATTAGGCTCAGGTGATGTAATACAGAAAGCACGTTCTATGTGTTTTCAAATTTTGATGTAGCTTCAACACTGATAATTTCTATCAAAGGCTGAAAATATCACTTGAATCAATTATTGTGACAGTGTATCATAGGGGAAGGGGAATGGGAAAGAGAGATTCAATTAAATTAGATATTCTAAATGGTTTCACAGCACACTGTCACAGTAAGTAAATCATACTGTAGACTATAAAAAGTCAAACAAGTTTTCTTATAATAGCTGAAGGAATTTATAAAATAAAATGAGTCTCTGCAGCATATTGATATGTGAAGGCATCATGCATTCTATGCTATAGTCTCTTCTATACTTCAGAGATTACTATAACTCACTTTAGTCAGTAACCAGAATAATTAATAGATGATTTAAAATGAAACAAACTGGCAAAAAAGTTTATGTTAAAAAGAAAATGTCTCTTCAATTTTACATAAACTTGAATGATGTTAATGGAAAGCAGTCAAACATGAAAAAGTTATCAAAAGTTGTCAAGACAATAAAGATCAAGACATAAATTTCCAGGCAGATATCTTTTGCTGAGGAACTTGCATGGGAGAAATATTCATTCACCCATCGATGCATGTGGAGAGTCAATCATATTATGATGCAGGACATAAAGATGCTATTTCTGATTCTACTGATATGCCCAAGTTGTGCGAAAAAGGCTATCATTACAGAACTTTATCACTGACAAAGTGAGCTGAATTCGCACATGGCGATGTTACAGCACTAGTTGCTGCTCCAAACTAGAGTTCAAACGAGGAATGGCAGTGATATGAAGAAGAAGGACATGTGCGAATAAACATTCACATCACATATATTTATGTTCTTGATTTTAGTGTAGTAAAATTATTTTGTTTTAAACAGTAAACTTTGTGGCTTCTAGTGATAGCTGATAGTTCAGATTTCCAAACAAAAATAATAAAAATGGATTCTAATCTCAGCCAAAACCATAACAATCTTTTCATGGAAAAGGAAATGGAAATCCCTCTTTTGATGATTAAGTTCATTAACAATAATAAGAAAGCACGATTGGCATCAAAGTTTATGATTGGTAATAAATATCATTCCGTAAAGACCACTCCCTCCGTGACTCCCTCGTCAGATCCACACCCCCCACCAACCCAACCTCCACTCCCGGCACCTTCCCCTGCAACCGCAGGAGGTGCAAGACTTGCGCCCACACCTCCCCCCTCACCTCCCTCCAAGGCCCCAAAGGAAACTTCCATATCCGTCACAGATATCACCTCCACACATATCATCTATTGCATCCTCTGCACCCGATGTGGCCTCCTCTATATTGGGGAGACAGGCCGGCTACTTGCGGAGCGTTTCAGAGCACACCTCTGGGACACCCGGACCAACCAACCCAACCACCCTGTAGCTCAACATTTCAATTCCCCCTCCCACTCCACCAAGGATATGCAGGTCTTTGGACTCCTCCAACGTCAGACCACAACAAAACGACGGTTGGAGGAAGAACGCCTCATCTTCCGGCTAGGAACCCTCCAACCACAAGGGGTGAACTCGGATTTCACCAGTTTCCTCATTTCCCCTCCCCCCACCCTGTCTCAGTCAAATCCATCAAATTCAGCACCGCCTTCCTAACCTGAGATCTTCTTCCCGACCTCTCCGCCCCCACCCCAGTCTGACCTATCACCCTCACCTTGACCTCTTTCCACCTATCACATTTCCGACGCCCCTCCCCCAAGTCCCTCCTCCCTACCTTTTATCCTAGCCTGCTGGACAAACTTTCCCCATTCCTGAAGAAGGGCTTATGCCCGAAACGTCGATTCTCCTGTTCCCTGGATGCTGCCTGACCTGCTGCGCTTTTCCAGCAACACATTTCCAGCTCTGATCTCCAGCATCTGCAGACCTCACTTTCTCCTCAATAAATATCATCAAGTCACCTTGTTTGCTTTGCTCATGTTGCTACCATGCTACATCCTTCATGCATTTCCTTCAAGCTTGAGAGCCCAACGAAATGCATCAATTATTATAAACTTAATAAAGCAATCTTGGGAATGACAGCTGAAGCCAATTTAGATGGCAACAGCTCCACCACCAGATCTGAAAGCAGGAGACATTTCTACTTTAGCCAACAGGGGGCTTCAAATGGCCGCTGACAGCCATTTAAAGTGGTCACCATTTAATTAAGAAAGGTAACCTATCCCAAAGAGATGCCACACAAATCACAGGGCTGAGAGTTTGGTAACTACCAGCAGTTGACATTGCTGAGGCTGCAGCTGCACACAGAGAGTGGCTTCATGACTGGATACCATCAGAAGAAAGGGAAGGGAGGTTGGGGACGTTAGGAAAGGCAGGATAGGACAGATAGGTAGGCTCGGAAATCTGGGGAGGGTATCAATTGTCACTGATAATTGGTGTACAAAATTATCAGTGTACAAAAAGAAACCCTGTAGTATACAAGGTGTCTGCCACGTTTCACCCAGCAATTTCCTCATGAAGTTACTGGTACCTGAAAATGCCCACAAAGGTAGGAAGTGGCCTTGAATTGTCCACTTAAGTGACTCAATTTGCCTCAATTAAATGATCCAAATTTCCTGCCAGTGCCAAATAACATCAGGCAGTGATATCAGGCACCAAATACTCCTTATTGTTTTTCTGCCTCCCTAAAGAGCTTGTAAAATTAGTCAATTTTTTTTTAAACAATGAACCCTTTAGGATAGGCAGATTGTGGAAGCTTGTAGCATCACATTTTGAACCTATTATACTATAAGCACTATATAGATATCTCTCAAGTAATTGGTATAGAGAAAATTGTCATTGAAATTAAATTAACCTGCATAACAGATTTAAATATATTAAGGAGTCATAAATAGAATTGAGTAATACTTAAATTTACTCTGGTTTAAAGATATTTTATGCTCCATATGGGTGATGTCATTCTTACACTCCAATGACCAAAGGTTGTAAATAATATTTAAAACTCACACAATATCACAATGTGATAGTGCTGGCTTCATTATACACATTATTAGATGACAAGTACTAACAAAATAAGTGGTTAACTGCCAAATTGAACTGAATTCAAAGCATTGTTTTAAATGTAAATTCTTGAAGAATATTGCTCATCCTTTCAGAACGCTATCTATTTGATCTTTCTTCAGGATTGAGCTATAAAATAAAAAGCTGTTTTCGGTATGACAAACCTTCTTTTTCATGCAAAAATATAATTATTCCATGATATCTTTATAAAGAGTGAACAATACTTTCACTGTAAATTAAGAGCAAAATATAAATCTTTTTTATTAAACAGCAGGAATTGATTCAGTTCTCCAACACTGAAGGTATTTGTCCTGAAAGCAGCTAAAAATCAAAATTCTACTTCATTAGACAATAGACAATAGGTGCAGGAGTAGGCCATTTTGCCCTTCGAGCCTGCACCACCATTCAATATGACCATGGCTGATCATCCTTAATCAGTATCCTGTTCCTGACTTATCTCCATAAACCTTGATTCCACTATCCTTGAGAGCTCTATCCAACTCTTTCTTAAATGAATCCAGAGACTGGGCCTCCACTGCCCTCTGGGGCAGAGCATTCCACACAGCCACCACTCTCTGGGTGAAGGAATTTCTCCTCATCTCTGTCCTAAATGGTCTACCCCATATTTTTAAGCTGTGTCCTGTGGTTCGGCACTCACCCATCAGCGGAAACATGTTTCCTGCCTCCAGAGTGTCCAATCCTTTCATAATCTTATATGTCTCAATCAGATCCCCTCTCAGTCTTCTAAACTCAAGGGTATACAAGCCCAGTCGCTCCAGTCTTTCAGCGTAAGGTAGTCCCGCCATTCCAGGAATTGACCTTGTGAACCTACACTGCACTCCCTCAATAGCCAGAATGTCCTTTCTCAAATTTGGAGACCAGAACTGCACACAGTACTCCAGGTGTGGTCTCACCAGGGCCCTGTACAGCTGCAGAAGAACCTCTTTGCTTCTATACTCAATCCTCTTGTTATGAAGGCCAGCATGCTAACGGCCTTCTTCACTACCTGCTGAACCTGCATGCTTACCTTCATTGACTGGTGCACAAGAACACCCAGATCTCTTTGTACTGCCCCTTTACCTAAATTGATTCCATTTACGTAGTAATCTGCCTTCCTGTTCTTGCCATCAAAGTGGATAACCATACATTTATCCACATTAAACTGCATCTGCCATGCATCTGACCACTCACCTAACCTGTCCAGGTCACCCTGTAATCTCCTAACATCCTCCTCACATTTCACCCTGCCACCCAGCTTTGTATCATCAGCAAATTTGCTAATGTTATTACTAATACCATCTTCTATATCATTAACATGTATTGTAAAAAGCTGCGGTCCCAGCACTGATCCCTGCAGTACCCCACTGGTCACTGCCTGCCATTCCAAAATGGAGCCATTTATCACTACTCTTTGCTTCCTATCAGCCAACCAACTTTCAATCCAAGTTAGTACTTTGCCCCCAATACCATGCGCCCTAATTTTGCTCACTAACCTCCTATTTTGGACTTTATCAAAAGCCTTCTGAAAGTCCAGGTACACTACATCTACTGGATCTCCGTCATCCATCTTCAGAGTTACATCCTCAAAAAATTCCAGAAGATTAGTCAAGCATGATTTCCCCTTCATATATCCATGCTGACTCTGACCTATCCTGTTACTACTATCCAGATGTGTTGTAATTTCATCCTTTATAATAGACTCCAGCATCTTTCCCACCACTGATGTCAGACTAACTGGTCTATAATTTCCTGCTTTCTCTCTCCCACCTTTCTTAAAAAGTAGTACAACATTAGCCACCCTCCAATCCACAGGAACTGATCCCGAATCTATCGAACTCTGGAAAATAATCACCAACGCATCCACGATTTCTCGAGCCACCTCCTTCAGTACCCTGGGATGTAGACCATCAGGCCCCGGGGACTTATCAACCTTCAGACCTAACAGTCTCTCCAACACCAATTCCTGGCAAAGATAAACTCCCTTCAGTGCAGGTCCTTCAGCCACTGTTACCTCAGGGAGATTGCTTGTGTCTTCCCCAGTGATCACAGATCTGAAGTAACAATTCAATTCTTCTGCCATGTCTTTGTTCCCCGTAATATATTCCCCTGTTTCTGTCTTCAAGGGCCCAATTTTAGTTTTAACCATTTTTTTTGCTTTTCACATACCTAAAAAAGCTTTCAATATCCTCCTTTATATTTTTGGCCAGTTTACCTTCGTACCTCATTTTTTTCTCTGCATATTTCCTTCTTAATAATTCTCTGTTGTTCTTTAAAAGCTTCCTAGTCCTCTGTTTTCCCACTTATCTTTGCTATATTATACTTTTTCTCTTTTAACTTTATATGTTTCTTAACTTCCCTCGTCAGCCACGGCATCCCATGCCTCCTCCTAGGATCTTTCTTCCTTTTTGGAATGAACTAATCCTGCATCTTCTGCATTTTACACAGAAATATCCGCCATTGTTCCTCCACGGTCATCCCTGCTAAGGTATTGCACCATTGAACTTTGGCCAGCTCCTCCCTCATAGCTCCATAGTTCCCTTTATTCAACAGAAATATCGTCACTTCCGATTGTACCCTCTCCCTCTCAAATTGCAGATTGAAGCTTATTGTATTATGGTCACTACTTCCCAATGGCTCCTTCACTTCGATGTCCCTGATCAATTCTGGTTCATTGCACATTGTGTAAAAGCATGATATTGCATGTTTCAAATTAACACAAAAGTGCCTTTCACAACCTCAGAACACCTCAAATCGCTTCAGGGAAAAGTTCAAACTTTTTCTGCAAGTGCAGCAACTGTTGTAGCTGAGGACAACCAATTCACATCACAAGTAGTTCCAAAGGGGAGTCATTCTCGACTTAAAACATTAATTCAGTTTCTCTGTCCACAAATGTCATCAGGTCTGCTGGTAATCGGCAGCATTTTCTGTTTTTATTTATTACTGTACATAGTAATGTCCCATAATAACAATTACCAAAAGAACTATTTTTGATCTATTGGTTCAGAGCTAAATATGGGAGCAATTTTCTTGCTTAAGTTCAAAATAGTTCTACGGGATATTATAAATTCAACTCAAAGGGAAGTAAAGGTTTTGGTTGACCATAGTTTTTAATAGTCCAAGAGTATAGCATTCTTTCAATACTGCAGGAGTGTGTTCGCCTAAAATCATATTCAAGTTCAATTGAAGCAGACACATTTTTCCAATACACAAATTTCATAGCCCCCAGAACTGAGCTTAGGAATTGCAATATACCTTGATTTAATGTTGATTAGTTGGCAGCATCAGTAAGGGAGTCTAAGTTCAGGATAGCCAGCATCACTTTAAACTAGCTTGCGCTTAAGGACAGGTACATTATGGCTGGAACAGGTATTGACTATCATGCAGAAAGTGAATCTAATGTGGAAATGTTGAAAAATGACACAATGTAGGAGAAGGCATATTACTATAGGGTGTAGGTTTGCTCACTGAGCTGTAGGTTTGATATCCAGACGTTTCATTACCTGGCTACGTAACATCATCAGTGGCGACCCCAAAGTGAAGCGAAGCTGTTGTCTCCTGCTTTCTATTTATATGTTTGCCCTGGATGGGGTTCCTGGGGTTTGTGGTGATGCCATTTCCTGTTCGTTTTCTGAGGGGTTGATAGATGGTATCTAGATCTGTGTGTTTGTTTATGGCGTTGTGGTTGGAGTGCCAGGCCTCTAGGAATTCTCTGGCATGTCTTGGCTTAGCCTGTCCCAGGATAGATGTGTTGTCCCAGTCGAAATGGTGGTTTTTTTCCTCTGTGTGTAGGGCTACGAGGGAGAGAGGGTCGTGTATTTTTGTGGCTAGCTGGTGTTCATGTATCCTGGTGGCTAACTTTCTTCCTGTTTGTCCTACGTAGTGTTTCTGGCAGTCCTTGCATGGAATTTTGTACACGACGTTGGTTTTGTCCATGGGATGTACTGGGTCTTTTAAGTTTGTTAGTTTTTGTTTGAGAGGTAATGCAAAGCGGTAATGCAAAGACTAGAACAAACAGTCCTACCAAACATCAAACCAAAAATCTGGGTCCGCTACATAGATGACATCTTTGTCATCACTAAACGAAACAAGATAGAAGAGACATTTTAACATAATCAACAACACCCTCACAGGCATAAAGTTCACCAAGGAGGAAGAAACCGACAACAAACTCGCATTCCTGGACATCACAGTCGAAAGAACGGACAACGGAGAACTACAAACCTGCATATACAGAAAACCGACAAACACTGACCAAATACATAACTACACCAGCAACCATCCCAACACACACAAACAAAGCTGTTTCAGAACACTATTCCAACGAGCCACATCACACTGCAGCACAGACGAACTTCGGAAAACAGAGGAGAACCACCAATACAACGTATTCAAGAAGAACTGATACTCAAAAAATACAGTCCACAGATTCCTCAAGAACAAACCACGATAACCAGACCAAACACAGCCAGAAACCCTAACCACCTTACCATACATCAAAGAAGTTTCAGAAATGACAGCCAGGCTACTAAGACCCTTCGGAATCCTAGTAGCACACAAACCCACCAACACTCTCAAACAAAAACTAACAAACTTAAAAGACCCAGTACATCCCATGGACAAAACCAATGTCATCTACAAAATTCCATGCAAGGACTGCCAGAAACACTACATAGGACGAACAGGAAGAAAGTTAGCCACCAGGATACATGAACACCAGCTAGCCACAAAAAGACACGACCCTCTCTACCTCATAGCCCTACACACGGAGGAAAAAAAACCACCATTTCGACTAGGACAACACATCTATCCTGGGACAGGCTAAGCAAAGACATGCCAGAGAATCCCTAGAGGCCTGGCACTCCAACCACAACGCCATAAATAAACACATAGATCTAGATCTGAAAAATATGTTGCTGGAAAAGCGCAGCAGGTCAGGCAGCATCCAAGGAGCAGGAGAATCGACGTTTTGGGCATAAGCCCTTCTTCAGGAATGCTCCTTGGATGCTGCCTGACCTGCTGCGCTTTTCCAGCAACACATTTTTCAGCTCTGATCTCCAGCATCTGCAGTCCTCACTTTCTCCACATATATCTAGATACCATCTATCAACCCCTCAGAAAACGAACAGGAAATGACATCACCACAAACCCCAGGAACCCCATCCAGGACAAACATATAAATAGAAAGCAGGAGACAACAGCTTCGCTTCACTTGGAGGTCGCCACTGATGATGTTACCTAGCCAGGTAATGAAACGTCTGGATATCAAACCTACAGCTTAGCGAGCAAACCTACACCCTTAACCTCAACCTGAGCTACAAACCTTCACAAACCTTGCATATTACTATTTTAACATTGAATTGGAAGCCTGGTGAAGCAGGTTTAAAAAAAAAGGACAGAAGTCTTTTGTTAACCTACAGTCCAGAATCCCCACATCTCTGCATCGTTAGCCATGTGTAAGGTCCTGGAAGACTGGAGGGTAGTGAATGTTGTGCCATTGTTCAAGAAGAGCTGCAAACAGCTTAGGAACTATGGACCAAGTAAGCTTAACATCTGTGGTGGGTAAGTTACTTGAGAATATTCTGAGGGATAAGACAGGGTTTGAGTCGGAGTGGTCAGCATGGCTTTGTGAGTAGGAGATCATGCCTCACAAATTTGTTAAAGCTCTTTGATTAAGTGATCAGAAAGATTAACAAGGGTAGGGTGGTAGACATAGTCTATACAAATTTCAGTAAGGCTTTTGTTAAAGTTCCATATGGTAGGCTGCTCTGGAAGGTTAGATCGCATGGAATTCAGGGCGAGCTGGCAAATTGGTACAACATTGGCTTGATAGTAGAAAGCAGAGGATAAAAGTGAACGTGTGCTGGTCAGATTGGAAGCCTGTCTCTAGCAGAGTGCCTCAGGGATCGGTGCTGGGCCCATTACTCTTGATTATCTATAGCAATGATAGGATGAGAATATACAAGGCATGATTAGTACATTTGCTAATGACACTAATGTGATGATAGGCAGCATCGTGGACAGTGAGGAAGGTTATCAGAAATTACAGCAGAACCTTATCAGCTCGGGAAGTGGGCCAAGAAATGGCAAATGAGTTTAAGATAGATAAGTGTGAGGACTTGCATTTTGGAAAGCCAAATCAAGGTCGGAATTTCATGGTGAATGGTAGGGGTGTAGTCAAACAGAGGCATCTTAGAGTTCAGATTTACAGTTCTCTGAAAGTGGAGTCACAGGTAGACAGGGAAGTGAAGGTGGCTTTTGGCACAGTGGCCTTCATCAGTCAGGGCACTGAGTATAGAGGTTGGGAAATTATGTTGCAGTTATACAGGACATTGGTGAGGCTGCACTTGGAGTAGTGTATTCAACTTTGGACACCTTATTATAGGTAGGATGTTATTAAACCAGAAAGTGTACAGAAGAAATTTACAAGGATGTTGCCTGGACTCAATGGTTTGAGTTAAAGGGAGGGGTTGGGCAAGCTAAGACCTTTTTCTTTAGAACATAGGAGACTGAAGGGGGACCTTACAGAAGTGTATAAGATTATGAGAGACATGGATAGGGGGTGTACATTCAGTTTTAATCCCAGGGTTGGGGAATCAAGGACTAGAGGGCATCAGTTTAAGGATAGAGGGGAATGAATAAAAGGGAACCTGAGGGTCAATATTTTTTCCACAGATAGAGGTATGCGTATGGAATGAGCTGCCAGTGAAAGTGGTTGAGGCGGATATATTAACAACATTTAAAAGGCATTTGGACAAATACATGGATAGGAAAGGATTGGAAGGATATTGGCCAGGTGCAGGGAAATGGGGTTAGCGTGGACGGACATTTTGGTCGGCCTGGACCAATTTGGGCCAAAGGGCCAGTCTCTGTGCTGTAGGACTCTATAACTCTATTATGGACAGCAACGGAAGAAGGCGGCTATGAAGGCCAATGTCAGGATTTAAATTAGAAGGAATTGAATGAAATGCTGAAGATGTGTGATAAGCTTACACCTTAGTGAGGGCCTCGTAAAGTGTCTATAGTATCGATAGGAGCTATATATAAGTTTTGCTTAAGTGAAAGAAAGGCAGACAAGCAGTAGGCTGGAAGAACACAAAGCTTGGCGCATCAGGAGATGGAGAAGTCAACGTTTCAGGTGTAACCCTTCTTCAGTGAAAGAAAGAGCAATTTTATTATTTTCCAACCCTGTCAAGTATATATAGATACATACACAAAGTTACTATGTGATAGTGTGCAGTACAAAAGGAAAATGAAGGGACAATGAATGTCCCTGAGTAACTGGTTATTTAATTGATGTCATGGGTCCTCAGCAGAGACAATTCTTACAGTATCTTTTTAGTTCTTATATTCTGATAGTCCTTCTTAATTTTTCAGTCATAGAGTCGTGAAGTCATAGAGATGTACAACATGGAAACAGACCCTTCGATCCAACCCGTCCATGCTGACCAGATATCCCAACCCAATCTAGTCCCACCTGCCAGCACCTGGTCCATATCCCTCCAAACCCTTCCTATTCATATACATCCAGATGCCTTTTTAATGTTACAATTGTACCAGCCTCCACCACTTCCTCTGGCAGTTCATTCCATACACGTACGTACCACCCTGTGTGTGAAAACGTTGCCCCCTAGGTCTCTTTTATATCTTTCCCCTCTCACCCTAAACCTATGCCCTCTAGTTCTGGACTCCCCCAACCCAGAGAAAAGACTTTATCCATTTATCCTATCCATGCCCCTCAAGATTTTGTAAACCTTTATAAGATCACCCCCCAACCTCCGATGCTCCAGGGAAAACAGCCCCAGCCTGTGCAGCCGCTCGCTATAGCTCAAATCCTCCAACCATGGCAACATCCTTGCAAATCTTTTCTGAACCCTTTCAAGTTTCACAACATCTTTCCGATAGGAAGGAGACCAGAATTGCACGCAATATTCCAACAGTGGCCTAGCCAATGTCCTGTACAGCCGTAACATGACCTCCCAACTCCTGTACTCAATACTCTGACCAATAAAAGAAAGCATACCAAACACCTTCTTCACTATCTACCTACCTGCGACTCCACATTCAAGTAGCTATGAACCTGCACTCCAAGGTCTCTTTGTTCAGCAACACTTCCTAGGACCATACCATTAAGTGTATATGTCCAATTTTGGTGTCATCTGCAAACTTACTGACTGTATCTCTTACACTTGCATCCAAATCATTTACGTAAATGAGAAAAAGTAGAGGACCCAGCACCGATCCTTGTGGCACTCCACTGGTCACAGGCCTCCAGTCTGAAAAAGCAACCCTCCACCACCACTCTGTTTTCTACCTTTGAGCCAGTTCTGTATCCAAATGGCTGGTTCTCCTTGTATTCCATGAGATCTCACCTTGCTAACCAGTCTCCCATGGAGAACCTTGTCAAACGCTTTACCGAAGTCCAGACAGATCACATCTACCGCTCTGTCCTCATCAATCCTCTTTGTTACTTCTTCCAAAAACTCAATCAAGTTTGTGAGACATGATTTCCCATGCACAAAGCCATGCTGACTATCCCTAATCATTCCTTGCCTTTCCAAATACATGTACGTGCTGTCCCTCAGGATTCCCTCCAACAACTTGCCCACCATCGACGTCAGGCTCACTGGTCTATAGTTCCCTGGCTTGTCCTTACCACCCTTCTTAAACAGTGGCACCACGTTAGCCAATCTCCAGTCTTCCGGCACCTCACCTGTGACTATCGATGATACAAATATCTCGGCAAGAGGCCCAGCAATCACTTCTCTACCTTCTCACAGAGTTCTAGGGCACACCTGATCAGGTCCTGGGGTTTTATCAACCTTTATGCGTTTCAAGATGTCCAGCACTTCCTCCTCTGTAATATGGACATTTTACAAGGTGTCACCAACTATTTCCCTACATTCTATATCTTCCATATCTTTTTCCACAGTAAATGGAAACGTGGCTCAGCGGCACAGTGACTCAGTGGTTAGCACTGCTGCCTTACAATACCAGGGTCCCAGGTTCGATTCCAGCCTCAGGCGACTGTCTGTGTGGAGTTTGCACATTCTCCCTGTGTCTGTGTGGGTTTCCTCGAGGTGCTCCGGTTTCCTCCCACAGTCCAAAGATGTGCAGGTCAGGTGAATTGGCCATGCTAAATTGCCCATAGTATTAGGTGCATTAGTCAGAGGGAAATGGGTCTGGGCGGGTTACTCTTTGGAGGGTAAGTGTGGACTGGTTCGGCTGAAGGGCCTGTTTCCACACTAGGGAATCTAATCTAAAATATTGATGCAAAATACTCGTTTCGTATATCCCCCATTTTCTGCGGTTCCACACAAAGGCTGCTATGCTCATCTTTGAGGGGCCTTATTCTCTCCCTAGTTACCCTTTTGCCCTTAATTCTCCTTAATTCTATTTGCCAAAGCTATCTCATGTCCTCTTTTTGCCCTCCTGATTTCCCTCTTAAGTATAGTCCTATTGCCTTTATACTCTTCTAAGGATTCACTCGATCTATCCTGTCTATACCAGACATATGCTTCCTTCTTCTTCTTAACCAAACCCTCAATTTCTTTCGTCAGCCAGCATTCCCTCTACCCACCAGCCTTTCATTTCACCCTAACAGGAATATACTTTCTCTGGATTCTCATTATCTCATTCCTGAAAGCTTCCCATTTTCCAGCCGTCCCTTTACCTGCGAACATCTGCCCCCAATCAGCTTTTGAAAGTTCTTGCCTAATACCGTCAAAATTACCCTTTCTCCAATTTAGAACTTCAACTTTTAGATCTGGTCTATCCTTTTCCATCACTATTTTAAATCTAATGGAATTATGGTCACTGGCCCCAAAGTGCTCTCCCACTGACACCTCAATCACCTGCCCTGCCTTATTTCTAAAAAGTAGGTCAAGTTTTGCACCTTCTCTAGTAGGTACATCCACATACTGAATCAGAAAATTTTCTTGCACACACTTAACAAATTCCTCTCCATCTAAACCCATAACAATATAAGTCAATTGACACTTCTCCACAATTACCTGATGAAGGAGCCACGCTCTGAAAGCTAGTGCTTCCAAATAAACCTGTTAAACTATAACCTGGTGTTGTGTGATTTTTAACTTTCATCTTGAAAGGCCAACATATCATTTTTTCCAGCTAGTTTCAGTCACAAATCCACCCCTTCATCTTTGTCAACAGCTGGTGTATATACAATATTTCAGAATCTGAATTCTTTGTTTTCAAGCTTAATAGTTGCAGGTGATGTTTTTTATTGTCAATAGATGTAAATTATCAAACAAATGTTAAGCAAAATGGGAGATGAGCGTTTCTTCATGCCTGACTGGACAGACTAGTTCCAAAGACATTTGATTAAAATGTTAATTTCAGTTCAGACTATTTGGTTTCACAAAGCTTGGCTAATCTATACAGTCAACTGATTGTCGTGGCCATTTTAAGTCAGTTTTTTTTAAACCATTTCAGTTCTTGAATATCCCAGGTATTAAAATCAAATTATAGAATTTGAAAATCAATAGTCCATACTTTATCACTATTTTGACAATAGTGAATGGATGGTCCTAAGGCATGCCCTCAATTCCCAATCATATGGAGAAGATAATACTGGCCACCATTAGGATTGCATTGTTGAAGACATGAACAGTGACAGGCCTGAAACCAATGATGTAATTTCACACTCAAAAGCAAAGCTCCAAACTATTGTCGATACATTCATCAAAGCATTTGAGAGAACAGACCTCAGACTAAACATCTGGAAAAGAAAAGTGATTTACCGGCCCATTCCTGCGATGCAATACCTCCCAAATATCAAAAGCCAAGCTCATTGGCAAATGATCACTGAAAGGGCAAAGGAAATGCTGCAAGGACACCCTAAAAACTTTCCTGAACACATACAACATCCCCACTAACACATGGCAATCACTCGCCCTATAATGGGCAAACCAGAGAAGAGGTAAATGCAAAGGCACCAACTATTTTGACTGTCACCAAGTGGGGCACATGCAGATCAAGCGCGGAAAAATGTGCAGAATCCACAGCGTCCCACCTACTTGCTTCAAATACCACGCAGCCTTCCTGTGGCAGAGTCTGCAACTTCGGGATTAGACTATTCAGCCACTGTTGAACTCACCCATCCCTTTGGAGTGGAATCAAGTCATCCTCAATCTGCCAAAAAAGAAAACACACACTCATGCTTCTCTTTTTGCATCACCCCCTTTTGCCAGTATCACAACATATCTGATGCATTAATCAGAAGGAGCACGGAAGAGTCTAATATCAACATGACACACAGAATAGTGCAAAGTTTGAAATCCATACTTCCCAGGATAGAAATGGGGACCAACTCTGTATATTTGTGACTCCAACTATGATGTTATAACTGATAGCCAATGCCACAACTTCCAATACACCACAACTAAAACCCACCCCATGTCTATGCACTGCAATACAAGCATAGTCAGCTGTCACACAAAGTTAGTGTGCTGCCATGCAGGCTCAGTCTGTTGTTATCATGGCTTAAATCACAATATCAAAAACGGCTTCCAGGATATCACAGCTATCTAGCAGCCTCGGATTACTGAGCTGCCATGGAGTACGAACAAGTTATCTTCCCTCATGAAGATATATTCTTTCACCAATACCTGACACCTACGGTTGCCGAATCAGCCAGTGAGGACAATCTGCTGCCATCCATGCAATTAAAGTGTAATCCACAGTAAGCTCTTCTAGGTGTAGAGCTGTTTCATGTCAGCTTCTAAGTTCACCTTCAACTGTGCAAATTTAACAAAAAGCATTAGCTTTCATCCCTACCAAATGACAGTCATATGCAAAGGCACTGAAAGGCCGTATGATACTTGGTGTGATTCACCCTACAGGTTCTGACACCTTGGGTGACAATTTGAATTATGAGGACACTCACTCAGCCACAAACAAGGCACAAATTGGACCAATTTCTCATTCATCTATTATCATTATCCTTCCCTGTGCAAAAGAAAAAAGAAATCAACCAGTGGAGATAAATAAACAGAAAGTCCAACTTTTTTTAATTTCCACTGCTGAGTCAAAAGCAACAAGATTAAAAAATTTGCTAATTGTTGTTCAAAAATAGGATAATCATTCGAACCTTACAGCATAGTTCACACTGACTATGAAATCAATGTTATTGAGTCGCCAAGAAACCATTCAGGGAGAAAGATAGTAATTTAGGGTAGAATCCTGCCTGCTCAAGATATTTCATCAGCTATCAATTGTGGAGTGCTGGGGACAATTAGTTTGGAGCCCAGCACAACCGCGTGACCTGCAGTATTATACTTCTACCAGAGGAACAGCTGTTATTCCAACCATACGAATTAAAATGCCCTCGAAATCATGCTTTCAAGGTCAAGACGATTTGTTATTCAAGTGTCCTATCCACACATTTCGTGAAGCTAAAATCAAAACTTAAGTATACCTACATGAAACAAATGTACGTGTTTTATAATAGTTGCTTTTAAGTCTCACAATGGCATCCATTTGCAGTAGAAACTTCAAAAACTGATTGCTGTTAGAGAAGTATCAGATCATTAAAGTAGTAAACAACAGTAGTGATCACGTGGGCAATGTCCGTTCTTGTTCACTTACAAGAAAAAGCAAGGTACTGGTCTAAAATTTCAGCACCAGTACCGGTTATCAACATGAATGATGTGAATGTGACTCTGATATTTGGATGAGGGCAAGTAGGCACTTGGATACTATTTCTCATTCAAAATAGAACATATTGCTTTTTTTCACAATACTAAATAAACAAATGTTTACATCCTAAACTTTCAGGACTTCAGTATGAAATGATGCTTAACAATTGGCACAGTTCCCTTCTTCAGACCATTCAGAAGTTTGTCTGGATACATTTGTTTTGGAATTTATCATATAACCTTCTTAGCTAAACCCTTTGAAGTGAGTTTTCTAGCTCTATCTATCTATCTTTCTGTGGTTTATATTTTTCTCTGACTAACAGCCCACCCAGCTTTAAACATTAATCTTTATTTGAGGTACTAAAAACAGAAGACATACAAAACAAAGTTTCTAATGGAGTTATAATACTATGCTTCGATTACTATCAACATTTGTAAGTTTTATCAAGTAAATAATTTTCCAAACACTCCTAGTAGCTTTTATTTTAAATAACTTACATGGTACTCTGCACCATATGTACACTATCAAAATTTAGAGATTCTAATATGAAAACCGTTGAACAGATTTCTCACATAGAAATTTACTTTCCTGTCAAATATTTTGCAATGTTTTGATTGCACAAATATTACAAATGCCTCCGAGATTTCAGATTTTTTTTAACCAATAAATAGATGAAATGACATGAGTGCTGGAAATACTCAGCAAGTTGAACAGCATCTATGGAAACTTCATGAGTAACTTATGATGGAGAGGAAATCCTCAACAACATCCATCACGATTGTGAGCACGTGCAAAGAACTGGAAAAATGTTTGAACAAATTAGAAAGTTTAATACCAAAAAGCATTCTCTAAAATCAGATTGTTTGACAATGCGAATGCAAATACAACTAAACCTTCTGAATTTCCTCATTACTTTAATCAGAACAAATCACAGTCACTAAAGATCATGAAAAAGATGTAATTCTGCAGGTGTTCCATCTTCTTTCTTTGCAAATAAAAAATGGAAAGCTACTTTCACTGGAAAATCAATGCTTACTATATGGTTTTATTACATTTGTAAACTGTAAGGTTCAGGTCATTTACAATAAAGTGTCAGTAAGGGGATTCTCATATTTAACTTGATTCTCACACAAATATTCATTTATAACAATGTTCACAGCCAATATGCTATTTAAAATAAGGTAAACAGCTTCTGAAGAAGTGTACGGTCTGTGCAAACTGATGTGAATTTTATAGGACTGCAATCTAAAGGAAAACAATATGCTAGGTCAACAGCTTCCAAATGACTGCAGGCCAGCTGATAGCAATGAAATGAATTAAAAGATAATAATAGTATTTTGCAAAATACAAATGAAGCCAAGCCAACAGAGTATGACGGCGGGCACAAGAGATCAAAACATCTTTAAAAATGACAAAAGAAAGAATTAAGTAAAGAAAATAGAGTAAAGGCAAAAGTGCAAACAGAACCAAAGCAAACTGTTGAATGATAAAGATGTTACTAAAAGAATGGACAAAAAGAAAAGTTTCCAGGAAACTACATTATTCTAATCAACTGAAATCATTCAGATCTATGAATATGCAATGAAACTTTACAGGAAAACCAACCCAAAATGCATGAGGAAGAAATGTGTGGTATACAGGAAATGTCCGATTATGATAAGAGCGCACTGATTGAATGAAGATTGAATTATTGCAAACAGGATGTAAAAACCACTTCAAATTCCAAATTATTTCGCTTTGTAGTTTGGAAACATCTAACACTAAAAATTAAACTATTTCTATAATTCTGTTAAATATGAATAGTCATTACAGATTTTATCTGCTGTTGAACTCTTACATTTTTCAGACCTTCTTCCTTACTACTTTAACTTTTAAATAAATAACTTGTTGCATTTCTTTGTGATCATTGATCTTACAAACTATGGTTCAGTTATTTTCCACAACTTTGTTTTTTACTTTGTTTCAATGCATCTGCTTCTCAATTTTTTCAGGAAAAACCTTAAAGGTAAGACAACTGATTAGAAAACCACAGCACAGTAATTTTAAACAGAAGTTTTAGGCCATTCTTTCCAAGAGGGATGGGATGGGATGGGATCGATGGAAGGGATAAGGATGGCAAAGTTGTTGGTCCGTTCGCCAAGCAGTTAGTTTTTCTGCAAACGTTTTGTCACACGATTGGGTAACATCTTCAGTGCTGTGTCGTCTCTGGGTAAAATGCTGTTGTGATCTGGCCAGAATTTGTACGGTTCTGTCTGTCAAGGCGGGTGGCTCTATTTCTGGTTTTGTGCTAGACAGGTCTGGAGATGGAGTCTATTTCAACAGGTTTGTTTATGGAACCACTGGATGAATACCAAACCTCCAGGAATTTCCGAGATAAGCTTTGTTTTATGTGTCCCAGTATCGTAATGTTGTCCCAGTTGAATTGGTGTCCTTCATTGTCAGTGTGTATTGACATGATGGAGAACTGGTTTTGCCATTTTGCTGCAAGCTGATGCTCATGTATTCTGGTGGCAAAATTCCTGCTTGTTTTGTATGTTGTGGGTATGGGATCTTTTGTCTTAGATAGTAGCTGGCAAAGTGTGTCTGTTAGTTTGTGTGCTGTCATTATCCCAGAGGTAGTAGGAGTCTAGTAGTCACATACACTTTGTCTTCATACCAAGTGTACAAACAAATTAATGGGACACCCAATGGCTTATCCATCTCAGGGCACATTGCCAAAACAGTAACACAAAGACTAGAAAGCATAGTCCTCCCGCAGATCCAGCCCAAACTATGGATCAGATACATGGATGGTGCCTTTGTTATCATTAAACAGGCCATGTTAGAAAGCATATACAACCTTATTAACAGCATATTCACTGAAATCAAGTTCAGCGAAGAAGAGAAAGACAACCAACTTCCGTTCATAGACTTACAGGTGGAATGAATGCACAATGGTGAATTCCTTACCCAAGTGTACAGAAAGGCTACACGTACAGACCAGATTCGCAATTACATTAGTAACCACCCCAACACCCACAGAGCTGTGTCAAGACTCTGTTTAAATGAGCTACAACACACTGCAACACACCAGATCTCCGCAAAAATTAAGATGAACACTTAATAATATTAACTTTGTTAATAATAGGTACCCTAACAGCTTCATCCGCTGATGCCTGGCATACAAACAACACAAGGCGTGTTGCGCACCAACACTCTGACCTCATTACCCTATATTAGAAACATCTCAGAACTGACTACTAGACCCCTACGCCTTCCGGGAATAATGACAGCACACAAACCAACAATCACACTTCGCCAGCTACTATTCAAGACAAAAGACCCCATACCCACAATTGTAGGACAAATGTGATATACAAAATAGCATGCAGCAACTGCAAGAGACATTACATAGGACAAACAAGCAGGAATCTCGCCACCAGAATACATGAACATCAACTTGCAATGAAACAACACAACCAGTTCTCCATCATATCAATAAGGACACCAATTCAACTGGGACAACAACTGGAACACGAGGAGAAAGTGAGGACTGCAGATGCTGGAGATCAGAGTTGAAAAATGTGGTGCTGGAAAAACAGAGAAGGCCACTCTCGGCACCTTCCCCTGCAACCGCAAGAAGTGCAAAACTTGCGCCCACACCTCCCCCCTCACCTCCCTCCAAGGCCCCAATATCCATCGCAATTTCACCTGCATCTCCACACACATATCTGTATCCGCTGCACCCAATGTGGTCTCCTCTACATTGGGGAGACAGGCCGCCTACATGCGGAACGTTTCAGGGAACACCTCTGGGATACCCGCATCAACCAACCCAACCGCCCTGTGGCCGAACACTTAAACTCCCCCTCCCACTCCGCCAAGGACATGCAGATCCTTGGCCTCCTCCATCGCCAGACCCTGACCACATGACGCCTGGAGGAAGAGCGCCTCATCTTCCGCCTAGGAACCCTCCAACCACACGGGATGAATGTAGATTTCTCCAGCTTCCTCATTTCCCCTCCCCCCACCCTATCTCAGTCCCAACCCCCGGAATCAGCACCACCCTCTTGACCTGCAATCTTCTTCCCGACCTCTCCGCCCCCACCCCATCTCTGGCCTATCACCCTCACCCTCACCTATCGTATTCCCAGCACCCCTCCCCCAAATTCCCTCCCCCTTACCTTTTATCTCAACCCACTTGGCACACCAGCCTCATTCCTGAAGAAGGACTTATGCCCAAAACGTCGATTCTCCTGCTCCTCGGATGCTGCCTGGCCTGCTGTGTTTTTCCAGTACCACATTTTTCATTACTGGGAGACACAAAACAAAGACAAGTTCGGGAATTCCTGGAGCCTGGCATTCATCCACTGGTTCCGTAAATAAATATGTTGAAATAGACCCCATCTACAGACCACTACAGCACAAAAACAGAAATCGAACCACCCACCATGACAGACAAAACTGTATAACTTCTGGGCAGGTCACAACAACAGTGCTCCATCCAGAGTCTACATAGTACTGAAAATGTCATCCAGTTGGGAGACGAAACGTTTGCAGAAAAATCAACCACCTCAGTGAATCAACCAAAAATTTCAACGACAACCCAAGTTACAGATCTTTACAGAAACCTTAAATGGATGACAAAAGTGGGAAAATGATAGAATTAAAGGAATGAAATTAGGATGTCAAGAAAAGGATGACAAAGGAAGACAGCAATAGCATGTGTGGCATGGATGAGATGATAGCATTATTTAATCATGCAAAATGGCAGAGGCAAATAATTAACATGTCGTAATATTTCAAAGCTACTCTTCAAAACTAAAATTAAAGGTTCAATACATTTGAATTAAATGACTTTTGAAATACTGTCAGATGAATTTAAAGAATCATTAGCTTTGATTCTATACATGAAAATGACGGCCATAGATTACACCATTCTGAGTTTCTGGGTGTGCCATTACACAAATTTAGACTCAAGGACGAAGCTATTATAATGCTGCTATGAAACCTGAATCCCAAACAAGGACTTTGTGATGGAACAAGATTAGTAGCTAGGCAGCTCTTATTTTTGATGATGGATGGTAAAATCATAATAGACAGATTTTAAGGAAATAATGTATTTTTTTCCTTAAATGATGTTAAATTAATTAGGTATGTATCTGCTTTTTCAGCTCAGGAGAAAGCAAATCCAAATCAGGCTTTCATATTTATAAATTTAAGCAAGTTACAAGGCCAGATCTGTGACAAAGTTTATACTTCTACTCCTAGAGTGAAGCCATTGAAGCTAACAGTCAAGTTTAAATTTGGGCTGAGACGCACCCAGTGTCAGAGTCAGCAGAACCTAAACTTTAGAGGAAAGATTTAAGCAGAGAGAAGCTAACAAGTGACAACACGTAACCAAGGATAGGCATGCAGAGAGGGACTCACCAGTGAGCCGACTGCCCAAGACTCACCATGAAAGTCCATTCTTCCAACAGCTGCTTATGATGACTGGAAAATCTGCAGATACATGCCAAGATTTCTCCAGCAACAGTTCTGGTGTGTCCGCCAGCTGGAAGTTTATGGGTAGCCAACACAATGAACACCATCACCTCCAAGGTCCCTTGCAACTTATATTGCATCATCAATTAACAGTTCCCTCTTGTTCCTTCATTAGACTAAAATCCTGAATTCTCTAACTCCTTACTGTTATTAATCATTGCCTTCACCACGTTGATTGTACAGATTTAAGGTCAGTGTCACCATTCCAAGAAAAGCGAGAAATATGTAATAAATGCTAACAAAAGACAATAAATTGGTGTATTAGACCCTTTGTAGAACCCTGACAAAATGTTGATGTTCCATTGGGAACAGAATGCATTCTGCTAAGCAGAGGTTTCCATCAAGAAGTGGATCATTTGCCTTTAAAAGGAACAAAACATTTAAATCTATGACCTAATTCTTTTTAAGCACTGTAAGCTTGTAAATTTGATTCTATTGAGACACAAGATGTATTTTCTATTCACCAATCTGACCTGTGAACTTCAATCAAAGTTACAATGACTTGAAATTACTTTTTTTAGGTTTACATCTTTACGTAGTATTAAAGTCCACATTTGTATGTGCTGTTAGAAATTGCTTTACAAGGAGACCAAGTTAATATATGACAGTTTCTCAACCAATATAATTTAAACTTTTCCTTCAAATGGAAGTCACTCATTGGCAGCCTCTTTCATAAATTATTTCCCAAAGCCAGAGCACAGATATTTCCAATGAAAAGAGGAAGTATCACAAGTGGTCACCAAAAAAAGGTTTCTTGCTTGAATTCCTATTTGCACTTATTTTTTTCCTCCACAATAATGTTTATTGCTTCCTGCTCTTCCTAAAAAGAAAGCTGTTTTTCTTCCATATTTTGGCATGCATTATTAAAGGCAAGAACCAAACCCAAAACATACATCACACCACATTACGTAGAGTACTGAGTGAGTGCTACATTTCTGTAGAGGTTGTTTTAAGGTAATGGTTCTGAAGGGGTTAATGTTCATGCTACAGTGGCTCCACATATTCCATCAATGTCATACAATCTGTGAATGGAAGAAGCAGTTATATCTACAAAGCTCCCTAAGATCCAACCAATTACACCTGATCGGACACTATCATGCAATAAGCCTTCCTGTGATGTAAGAACTGTACCTTTTCTGTAGAAAGTCCATGCTGGTGTATCCTCCAGCATTGGATAGGTCCACACGAAACAAAGACAAAGGAGAATTGATAGCAGCAAATGACCTCAGAAAATTCTTCTCCAGAATCACATACCGCTAAAGATGGCAAATGCTACAATGCCAGGAATGGTCATCTGAGAAAATACCACAGGTGTTACCTGGATGTAAGTTTGCTCGCTGAACTGGAACATTCATTTTCAGGCGTTTCATCACGATACTAGGTAACATCATCAGTGAGCCTCTGGTGAAGTGGTTATGTCCCACTTTCTATTTGTGTGTTTCGGTTTCCTTGGGTTGGTGATGTCATTTCTGGTTCTTTCTCTCAGGGGGTGGTAGATGGGGTCCAAATAAATGTGCTTGTTGATAGAGTTCCGGTTGGAGTGCCATGCTTCTAGGAATTCTCATGCATGTCTCTGTTTGGCTTGTCCTAGGATACATGTGTTGTCCCAGTCAAAGTGGTGTCCTTCCTCATCTGTATGTAAGGATACTAGTGACAGTGGATCATGTCTTTTTGTGGCTAGTTGATGTTCATGTATCCTGGTGGCTACCTTTCTCGCCTATTTGTCCAATGTAGTGTCTGTCACAGTTTTTGCAAGGTATTTTGTAGATGATGTTTGCTTTGCTTTTTGTCTGTATATGGTCTTTTAAGTTAATTAGCTACTGTTTTAGTGTGTTGGTGTGTTTGTGGGCTACCATGATGCCATGTTCTGAGTAATCTGGCAGTCATTTCAGAGATGTCTTTGATGTAGGGGAGAGTGGCTAGGGTTTCTGGGCGTGTTTTGACTGGTTGTTTGGGTTTGTTGCTGAGAAATCGGCGGATTGTGTTCATTGGGTACTCATTCTTTTTAAATACGCTGTTTAGGTGGTTTTCTTCTGCTTGGAAAATGTTATCTTTTAAATCATCTAGTAAACTAAAACATTGTTACATTGCAGAAGAATCCAACGTAACATCTGAAGAACAGCAGAGATGTTTTCCCAGAGTCCTGGTCAACCAAAATCATTGAAATAAACTGTTATCAAAATGTTAGCAGATGAGTAGGATCAAGGATAACAAATATTTCCACAGCAACCATGAACACTGAAAGTTATGGAGAATGCAAGAGTGCATGCTACCAATTCTTCCATGACGGCAGGCAGGGCATAAAGAATGCCTACCCACATTTTGCCCAGGGTATTGTAAGCAGATGACTGACATTTATTCTCCAGCACATTTCCCGTGATTTGTGGCAAAGAATAGCAATGCTGGGTGGGGGACTTTTTTCCATGCTGGCAATATGCCCCAATTCCATGGAAGTATAAAATCTAGGCCAGCATGTGTGCGATTTTTCCGAATTGGTGTTCCAAGGGAAAAGGGTGGATTAATGTAGTTCTATAAATCATTCTAGGCCACTGCTCCTTGCTACAGCTTTTGGAAAATGTTTAGTGACAGCGGGTTAGACTGTAAATTATACATTCATGTCTCACTGTGCAAGTATTCCTTCAACTTAACAATCTTAAGATTACTCCTGACCTACTGAACCAATTGGAGCCTTGGCAGAACAGTTCTTATCTGGAGAAAAGTATGTCTGGACAAACAGATGAATCAAAGACACATTACTGTTAACATGTCCAAGTAGTGCTGAGACAGTCATGAGCACAGTTATTTGGGTATGGGATTATGCCACTCAGTTGTAGTACAGTCAGAACCTCTCTAAAGAATCTACTAGAAATCTTCATTATCCTTGAGCAGACTTCATGCTACCAGTGGATTGTTGCATACCACAATGAATTGAATATTATGAGAAAAATAGTCACAACATAAAAAGATGAAGCACTTAGGTAAATGTGAAAAAAACAATAATGCAATTTAAAAATATAATTATTGCACATAATTCAATATCTTACGGACCACTTCTTTCTAGGAAAGGCACTTTCTATTCCCTTTGAAATTTCTGTTCATTTCTCAATGCCACTATTTAAAGATGCAGCCTTACGATGCTTTCCTCTTAAGTCTAAACCATTAGAAAAGCCAAAGCAAGGAGATATGTTCCTATTATCTTGAACCTTTCTTGAATAATTTATGAGGCTAACATTTTTGAAAGTCTTGTGCCTTATATGTACCATGTGAATAACAGGAGCAGCATCTCGGCAGACCTTTTCTAGAACAAGCATTCTGACCAAAGTTTCCACTTCTTTTGTATCCAACAAAATTTTAACAACTCACTGTGCAATTCTTTTGAGAGTCTACTCAGGCCACAGAAAATCAAAGATCACCTTTCTCTGTCTGTCTCTCTCTCTCTCTCTCTCAACTTTATCAAGCTGCCAGGCATTTGAAGGATCTCAAATACAATTGTTGGTCAAGCTAACTTCTTTCAAATTCATCGGAATAAGAAATAGCTACATAGATGAATATCAGGGATACTTCTCAACAGACCAACACTAACTTCACATTTAACATATACTCACATATCAAACTACTTCTTTGATTCATTGTAGCAACCTAGGTCCATTTTTGTTCCTATACAGAAAATATATTTATCAAGATTGTTTTAACGGAAACAGATTTCCTAAGAGTACGAAAGAAGGAAGCCAATCTATCTGTATTAATGAAAAATTATCATATTAGTTACATTTAGGTCAAGCCATTTGTTATTCAGCAGAACAGAAGATTTTGTTGGCTGTTATGTATGACGCGTTTAAGAATTGAGCTACCACGTAATGAGCTATAAATAATAGAAACTTTTTGCTGATATGCATTCAAACAGATAGGGTCAGACAGTGCCTGCAAGAGCAACATAAATCTGTTCCTTCTGAAAGTGCACACCTACACATTGGTTCATGTATTTCTTATTAACTGCATACAAGGCAATTATGATAGTTGAGTTTTCTTTAAGGTTTGTGATACTATAAGGATGAATTTAAGTCCATTCACAAAATTAGGTAGTAAGACATATAAATTGTGAACTTGCTTCTGAGGATGAAGCATTGGTAAAACTGCTTCCTCCATCCCCCACTCGCTCAGATAATGACATCTTTTTTAATTCACTCTTGGAATGTAGTTATCACTAGCTGGGCCAGCATTCATTGCCCATCCCTAATTACCTTTGAGAAGATGGTGGTGAGCTGCTTAAAGAATTAAGCATTGCAGTCCATTTGCTGTAGGTACACCAAAATACCATTAGGGAGTTCCAGGATTTTGACTTAACGACACTGAAGGAACAGTGATATATTTTCAAGTCAGGATGGTGAGTGGCTTGGAGGGGAATTGCAAGTCGTGTTATTCATGTATCTGCTGCCATTGTCCTTCTCGATGGAAGTGGTCATGGAAGGTGTTGACTAAGCAGACTTCATGCAAGGTCCTTGTAGATGATACACACTGCTGCTAGAGCATCTCTGGTGGACACACAGAACTTTTGTGGATGTGGTGCTAATTAAGCAGGCTGCTTTGTCCTAGATCATTTCAATCTCCTTGAATGTTGTTGGTGTTGCACTCATCCAAGGCAAGTGAGGAGTATTGCATCATACTCCCGACTTGTGCCTTGTACATGATGGAAAGGCATTTAGATGTCAAAAGGTGAGTTTACTCGCTGAAACACTCCAAGCCTCTGAACAACTCTTACAGTCATAATACTTATATGACTAGGCCAGAGCAGTTTCTGGGCAATAGTGATGCCCAGGATGTTGACAGGAATTCAGTGAAGAAAACCTCCTGCTTTTCACCCTAAAATTATTCCTCCTTGCTTTTGTTCCTTCAACAGAAGAGAACAGCAGCTTTCTAACTAATCTACCAACTGCCCTCATAATCATATACACATCAATCAAGACCCTCTCAGTCTTCTTTACTCACAGAAAATAGCCTGAGTTTATCCAACCTCTCTTCATGGTTAAACTACTCCATCCCAGTCAACAATCTGGTGAATCTCTTCTGCACCCTTTCCACAGTAATCACATCCTTCCGCTGGAACTGCACACAGTACTTCTGCACACAGCTGTGGCCTAACCAAAGTCCTGCACAGATCTGTTACAAACTTCTTGCTTCTTTTAATCTATGCCATGCCTGATAAAGGCAAGTGTCCCATTTGCCTTCTTAAATACACTGCCCTAACACTCTCAGAGATCTGTGGACTAGCAATCAAAGATCCCTCTGTTCCTCTCAATTTCTTTTTATCTTGCGATCCCCTTGACTTGTTCCCTCTTCCAAAATGCATCACCTCAAACTTATGAGGGTTAAATTCCATCTACACTGAGCTGTCCATCTAACCAACTTATCTACACCCTCCTGTAACTTAACACTTTCTTCCTCAATGTCAATCACCAAGCCAATGTTCATGTCATCCACACACTTACTCATCATTCCTCACATTTTTCTTCTATGTCACTTATATCATGAACAATTTAAGGACCTGACACTGATCCCTGTGGTACACACTGGCCTCTTATCACACAAAAAGAATATCTCCTACCATTATGCCAAATATGGATTCAACTCACCAAGTTACCCTGAATTCCCATGTGCTTTTACCTTATTCATCAACCTTCCACGTGGTATCTTGTCAAAGGTTTTACTGAAAATCCACATAAACTGTTATCAGCTGGGACTCCCCTCATGTACAAACCTGATCACCTCCTTGAAAATTCCATCAAATTTGACCTCCCTCTGTCAAAGCCATGTTGACTATCCTGATCAAAACTTGCCTCTCCAAGTGGAAATTAATTCTCTCATTTAGAATTTTCTCCAGTGATTTGCCTAATGTGATGAAAAACTCACTGGTCCTCCAGTCCCCAGTGGTCAGAGCAGAATTAAAAATTTGAGTCAGGACTCCTGTAATTTCCTCCTTCATCTCCCACAACAGTCTAAGATACAACTCATCCAGACATGGGATTTGTCCACTTATAATACTACAAAACTTCACTCCTGAGGTCAAACTGCTCAACATCCTCACAGCCCCTATTCCTGAATTCTGAAGCTACATCCTCTTCTTCCAAATGACAACAGATGCGAAAACTTATTTAACCTGCTACCAATGTCCTCTGGCTCCATGCACAGATTGCCCCCTTGGCTCCTAATGGGCCCTACTCTTTCCTGGGTTATCCACTTGACATATTACAGAATATCATGGGATTCTCCCTAATCTCTCACAACAATGTTTTCTTATTCCCCTCTTTGCTTTCCTAAGATCTCCCTGCACTTTCAATATTCTCCAAGGGCCTCTGTCCATTTCCTCCCTTCATAATATTAAAAAACTTCCTTTTCCTTCTTACCCAGTTTTGAATATTTCTAGACATCAAGTGTATCTGAGCTTGTACCTCCTACATTTCACCCGAAAATGAACGTGTTAGGTCTGTACTCTCACCAATTCAACTTTGATCACCCACAAGACCATCAGATACAAGAGCATAATTAGGCCATATGACCAATTGAGAATGCTCTGCCATCATGGCTGATATGGTTCACAACCCAATTTTCCTGTCTTCTTCCTGTAACTCTTGAACTCCTTATCAATCAAGAGCCTATCTATCGCTGTCTTAAATACACTAATGACTTCGCTGCAGAGGGCTTTGAAGGTCATGAGTTCCACAGATTAAGTAACCTCTGGCTGAAGAAATTCATCCTCATCTCAATTCTAAAGGGTGATCCCTTCACTCTGAGGCTGTGCATTCAGGTGTTAGTCGCTCCTCCTAGTGGAAACATCTACCTCATCTCCATTTGATCCAGGCCTCTCAGTATTCTACAAGTTTCATTCAAATCCCACCTCATCCTTCTAAACTCCATTGAGTACAGACGTAAAGTCCTCAAATACTTGTCATATGACAATCCCTTCATCCCGAGGATCATTCTTGTAAACCTCTGGACCCCCTCCAATGCCAGCATATCCTTCCTTAAATACAGGACCCAAAACTGCTCATAATATTTCAAATGCAGTCTGACCAGAGCCTTATACAATCTCAGGAGTACATTTCTGTTCTTATATTTTAGTACTCTTGAAATGCATGCTAACATTATAACTTTACTTCCCAACCACCAATAGAACTTGCATGTTAACCTTACAGAGTTCTGAGCTAAGACTACCAAGTCCCTTTGTGTTTCAGATTTCCTAAGTATTTCCCTATTTTGAAAATAGTCTATGCCTCTATTCTTCCTAAGTGCCTCAGAATTTTTCACATTGTATTCCATCTGCTATTTCTTTGCCTACCCGCCTATCTTCACCAAATCCTTCTGCAGTCTCTCCACTTCCTCTACATTTCCCGACTCTCCACCAAGCTTTGTATCATTTCCAAACTAAGCAATAATGTCCTCTGTTACTTTGTTCAGATTCTTAACCTATAACATGAATTGTTGTGGCCCCAACACTGTCCCCTGCGGAATTCCTCTGGTCACCTGCTACAATCTGCAAAAGCTGAAACTTTATTGCTGGAACAGCACAGCAGGTCAGGCAGCATCTAGGGAACAGAAGATTCGACGTTTCGGGCACATGCCCTTCCTGAAGAAGGGCATGTGCCCGAAACGTCGAATCTTCTGTTCCCTAGATGCTGCCTGACCTGCTGTGCTGTTCCAGCAATAAAGTTTCAGCTTTGATCTCCAGCGTCTGCAGACCTCACTTTCTCCACAATCTGCAAAAGACCTCTTTAGCCCCACTCTTTGCCTTCTGAAATGGACAAATCCTCTACCCATGCAAGTACCTTGCCCCTAACACCAAGGGCTCATTTTATTTCCCTGTGTGGAACCTTGCCAAAGGTCTTTTGGAAATACAAATTAGATCATGTCCACTGGCTCTCCTTTGTCCAACTTGCTTGTTAACTCCTCAAAGAATTCTAACAGATTTGCCCCTTGATGAAGATGTATTAACTCAGCCTTATTTTACCATGCACTTCCAAATATTCTGCAAACTCATCCTCAATAATAGACTCTAAAATCTTACCAAAGGTCAGGCTAACAGGTCTATAGTTTCTTTTGCCTCCCTGCCTTCTTAAACATGATGTTACATTAGTCATTTTCCAGTCCTCCAAGATCATCCCTGACTCCAGTGATGCCTGTAAGATGCAACTAATGCCTCAACAATCTCCTCAACTATTTCCTTCAGAACCCTAGGGTGTAGTCCACATTGTCTGGTTGATTTATCCACCTTCAGATCCTCAGCTTCTACTTCTCTGCCGAAGATTTACCCAAAGCAGCTGTTTCCTGTCTAATTTTGGCCAGGCAGCATCTGAGGAGCAGGAGAATTGATGTTTCAGGCATAAGCTCTTCATCAGGCCTGCGGATCCCACCACTTCCATCCCCCTGACACCCAGGGTGAGCATCACTTCTACTGGTGATGTCACCCTTGATCACACAACCATGCCCACTCCAGTGACAGTCTCCACTCCCACTCCCAGTTCCAGCCCAACACCAGGTTCTAGCTCCCATCCCTTCCATGTTTTCACCATCCTCCCGACCTCCCCCTCACTGAGGATAAACAATCAGTCCTCAGCAAAGGCCTCCCCTATGCTCCCGGATCAATGAATTTAACACGCATTGCAACATCAAACATTTTTTCCGCCGCCTCCAGGCTCACTTTTTCAATCAGGACTCCTGTCCACCCTCTGAGGACCGCATTTCCCACCTCCAACTCACCGCATCCACCTGGACACCCCGTGCTGGTCTGTTACCCGCCCTTGATCTCTTCATTTCCAAACTCCTGATGAAGAACTTATTCCTGAAACGTCGATTCTCCTGCTCCTCAGATGCTGCTTGACCAGCTGTGCTTTTCCAACTCTAAACTCTTTGACTCTGACCTCCAGCAACTGCAGTCCTCACTTTCTCCCAAACTAATTCTGCCTTATTTTAATAAAATCTGCCTTCCCTAATTCAAAACCATTTTCTGCAATCTCTTTCTATACTGTTTAGAGTCAGTCATAGACCCTTACCATCACCCACATGACCCCTTTCACTTTCACACTATCAACTCACCACACCTTTATATAGAGTTGCCTTCCTTCAATATTGCCATCCACTGTACTTTCCAGCAACCTGCCTCCAAACCCGATGATTAAGTTCTCCAGCTTACCTCCTTCAACTGTGACGCCCCCCAATAAACCCTCTTGATTTTTGATGGACAGAACCCCAGATATACCATGGCCCAAGCTGGGAGTGAATTAGCTAGATAGCCCCAAATCAGACCCCTGACTGATATCTGTACAGCTCCCCAATTATGTTCCTGCAGTTCCCTTGACTTGTTGCACTGGTTTAATAGGACTAACTGTGACCCATTCCCTGGAATTAAGAAGTATGACTGACTATCACCAGCCTGACCTTACCAAAGCCCCTGGACTAAAATCAGAGGCTGCCTTTGATTTACGATGCTATGATTTAGGTGTGTCTGATGCACTCTTCATAGAATCAGGGTTAATCTCTGGATTATTAGTAATGACAGAGTGGGGGATATTCTGGGATATGGATTACAGAATGGGTTGGAATACAATTCTCCTGCTGCTGGTGGTCTACAGCAACTCATGAATGCACAATTCTGAATTGCGAGATCTGTTCAAAATCGTCCTCATTTAACTTGATGGCAGTGCCATACAACATAATGGAGGAAGATGATGATCACTGGAGTCCAAATTATGGTCATTGATGTGAAACTTGCCTGACTTACAGAGAATATCCAACATTTTCTATCTTTAATTCAAATTTACAGCATTCATACTAGCATGCCTTCATAAAATGTGCAATTCTCTGATTCTGGTATCACCACTGTATCTGAAAGGATTGCAAGATTATGGCCAGTGTCTCTGGCATTTTTGCCATTACACTTTGCAGTATCCACAGATGCATCCCACCACCCTCTCCTGGAGTTTTTTCAACTTTATGGAGAGGCAGGCTTTCTAATACCTTGGAGTGCATACAAAAACATAGCCAGAAATTACATGGGAAATAAAACTGCAGTGATTATGCAGACCTAATTGTTGTCATAAATAACAGGCAAGATACTGTTGAGGCACAATCTTGTGTCAGATTAGCCAACAGGCAATCAATTTTTCAGGACAAGCATATTTGCATAGCACTTTCTACAGGCCATCATAATTTACTGTATGAAAGACCTTATTCGAACATGAAGTAGAATTATTCAAAGAATATGAAATGGAGGCCATAGTTATGTGTATGAGACTTATGATGTGCTCCAAAGACCATATTGACAGTTCTGTGTTAACAGCCATGCTGTGATTCTGGGTACATAGTATCTGAAGGATCTGTTCACAATAACCTTAGCCAGAGGCTTTCTGCTGTGGACAGAAGTAAAATAACAATAATCCAGAAGATAATACTATAGGAAAGATTAATTGCCATTGTCATACAATGTATATTCTTGGTTAGAATCACCTACAGTGTGGAAAGAGGAGAAAGTGAGGTCTGCAGATGCTGGAGATCAGAGATGGAAATGTGTTGCTGGAAAAGCGCAGCAAGTCAGGCAGCATCTAGGGAACAGGAGAATCGACGTTTCGGGCATTAGCCCTTCTTCAGGAATGAGGAAAGTTGGTCCAGCAGGCTAAGATAAAAGATAGGGAGGAGGGACTTGGGGGAGGGGCGTCGGAAATGTGATAGGTGGAAAGAGGTCAAGGTGAGGGTGATAGGTCAGACTGGGGTGGGGGCGGAGAGGTCGGGAAGAAGAACGCCTCATCTTCCGGCTAGGAACCCTCCAACCACAAGGGATGAACTCGGATTTCACCAGTTTCCTCATTTCCCCTCCCCCCAGCCTGTCTCAATCAAATCCATCAAATTCAGCACCGCCTTCCTAACCTGCAATCTTCTTCCCGACCTCTCCGCCCCCACCCCAGTCTGACCTATCACCCTCACCTTGACCTCTTTCCACCTATCACATTTCCGACGCCCCTCCCCCAAGTCCCTCCTCCCTATCTTTTATCTTAGCCTGCTGGACCAACTTTCCTCATTCCTGAAGAAGGGCTAATGCCCGAAACGTCGATTCTCCTGTTCCCTAGATGCTGCCTGACCTGCTGCGCTTTTCCAGCAACACATTTCAATACAGTGTGGAAAGAGGCCATTCAGCTCATCAGGTCTTCATACAACCCTCCAAACAGTATCCCAGCCCTCTACTCTAACCCCATAATCCTGCATTTACCATGGCTAATCCACCAGAGTTTGCACATCCCTGCAAAGTACAGGGGCAATTTGGCATGGCCAATTCACCCAACCTACATGTCTTTGGACTGTGGGAAGAAACTGGAGCACCAGCATAAATCCTCGCAGAAATGGGGCAAACATGCAAACTCTACAACAAGGCACGGTGGCACAGCAGTTAGCACTGCTGCCTCACAGCGCCAGAGACCCGGGTTCAATTCCCGCCTCAGGCGACTGACTGTGTGGAGTTTGCACATTCTCCCCGTGTCTGCGTGGGTTTCCTCCGGGTGCTCCGGTTTCCTCCCACAGTCCAAAAAGATGTGCAGGGTCAGGTGAATTGGCCATGCTAAATTGCCCGTAGTGTTAGGTAAGGGGTAAATGTAGGGGTATGGGTGGGTTTCGCTTCGGCGGGTCGGTGTGGACTTGTTGGGCCGAAGGGCCTGTTTCCACACTGTAATGTAATCTAATCTAATCTAAATCTAAATTGCCCGTAGTGTTAGATAAGGGGTAAATGTAGGGGTAAGGGTGGGTTGCGCTTCGGCGGGTCGGTGTGGGTTTCTGGGTGTTGTGCAGTAATCTAACCTAATCTAAAACCTGGATCCCTTGTATTGTGAGATAGCAGCCATCTACTAAGCCAGCATACCGTTCAATATACTTTAGAGTGCTTTACTCAACAAGATGGAATCTCATACTGTTCATAAGGGGCTGCATGCCAGCTGCCAATTGGAAATCATGAGTTAATTTGAAGCCAAAAACAGGTTGGAAAATTTCATAGAAAGACTTCAGGTCATCCTTATTCGCAGTTTCCTTAATCTCTGCAGAGCCATACTCCCACCATTGTGTAGAAACTTTCTGTCATGCCATGAACAGCATATTATCCCATAGTTAGCTACTCTTTAAGTTTAATTTCTTTTTATATTTTGATTGCAGTGATTGGTGGCCAACCAGGAGCAATAACCTGGCGTGTGCATGGAAAGCAGGCTCTGTCTCTTCCTCTTCCCTGACCTGGGGAGAAATCTAAAAAGGCCTACTCTGTTGCCTTAGAAGTACATGAACTCCACATTGTCCCCAGTCTGTAGAGACTCACCATCATCCCAAAGTTTCTTATTTGACCAAAAACATCCTCACTGACCAAGGACTTGATAATATCTGGTATGTTTATCAATTTTGAATTTCTGAATAATCTGGCAATTCATGTATTCAAAGTGGGTGAAGCCACTCTCACTCTTGTCTGAAGAAGCTAATGCTACACCAGTGCAACATGTGCCACAATGGCAGCAGCTAAAAGGACGCAGATTTTAACTTTAGAGTTATCTTCCTTCTACATGATTGTTAAACAGGTAGGAAACTCTCTTATCTCAGCATCCAATCCACTGGCACAGTGGAGTCATAGTTCAGGAAACATTAAATCCTCTACTCAGTAAAACTGGCTTTGTTTTTCTGAATTCACATCCAAGAAGAGTTCACTATTCAGCTGATCAAAATGATTCTTCTTCTAGGGAGATGCTAACCAAGGTTGATGAGCCCCATCTGCACAGAACTTACTAGCCTTTTACAATTTATATGCCTATTAGTCTCACACAGTTGTAAATATGGCCCAAACCTTCACAGTGATAGGCTGGGACATATTAAAATCTCTTTTTCCTGCCCTATCACAAATTTGCAGAGATTGGAGACCAGAGAATGGAGACATGGAGAGAGAGAGGAAGATGGGGATGAGGATAAGAGAGAGAGAGCGTGCAAGAGTAAGAGCACACATGCGGGGATAGAGAGTGTGTGCGAGTGAGAGTGCACGTGTGCATACTTATTAGAGTGTGTGCATGAGTGTGACGGAATATAAGCCTCTGAGAGGATGCGTGCATGGGTGTGAGTATGAGAGGGGTGTATTTGTGTGTGTGTGCGTGCGCGTCAGTGTCATAGGATCACCTGTAGTGTGACATGAACCCAAGGTCTCAGTTGAGGCCATTCTCATGGATACTGAAGTTGGCTATCAGCCTCTGCTCAGTCACACAGAGTGGCTGAACAGAAGCTGATAGCCAAGTTCACTACCCATGATAATGACCTCAACCAGGACCTTGGGCTCATGTCATACTACAGGTGACCCCATTACACAATATACACACACACTTACACACTCACACAGACCCCTCTCATACACAGGCTTTCTCTCAGACACACACACATACACCCCCCACATTCACACCAACACACACATCCTCTCACAGGCTTATACTCTGTCACACTCATGCACACACTCTAACAAGTATGCCCAAATGCAAACACACACACACTCACACTCTCCTACACACACAGACACACTCACTCTGTCTCCTTCACATGCACACACACACACACATATAAGTCTATGGGGTGAATTTGCATTTACAGAAATGTAATTGTAGATTCATTCTATTTTGTTCAAAAAGCACACAATCCGTAGGCAGTCAATGTAAGCAGTTAATCCTTGTGACATTTTATAAATTCCTACTTTGGAAACAGAACCAGTCTGACTCAAGATTGAGATTAAGACAGACTCTAACCTCACACCTTTAATGAGTGATCTGAGCTGAAATGTCACCTTTTCTAATAAAACCTTCAGTTATCTCAAGAATGTGACTGGAAAGCAGTTCTGGGATTTACACATTAGTGAACCAAAACCTGCATCCCATTCTAAAAGGTGAGAGACTTAACAGCAATCTAGGTTTGTTCAATTTAGCATTTCAGTTGCATGACACTGAGGTCTATTGCTATAAATTCTGTGTCTTATGATCCTGCTCCATAGCTACCTGATAAAGGAGTAGCGCTCTGAAACCTAATACTTCCAAATAAACCTGTCGGACTATAACCTGGAGTTGCATGATTTTTAACTTTGTCCACCCCAGTCCAACACCGGTACCTCCACATCACGAAAAGAACAAGGCAGGGAAACATGAAACATAAAAACACAGAAAATAGGAGCAGAAGCAAGAGTAGGCCATTCAAACCCTTGAGCATTCTCCAACATTCAATATGGTCATAGCTACTCATTAAGCTCAATACCCTAATCTCACCTTCCCTCATATGCCTGATGTTTTTCGCCTTCTTGAAAACACAATCTGTTTTGACTTCAACCACTTTCTGTGGTAATGAATTCCATAGGTTCACTACTCTCGAGTGAAAAATATTCTCCACTTCTGAGTTCTAAAATGTTTACCCTTTATCTGGATAATATAACCCCAGACCTGGACTCTCCCACTATCAAGAACATCCTTTCTGCATCTAACAGGTCTAGTCCTTTTACAATTTTATTGGTTTTTGTTAGACCCCCACATTCTTCCAAGCATTCTTCATTAAATACAATCCTAAGTGACTCAATTTCTCCTCGCATATCTGTCCTGCCATCCACAGAATTAATTTGAAAAACCTTCGCTGCATGCCCACTACAGCAAGAACATCCTTCCTCAGACAAGGAGACCCAAAACTGCACACAATGTTCCAGATATGACCTCACCAATGCTGTGTATATATGCAGCAAGATATTGTTGTTCCTATACCCGAATCCTCTTACAATGAAGACCAACATATATAGTTTTCCTTCTTTCTGCCTGCTGCACTTGCACTCTCACGTTGTGACTAATGCATGAAGGCATACACCCAGGTTTCATTGAACATTCCCCTCTCTCAACTTACAATCATTCAAATAATAATCGGATTCCAATTTTTGCTACACATTTATCCATAATACACATTTAACCTCACAGTTATCCATATTGTACTGCATGCGCCATGCATTTGTCCACTCGCTCAGCCTGTTCAAATCACACTATAACAATCTGCATCCTCTTCACAGCTATCCTTTCCACCCAGCTTTGTGTTATCTGTAAGTTTTGAGGTATTACATATAGTTCCCTCATATAAATTATTAACATGTATTGGTAGATAACATATGTTATACATCAGACTCTATGATTCCTGTTTCTTTTTGACCTGTCTTAAAATAGTGGGGTTACATTTAGCTACCTCAATTTGTAGGAACTGTTCCAGAGTCTAAAGAATGCATTGACTATTTGTGGAGCTGCTCACCAAATATTCTGGGACTGAAACTGCAAGTATTGTATGAGTATGTAATAACAATCAGTCAACAAGTGGTTGGGTAGGTAAGTGCCACCATCCTCATTTTCTGACTAGGTCTGCATGGCCGACATGGACGAAAGTGGTAGAGGAAAACTACTAGGTAACTAAAAGGTCTTGTCTTAAATAAGATGTCATTTATTATATCGTAGCAATGAGGTGAAAGTTACAGAAGGAAGATACACATTGCTTCTAAGACAATTGGAAATCCTGTGACAATAGGTCTGTCCCCTTTGATCCGAAGACATTCTGCCTTTCCCTATGTGGGTCCTTATCAAATCATCAGACTGAAAGCAGAAAATGTAGCTTTCAGCGTTAACACTTTCAGTTTATTAAATATCTCTTTCCCAAACTTTTCCCATAATTAACTTTTATGCATTAATATAAATAATTACATTTACCACTACTCCATCTGCCCCGAAGTCTCCTCACCAAACTCAGGTGGTCTGAGGTTTCACTATTCTTCCAGAATTCATTTTCTTTTAGCATGGAAAACTGAGAGATCCTTAGTTTGAGGATGGTTGATCTTGATTCTGTTCAACCCCTCTGAGATCTATAAAGTGTCTTTTCATTGGACGACCTATTTCTTGCATCTTCTTTCTTGTGAATCAAGCAACTGGAGGACCCTTAATCTCCTTAATTTGTTTGCAAAGGAAGGCTTTGCTGCTGACATAAGTAATTTCATCATAAGACAATTTGGGGGGCCTTTAATCAAGTTAATTGTCTACATGGAAGATGACTGGATTTCTCAAGTAGTTGGTTGCTTTCTTGTTCTGAATAGGTGGATGTTGGTAGTTCTAGCTCAGTAGTAGCTTCTGTGGAGAGTTATACACCCTTTCTTCAAGCTGTGCAAGCAAATTTTTGTTTGCCTGCCAATCTATGATAAAATATGCAGACTCTGTACTCCAACTTGTTGATTAGATTGGCTGCTTGGATTGACCCTCTTTGGTTGCTTTACGAGTGAATGGAACATGCCCATTCCCTCAGTTATGTTATTTCAAGATTGCTTCTTCACTAGCATGATCTTTGTCACTTTGTAATAATGATTGTTCCCTGGAAAATTAAGAATTGAAATGTTTTTCTTGGACATGTGTCATCGTATCATCTGACATTAAATAAGAATCTGTCATAATGATTTCATCATCAGGTTGTGTTGGTATCTAAGGAACTTCAGTTAAATATGCATCAGTAAGCTCAAATGGGTCATACTGACCATTATCTGGATTAGTGGTGCTGGAAGAGCACAGCAGTTCAGGCAGCATCCGAGAGCAGTAAAATCGACATTTTGGGCAAAAGCCCTTCATCAGGGATACAGCTTCTTGTAGGGGGAGGAGGAAAACTTCTTCAAGGCAGGCATCCTTGCAAGAGGATTCGCAGTAGGGTTAAAATCAACTAGATAAAAACAATGACTGCAGATGCTGGAAACCGGTTTTTACCTTTTTACCATACTGACCATTATATTTTTCATCATTTGCACTTTTTTGCAATCGTTGATTTTGTCATCAGAACTGTCTTCAGCAAAGATATAAATAGAACAATTTTCATCAATCATGTATTGTTCCAGTTTTCCTGTTGACCATGTGAAATAATTCTGCTACATTAACATGGGTAATCTCAATGTCTTCTATTAGGGTTCCACAATGAGTCAAGGAAGCCCAACTGAAGTCTTCTACAAAAAAGCTATGGATGCTGGAAATCTGAAACAATAACAGGAACGGCTGGAAAATCTCAGCAGGTCTGGCAACACCTGTGGAGAGAAATCAAAGTTAACATTTCAGGTCCAGTGACCTTCCTTCAGAAGTCTTCTACAGATTGTCTCTCTTGAATGGTTATTCAACAAGTGTTTGCTCAATGACTAACATTTCCTTGACCAGTGCTTCCACACCTGGCTACACCTTGACCACTTGTTGCTTCACTGATATCTCTTTGAACAGTCTTGGTACAACTGGCTGAATATCAGCCTGCTTAGACTCAATTGTAACAGGTTGAACTCCTCCCACAACCTCTACGAAGTTATTGTCAAGACATTCATTCATGCTTAAGAGTAAGAAGTTTTGACTTTGGAGAACAAATGCATCAGTACCCTCTGATCACACCTTATATTGTTGAATTGTTTGGCACATACCTTTAATTTTGAGATCTATACCTGCTGGACCATGTTGATTCACTGTTGTAGGCTGTAATCTCTGTCTCTTTACTCTTGTAATTGATCTGATAATGTAGCAACAATTATCTCAGTATTAAAGTTAGTTAATGAAAAGTCCATTAACATAAATTGCTTCTTGTAAAAAAAAATTGGATCATCAATGTCTCCTAGGATTACATTGGATTTCTCTTCCTTATTCTGGTTGCTGTACCTCATCAACAGTTTGTCTGAGGAGTTACTTGATATCCTACCATTTTGCAATTATGTTTTGCTTCTTCACACCTTCTGGAAGTGACCTATTGTTTATAGGTATGTCATTCCTTTCTAAAAGCTGGGCACTGCTTATGCCTGTAAGATATCCTTACTCCCTAGCTTTGGAACAGACTCTTAGTATATGCTATCTTTTGGAGAAATGTTAAATGTGTCTTTATGATTTTTATACTTTATAAGCTGAATGAATTCTGTTGCTCTTCTGCAATAGATTGATTTTCTCATATCAGGATTGATGTGTGGTGCTTCCAGATTCCACACATCATCTGAATGGTTTTCTCCAATGGATCTGATAAAGACTCATCATCAAACAATTCTGTCTCTTAAGAATTCTGATTTCAAATGTCCAGTATGGCATTTTTCCACTAACCTGTAGAGATCATTAATTAAATTATCTATGGATTCACCTGGAAGCTTAATTCTTTTATTAAATGCTGCTCTTTCAAGAATTCCATTTGTTCTTAGATGAAAATAATTGCCCAAAATTATAGAACTCCATCAAAATTATCTTTGTCTTCTTTTATGGCTTGGCAATCTATGACAATGTCCTATTTGAATACAAAAGTCTACTTGCTCAGTTTCCAGCTTGGAAGCAGTTTGATATCTTAAGCACTGTTTTCTCCATGGTGTCCAACTTTATATTCTATTTGGCTCAATGAAATTAAACCTTATGACAATATTACTTTGATTGTTGTTTCTTCTTAATGCAATTGTTTATTCTTCTTATCCTAAAGCTTTTCAAATCTGCAGTGACTCAAGTCTGCTTTACTAGAACATAGAACATAGAACAGTACAACACAGAACAGGCCCTTCAGCCCACGATGTTGTGCCGACCAGTGATCCTCATGTAAGGTAAACCTAAATGTACGAACCCTCAAATTTCTGTGACCATATGCATGTCCAGCAGTCTCTTAAATACCCCCAATGACCTCGCTTCCACAACTGCTGCTGGCAACGCATTCCATGGTCTCACAACTCTCTGCGTAAAGAACCCACCTCTGACATCCCCTCTATACTTTCCACCAAACAGCTTAAAACTATGACCCCTCGTGTTAACAATTTCTGCCCTGGGAAAAAGGTCTCTGGCTATCAACTCTATCTATGCCTCTCATTATCTTGTACACCTCAATTAGGTCCCCTCTCTTCCTTCTTTTTTCCAATGAAAAATGTTCGAGCTCAGTCAACTTCCCTTCGTAAGATAAGCCCTCCATTCCAGGCAGCATCCTGGTAAACCTCCTCTGAACCCTCTCCAAAGCATCCACATCTTTCCTATAATAGGGCGACCAGAACTAGACACAGTATTCCAAGTGCGGTCTAACCAAAGTTTTATAGAGCTGCAATAAGATCTCACGGCTCTTAAACTCAGTCCCCCAGTTAATTAAAGCCAAAACACCATATGATTTCTTAACAACCGTGTCCACCTGGGTGGTAATTTTAAAGGATCTATGTACCTGCACACCAAGATCCTGCTGTTCCTCCACACTGCCAAGAATCCTGTCTTTAATCCTGTACTCAACTTTCAAGTTCAACCTTCCAAAATGCATCACTTCGCATTTATCCAGTTTGAACTCCATCTGCCACCTCTCAGCCCATCTCTGCATCCTGTCAATGTCACGCTGCAGCCTACAACAGTCCTCAACAACACTTCCAACCTTTGTGTCGTCTGTAAATTTGCTAGGTAAAAACAATGACTGCAGATGCTAGAAACCAGAGTCTAGATTAGAGTGGTGCTGGAAAAGCACAGCAGTTCAGGCAGCATCCGAGGAGCAGTAAAATCGACGTTTCAGGCCTCCCACTTCCTCCAGACCAAACGGGTAGCCATGGGCACCCGTATGAGCCCCAGCTATGCCTGTCTCTTTGTTGGCTACATAGAACAGACCATCTTCCGTAATTACACTAGCACCACTCCCCACCTCTTCCTGCTCTACATTGATGACTGCATTGGCGCCACCTCGTGCTCTCGCAAGGAGATTGAGCAATTCATGAACTTCACCAACACATTCCACCCTGACCTTAAATTTACCTGGACTATCTCTGACACCTCCCTCCCCTTCCTGGACTTCTCCATCTCCATTAATGGCGACTGACTTGACACCGACATTTTTTACAAACCCACCGACTCCCATAGCTACCTGGATTACAACTCTTCCCACCCTACCTCCTGCAAAAATGCCATCCCGTATTCCCACTTCCTCCACCTCCGCCTTATCTGCTCCCAGGAGGACCACTTCCACCACAGAACACACCAGATGGCCTCCTTCTTTAGAGATCGCAATTTCCCTTCCCACGTGGTTAAAGATGCACTCCAACGCATCTCGTCCACATCCTGCACCTCCGCCCTCGGACCCCACCCTTCCAACCGTAACAAGAACAGAACGGGAGACTGGACGCCTCCTAGCAGAGCGCTTTAGGGAACATCTCTGGAACACCCACACCAATCAACCACACTGCCCTGTGGCCCAACATTTCAACTCCCCTTCCCACTCTGCCGAGGACATGGAGGTCCTGGGCCTCCTTCATCGCCGCTCTCTCACCACCAGATGCCTGGAGGAAGAACGCCTCATCTCCCACCTCGGAATACTTCAACCCCAGGGCATCAATGTGGACTTCAACAGTTTCCTCATTTCCCCTTCCCCCACCTCACCCCAGTTCCAAACTTCCAGCTCAGCACTGTCCCCATGACTTGTCCTACCTGCCTATCTTCTTTTCCACCTATCCACTCCACCCTTCCCCCGACCTATCACCCTCATCCCCTCCCCCACTCAACTATTGTACTCTATGCTACTTTCTCCCCACCCCCACCCTCCTCTCACTTATCTCTCCACCCTTCAGGCTCTCTGCCTGTATTCCTGATGAAGGGCTTTTGCCCGAAACGTCGATTTTACTGCTCCTCGGATGCTGCAAACTTGCTAACCCATCCTTCAATCACCTCATCCAAGTCATTAATAAAAATTACAAAGGGTAGAAGCCCAAGAACACAGCCCTGTGGAACACCACGCACCACTGACTTCCAGGCAGAATATTTTCCTTCCACTACCACTCGCTGTCTTCTATCGACCAGCCAATTCTGTATCCAGACAGCTAAATTTCCCTGTATCCCATTCTGAACGAGCCTACTATGGGGAACCTTATCAAATGCCTTACTGAAGTCCATATACACCACATCCACCGCTCGACCCTCATCAACTTGTCTAGTAACATCCTCAAAGAACTCAGTAAGATTTGTGAGGCATGACCTGCCCCTCACAAAGCTGTGCTGACTGCCTTGAATCAAGCCATGCTCTTCCAGATGGTCATAAATCCTATCCCTCAGAATCCTTTCTAACACCTTGCAGACGACAGACGTGAGACTGACTGGTCTATAATTGCCGGGTGTTAAATTCCTGGTCTTAAATAAAAACAGGAAATACAGATAAACGTACTCTAATAAAGTGTCATTGGACCTGAAACACTGACTCTGGCTTCTCTCCATGATGCTCTGTTTCTCGAGGCAATTTCTGTTTTCTCTTGTTGTTTTAAGGGTTTTTGATCCTATAGTATATCAATGCTGCTTTGTTCTCTTTGCCGCAAAAGGCTTCTAAATCTTCTTTTTAGCAATGCTTTTTTTTATTTTCCTTGTCTTACAGACTTTTAACTGTGGAGTATAACAATGCTGTTTCCTTGTATTATTCACAGGAGAGTTTTCCCACAAATTGGTAGAGGTGTCTTACCTACTGTGGTCAACATTGAGGCTTCCCATAATCTGAGGCTAAAGTGATGGTGTCCATATTTTCCTAGCAAAATGGACAATTTGTGATACTTTGCAATCTAATAAATAATGCCCATCCTTTACCCCAACATTATCAAATGGATGCTGCTGTCTGTAGCCTTTAAAATGCTTGCTTAACAGCTTGCCCTGATGAAAGACACTGCCTATTATGCTTTTAATAATTCATTTTACCTTACAATAAAAGTAGATTCCTGTTTTCTTTAATGACTTTTCTGATTGAATCCCAGTTTCTGTGACCTTAATAGATTCTTCTCACCTAAACTACAATTTCATTTTTTAATCTCTCACCCTTATTGCAGTATCAGTCATCGCCTTACTTTCTTCTTCTGTCAGAAACTGTCTTATGTAATTTATAAATTGTCCATTTATCATAGTATGGCTCAGAATTTTAAATATTTATTTTTTCAGTTCTCGACTTCTCAGCTTTAACTGCCATTAATTTGATTTAGGTTTCCCATTGCCTAACAGAGATTTTTATTTTATTAATGTATCCTCCCATATCCATTTACTTTCTCTAGCTGAAGGTCTCATAAAGCCTGCTCTTATAGTTCACTGGTAGCAACTGCTAGATGTGCAGCATGCCAGGTCCCTCTAACCTCTAGCTCACAATTGCTTCCACGCTTCTCTTACCACATCTACCACATATTCTCCCTCCAATAACATGCAAGAAAATACAACACTAAGTAGCCCACTCGTTTGGCACCTCTCCCAACATCTTAAACTTTCACTCTCTCCATACTGCAGCACCTATGTGTATCATCTACAACCTGCAATGCCACAGATCACTAAGCTTCTTCAAAAGCATCTTCCAAACTCACACGCTCTAGCATCCAGATAAAAACAATGACTACAGATGCTGAAAACCAGATTCTGGATTAGTGGTGCTGGAAGAGCACAGCAGTTCAGGCAGCATCCGAGGAGCAGTAAAATCGATGTTTCGGGCAAAAGCCCTTCATCAGGAATACAGGCAGAGAGCCTGAAGGGTGGAGAGATAAGTGAGAGGAGGGTGGGGGTGGGGAGAAAGTAGCATAGAGTACAATAGGTGAGTGGGGGAGGGGATGAAGGTGATAGGTCGGGGGGAGGGTGGAGTGGATAGGTGGAAAAGAAGATAGGCAGGTAGGACAAGTCATGGGGACAGTGCTGAGCTGGAAGTTTGGAACTGGGGTGAGGTGGGGGAAGGAGAAATGAGGATACTGTTGAAGTGCACATTGATGCCCTGGGTTGAAGTGTTCCAAGGCGGAAGATGAGGCATTCTTCTTCCAGGCATCTTGTGGTGAGGGAGCGGCGGTGAAGGAGGCCCAGAACCTCCATGTCCTCGGCAGAATGGGAGGGGGAGTTGAAATTTTGGGCCACAGGGCAGTGTGGTTGATTGGTGCGGGTGTCCCGGAGATGTTCCCTAAAGCGCTCTGCTAGGAGGCGTCCAGTCTCCGCCGTGTAGAGGAGACCTCATCGGGAGCAACGGAAACAATAAATGATATTGGTGGATGTGCAGGTAAATCTTTGATGGATGTGGAAGGCTCCTTTAGGGCCTTGGATGGAGGTAAGGGAGGAGGTGTGGGCGCAGGTTTTGCAAATCCTGCGGTGGCAAGGGAAGGTACCAGGATGGGAGGATGGGTTGTAGGGGGCATGGACCTGACCAGGTAGTCACGGAGGGAACGGTCTTTGCAGAAGGCTGAAAGGGGTGGGGAGGGAAATATATCCCTGGTGGTGGGGTCTTTTTGGAGGTGGCGGAAATGTCGGCGGATGATTTGGTTTATGTGAAGGTTGATAGGGTGGAAGGTGAGCACTAGGGGCGTTCTGTCCTTGTTACGGTTGGAGGGGTGGGGTCTGAGGGCGGAGGTGCGGGATGTGGACGAGATGAGTTGCAGGGCATCTTTAACCACGTGGGAAGAGAATCCAGAAGAACAAGAGCAGCATGTGAACATTACCAATTTTAATCTCCCCTCCCAATCACACAGCATACTAATTTAGGAATTTATTGCCATTCCTCATTTTATCACAGGGTCAAAGTTCAGGAACTGCCTTCCTAACAGCACTGCGGATGTATTTATACCAGACGGGCTAACTATTTAAGATGGCAGCTCACCACCAACGTTTTTTGGTGAAATAAAGAAATTAAGGCGTAATTAAGGATTAGCAACATATTCTGGGTATACTATTAGGCTTGGAAAGAGTTAATACCTGGCAACGTATAATTAGCAGCTCCCACAGTGGAAGAGAGTAAATGACTTGAGGGAGAATGTTCATGGCCTCACCACCATAGGGCACAGTTGGAGCTACCTATTAGTTCTATAATAAATAATAAACTGGTTGTCCTTTAAACATACCAATGACTCAGTAATCTAATCCAAAACTAGACAACCAGCACGCAATAATGATTCTGCCCACAATGCTCAAAACAGATGAATGAATAAAACATTGGGTGCACTACTGCCAGGAGTACGTGAGCCAGGAAAAGTGGCACTATTTATTCCACTCTCTTAGTGTTCATTTGTGATGCAGAACAAACTGTGACTGTCCTTTTGATAATTTTCCAGTATAAAGCTGTTGTAAAACAGTTTTCAATTTGAAAAAGCCTTCAAGAAAGTGATTTAAAAAACTGCATCCCATGAAAAACACATTACATTGAGTGGAATCTTAAAGCGATCTGACCGACAGATTATTTTTCAGATTTAGGTTTTGTTGTCACGCTTACTCAAGTACGTGGTACAAGAGTACAGTGAAAAGTGTACAATGTTGGCACACACGTGCCATTTAGGTACAAAGTACCTAGATACAAAACCTAGGTTACTGAAATAGAAAAAAAGAAATACGTTAAAAAGTTCAGCACTACAGTCTTCTTAGCATAAAAGTAGAAAATTAAAGAAGTCAAAAAGTCAAACAGTCCTTTCTTGAGCCATGAGCCAACAGATGCTCGAAGCTGGGCTTGCCTAAGAGGGTTCACTCTCCCCCATATTGGGTATGTTTTCACCCATGCTGGGCTAAGACTACCCTGGGCACACCAGGCTTCACTGCTACTCAGAAAATGTAGGCCCAGATCACCATTGTTGCCATTGAGGCTCACACTGGACCCCAGCCACTGCCATGCTCCGTCACTGCCACTGTCTCCAAAAGGTAAGTGAAAAACACTGAAAACAAACCACCGCCATCTTGTATGCAGACTTGGGCTATAGCGAGATGTGTGGCAGAACCAGGCAACAAGTTCAGCGAGACTCACCACCATGCAAAGGTAATTTTGCTCCATCTTTTATGCCTTTCATAGCCATGTGTTAAGATACTCATTAGGCAGTAACAAGATTCCAACTGATGGTCATTATTGCTTGTTAAATGCCACAACTCACCTCATTAATAGTCAGACTTTACCAAAATCACTGAACTCACCAAAGGAGCCAGACTTCAGCTAAACCTAGGAAGGAAACCAGAGAGAACATTTGGCAGAGTGAGCTCACCGCTTGCTCCAAACCTCCAAGGCAAATACTGGGTACCAACATTTCAGGACATGATCCATGGCCACCAAACAACTACAATCCTCCTCCATGACACCAGAACTAACCGACCATCACGGCTGTCCTGGCACTTATATTATGCACTGGCATCGTGCCCTTGAAACACAGACTTGCATTGTAGTGTGTATCACTAAATTGACAGGCTGCAACAGGGGTATTTTCTGCACAGGTTCAGGTATTCAGTCCACATATTGGATCAAGCTACATCTTGAGGCTGTTCACTTGCTCTCTTAGCGCTTATTCCCTAAGTATGTATCTGCATGCTGCCAGCATCCTTTGCATTGCCATGCTGTGTCAATTGCTGCAGTCAAACAACCAACCAGGCAGTTTCTTTCACTGCTAAGCAGTTCTCAGTCCAGTGGATGCATGTCTTGCTATACAGCAGTGTACTATGTCAATCTCACGCCTGCCAGGAGCTTACACAGAAAACACGCTGCATGTGCAGCAAGGAGGCAGCCATATATCCAACTTTAGAGGAATAGTAGAAGGAGGGTAATGGCCTAATGGTATTATCACTAGACTATTAATCAAGAGACAAGAAAGTGAGGACTGCAGATGCTGGAGATTAGAATCGAGAGTGAGGGGCTGGAAAAGCACAGTAGGTCAGGCAGCATCCCAGCAGCAGGAGAATTGACATTCTGGGCATAAGCCCTTCATCAGGGCTCAACAACTCTGATTTAGCTAAAAAAAATTCAGATATATATTTTGCTTCTGGCACATTCAAAATACATAATGATCGAATTATTATTCCACTCCCAAGCAGAATTACATCACTCATTCATGCCTGTGGCAATCAGGATTTATAGATTTGCTTACTTCATAGATATATTTGTCACTCAATAATTCAATGCTTCATATCTGTAGATAGTACAGACACACAACATGAACCTACACCAATATAAGTTGTGGCACTGCATGATATAATTTGATAAAATTGTTTGCATTTTAATAATGTGGTTGATTCTTTGGGTTTTCCAACCATACTAATGGTCTCAATGCCAAGATGAGAAGTATGTACTGAGTTTTACAACCACAAAATGGCAGAAAGATCCTTATCTTCAAAGACTCAATTTTAACATCAAAGACCTTTGGTCCCTCTGCAACTCTTGCACACATAAAGTATGCGCAATCATGCTTCCTTTCTTCTGGAAAGGAAATTATTTCCCAAACCATTGACACAAAATACTCCCACTCCGCTTCAGAGCATGGAAAATTTTCACCACGTGTAACATTGTGCAGCAGAAGACAATTATAAGCAACAACTGACTGAGGATATTAGTTAAATGAAAACCATTAACATATGGAAGATGTTAACATATGGAAAATGTTAAGCAAGGAATCATGACAAATTCTTAATGAAAAATTTGATTATACCCTTAACCCTACAACTAGACTTCACTCCTTGTGTTTTAATGTTATATCAAGATTACCAAGATGATTAAGTTTCTCTCAAAAATTTTATGTGCATTATTGAATAATCAAAAACATAAATAATGATGTAGTTTTTACCTTATTTCTTCTTAGTTAGTTTAATTGTGCAAAATCACCTTTGACATATCAATTATCAAGAAGTGAAATGTACTTAGAAATAAACTTGCTACGGTATAGATTGAGTGCATTGTGAAGAGAACTGTAGGGAACTTTCCAATTCAGGTGTTTCATGGATGAACTGAACAAAAAGTACATTTTTATAAGGGATAAAATAAAAATGGGGAGATAATTCTACGAATAAGAGCACTGAGAATCGTAAAGAGAGTAAAAAAGTAAAAAGTTAGGAAGTCTAACAAGACTTGCCAATTTGCTTCTCGGCCTTTTGGCTCGGAATATGTGTAGTTTCTGTTCTTATCAGTTTAATCGCTGATATCTCCCGAACGTGGGAGTATTTGTATTAAATGGATTTTTGGAGCAGGGAAATGGCTTAAGGGCTTGCTCTGTCCTCTCCATGTATCAGCCTGGTATTGCAGTGTTTCCAGGAATGGTGCACCCAATGCCTACAAGTGGGTGGCACAGTGGTTAGCACTGCTGCCTCACAGCGCCAGAGACCCGGGTTCAATTCCTACCTCAAGCGACTGACTGTGTGGAGTTTGCACATTCTCCCCACGTCTGTGTGGGTTTCCTCCGGGTGCTCTGGTTTCCTCCCACAGTTCAAAACAAAACATGCAGGTTAGGTGAATTGGCCATGCTAAATTGCTCATAGTGTTAGGGGCCGGGGTAAATGTGGGGGAGTGGGTCTGGGTGGGTTGCGCTTCGGCGGTGTAGACTTGTTGGGCCGAAGGGCCTGTTTCCACACTGTAAGTAATCTAAAAAAAAATTAACAAAGGCACTTTAACACAAGAAGTACACTCAAAGAAGTAAAAGAACCACTTAAAGTTGAAGCAGCCTTATTTTACTTGAAAATACTAAAGGGAATTATATAGTTAATAATTTTTTAAAATGGGGTTAGTCACCATCACCACCATCTTCAAGAAAGGGGATCAAGTGGACTGTGGAAACTACAAAGGAATCTCCCTACTCCCCATCACCAGGAAGATCATTGCCCAAATCTTTACAAGGTTCCTTCTCCCAATTTCTAAAGAAATCCTTCTGAAAAGCCAGTTTCAGAACAAACTGTGAAACTATGAACATTAATTTCACCGCTCATCAACTCCAAGACAAATGTCAGGAACATCATTAACCATTCTGCATGGCATTTGTCAATCTGCCCAAGGCTTTTGGCTCCGACAATTGGGAAGTGTAATGGAAGATCTCAGAATCATCTCCGAGATCAGCAAGGATTTCTTCTTTGTTCCAGATTTTTAGAAGCAGTTGTTGGAGATGACCTGTAAGCTATACTCCTTCAAGTTTGAAAACCTTGGTTGGAATCACGTCCACTCCAGCAGCTTTTTCATTCTTCATGTGGTTAATGATGTCTTCAACTTCTGCTGTACCAGATGATAACCAAACGCATCTTTGATGGGGATTTCCTCAAACACATCTTCATCTTAAACTTAAAATATAAACCATAACTATTAATTTAACCTGGGGCAGTGTTTGTAGAGGAATAAGACGGTGTTATTTTCTGGGGCTGTAGATTATGAAAATGGCCTTTAGTAGACTGATATGTGCTCCTTGTCAGATGTGGGAGATTAAAGAGAGTTTAAGGATTACAGCGGATAATACCTGCCATAAATGCTGTTGGTTGCGAATCTTATCAGATCGAATGGATCGGTTGGAGAGACAGTTAGAAGCAATGAGGAATTTGCAACAACAGAATGCGAAGGATGGCAGTTATAGGAATGGGGGAAAGTCTCAGATACAGTCACATAGATGGGTTAACTCCAAGAAAGGTAAGAGAGGTAGGCACCTAGTGCAGGAGTCTTTGGTGGCTATACCCATTTCAAACAAGTATGCTGTTTTGGAAAATGTAATAGGGGATGGATTCTCAGGGGAACGCAGCACAAACAGCCAAGTTTCTGGTATTGAGACTGGCTCCAATGCAACGAGGGGTACATCGGGTTCCAAGAGATCAATTGTGTTAGGGGATTCTCTAGTTCGAGGTATAGGCAGACGTTTCTGTGGCCAGCAGCGAAAAATCAGAATGGTGTGTTGCTTCCCTGGTGCCAGGATCAAGGATGTCTCAGAGAGGGTGCAGAATGTTCTCACGGGGGAGAGGGGCGAGCAAGAGGTCATTGTCCACATTGGAACCAATAACATAGGAAGGGAAAAGGTTGAGATTCTGAGGGGAGATTATAGAGAGTTAGGCAGGAATTTAAAAAGGAGATTCTCGCGAATAGTAATATCTGGATTACTCCCGGAGCTACGAGCTAGTGAGGGCAGGAATAGGAGGATAGAGCAGATGAATGCATGGCTGAGGAGCTGATGTATGGACGAAGGATTCATATTTTTGGATCATTGAAATCTTTTTCAGGGTAGAAGTGACCTGAACAAGAAGGGCGGATTGCACCTAAATTGGAAGAGAACTAATATACAGGCAGGGAGATTTGCTGGAGCTGCTCAGGAGGACTTAAACTGGTAAGGTGGGGGGTGGTACCCAGGGAGATAGTGAGGAAAGAGGTCAAACTGACACTGATACAGTTGAGAACAGAAGCGAGTCAAACAGTCAGGGCAGGCAGGGACAAGGTAGGACTAATAAATTAAATTGCATTTATTTCAATGCAAGGGGCCTAACAGGGAAGGCAGATGAACTCAGGGCATGGTTAGGAACATGGGACTGGGAAATCATAGCAATTACAGAAACATGGCTCAGGGATGGACAGGACTGGCAGCTTAATGTTCCATGACACAAATGCTACAGGAAGGATAGAAAGGACGGCGAAACAGGAGGGGGAACGGCATTTTTATTAAGGGACAGCATTACAGCTGTGCTGAGGGAGGATTTTCCTGGAAATACATCCAGGGAAGTTATCTGGGTGGAACAGAGAACCAGGAAAGGGATGATCACGTTATTGGGATTGTATTATAGACCTCCTAATAGTCCGAAAGAAATTGAGAAACAAATTTGTAAGGAGATCTCAGCTATCTGTAAGAATAATAGGGTAGTTATGGTAGGGGATTTTAACTTTCCAAACATAGACTGGGACTGCCATAGTGTTAAGGGTTTAGATGGAGAGGAATTTGTTAAGTGTGTACAAGAAAATTTTCTGATTCAGTATATGGATGTACCTACTAGAGAAGGTGCAAAACTTGACCTACTCTTGGGAAATAAGGCAGGGCAGGTGACTGAGGTGTCAGTGGGAGAGCACGTTGGGGCCAGCGATCATAATGCAATTAGAGTTAAAATAGTGATGGAAAAGGATAGACGAGATCTAAAAGTTGACATTCTAAATTGGAGAAAGGCCAATTTTGACTGTTTTAGGTGGGCGGCATGGTGGCTCAGTGGTTAGCACTGCTGCCTCACAGCACCAGGGTCCCAGGTTCGATCCCAGCCTCGGGTAATTGTCCGTGTGAAGTTTGCACATTCTCCCTGTGTCTGCGTGGGTTTCCTCCGGATCCTCTGGTTTCCTCCCACAGTCACAAAAGATATGCAGGTCAGGTGAATTGGCAATGCTAAATTGCCCACAGTGTTAGGTTCATTAGTCAGAGAGAGATGGGTCTGGGTGGGTTACTCTTCGGAGGGTCGGTGTGGACTTGTTGGGCCGAAGGACCTGTTTCCACACTGTAGGGAACCTAAGCTGAAAAAAAACTTTCGAAAACTGATTGGGGGCAGATGTTCACAGGTAAAGGTACGTCTGGAAAATGGGAAGCCTTCAGAAATGAGATAACGAGAATCCAGAGAAAGTGTATTCCTGTCAGGGTAAAAGGAACGGCTGTTAGGTATAGGGAATGCTGGATGACTAAAGAAATTGAGGGTTTGGTTAAGAAAAAGAAGGAAGCATATGTAAAGTATAGACAGGATAGATCGAGTGAATTCTTAGAAGAGTATAAAGGCAGTAGGAGTATACTTAAGAGGGAAATCAGGAGGGCAGAAAGGGGACATGAGATAGCTTTGGCAAATAGAATTAAGGAGAATCCAAAGGGTTTTTATAAATACATTAAGGACAAAAGGGTAACTAGGGAGAAAATAGGGCCCCTCAAAGATCAGCAAGGCGGCCTTTATGTGGAGCCACAGAAAATGGGGGAAATACTAAACAATTATTTTGCATCGGTATTTAATGTGGAAAAGGATATGGAAGATAGATATAGAGTGCAGGGAAATAGATGGTGACATCTTGCAAAATGTCCAAAGTACAGAGGAGGAAGTGCTGGATGTCTTGAAATGCATAAAGGTGGATAATGATCAGGTGTACCCTAGAGTTCTATGGGAAGCTAGAGAAGTGATTGCTGGGCCCCTTGGTGAGATATTTGTATCATCGATAGTCATAGGTGAGGTGCCGGAACACTGGAGGTTGGCTAACGTGGTGCCATTGTTTAAGAAAGGTGGGAAGGACAAGCCAGGGAACTATAGACCAGTGAGCCTGACGTTGGTGGTGGGCAAGTTGTTGGAGGGAATCCTGAGGGACAGGATGTACATTTATTTGGAAAGGTAAGGAGTGATTAGGGATAGTCAACATGGCTTTGTGCATGGGAAATCATGTCTCACAAACTTGATTGAGTTTTTTGAAGAAGTAACAAAGAGGATTGATGAGGGCAGAGCAGTAGATGTGATCTATATGGATTTCAGTAAGGTGTTCAACAAGGTTCCCCATGAGAGATTGATTAGCAAGGTTAGAGCTCACGGAATACAGGGAGAACTAGCCAGTTGGATACAGAACTGGCTCAAAAGGTAGAAGACAAGAAGGTGGTGGTGAAGGGTAGTTTTTCAGACTGGAAACCTGTGACCAGTGGAGTGCCACAAGGATTGGTGTTGGGTCCTCTACTTTTTGTCATTTACATAAATGATTTGGATGTAAGCATAAGAGGTACAGTTAGTAAGTTTGCAGATGATACCAAAATTGGAGGTGTAGTGGACGGTGAAGAGGGTTACCTCAGATTATAACAGGATCTGGACCAGATGGGCCAATGGGCAGAGAAACGCCAGATGGAGTTTAATTCAGATAAATGCGAGGTGCTGCATTTTGGGAAAGCAAATCTTAGCAGGACTTAGGCACTTAATGGTAAGGTCCTAGGGAGTGTTGCTGAACCAAGAGACCTTGGAGTGCAGGTTCATAGTTCCTTGAAAGTGGAGTCGCAGGTAGATAGGATAATGAAAAAAGCTTTTGGTATGCATTCGTATACTGGTCAGAGTATTGAGTACAGGAGTTGGGAGGTCATGTTGCGGCTGTACAGGACATTGGTTAGGCCACTGTTGGAATATTGTGTGCAATTCTGGTCTCCTTCCTATCGGAAAGATGTTGTGAAACTTGAAATGGTTCAGAAAAGATTTACAAGGATGTTGCCAGGGTTGGAGGATTTGAGCTATAGGGAGAGGCTAAACAGGCTGGGGCTGTTTTCCCTGGAGCATCGGAGGCTGAGGGGTGACCTTATAGAGGTTTACAAAATTATGAGGGGCATGGAGAGGGTAAATAGACAAAGTCTTTTCCCTGAGCTCGGGGAGTTCAGAACTAGAGGGCATAGATTGAGGGTGAGATTGGAAAGATATAAAAGAGACCTAAGGAGCAACTTCTTCACACAGAGGTTGGTACATGTATGGAATGAGCTGCCAGAGAAAGTGGTGGAGGCTGGTACAATTGCAACGTTTAAGAGGCATTTGGATGGGTATATGAATCGGAAGGATTTGGAGGAATATGGGCCGGGTGCTGGCAGGTGGGACGAGATTGAGTTGGGATATCTGGTCGGCATGGACGGGTTGGACCGAAGGGTCTGTTTCCATGCTGTACATCTCTATGACTCTATCTATGATTGTATCACAGTTTAGGGGTTCTTTAAAGTGTTCTCTCTCATGAAGGTTCGTATTTTCACTGTCTTCCAAAGGGCTTCTGTTCTTACTTTGCACCAGTTTGAGACCAAGGGCGTTGTGTCCATATATCGCCTTGGTGACATTGAAGCAGTCCCAGGTGTCACACTTATCAGCAAGAAGTTGCAGCTCCATTGCTGAGCATCAGACTCTGAAAACAAGTATTCAAAAAAGACATCACATAGAACTCACTGTGTGGACCAAGAGGAATTGGAGGTCACCAAGCACTGAATATTGTAAGGGTAAGTGAAACCTCAAACCATCAGGTTACAAATTCTGTGGAAATTGAACTTCTATCATAGGTTTGGATCATGAAAAATACTTCACCCTCTTATTCAATCAGGTGGAAACTACAAATCAGGAAATTATAGACTCAGTCTTCCTGCATTGGCTCTGGGTAAATTCTAAATGCTGAGCCAGAAATTGTTGGCCTCTTTAGTGTAAAGCTAGTTCACAGCAAACTGAATTAATTGTGCCAAATTTTGCGTAGTCAAGTTATTTGAATAATTAAAGGATCTAATACTGTGTTCAATTTGCTTTAGTGGTGTCCCTCATTCCATATTTGCTAGGGCATCCTGCTATTATTCAGGAAACCCATCTGAGTTATGATAGATCTATTACTTTTACAAATCCAAAGCCCAACATATGTTTTGGTCCCCTTTCTTTTAATTTGAACACAACGGACTGCAGTATTCACCAGACAGGCTGCAGGCCGCCTTCTCCAACAGTAAGCAGACCTGCAGTCCTTTTAAGTACGAAGTGTTATACCTACATAAATGTAGGCCTATCAGGAGCAGGAGTACCCATTAAAATCAATCCATGATATCCTAGTTGCTTCAATCCATGATATCCTAATTACAAACCTCACACTGTCCTCATAACCATGGGTTCGGGTACAATTTTGGTCAAAATTCTTGTCTATCATCATTTAGAACCAGTGAACTGCCTCTGGGGCCACTACTGAAGCTTGCATCTCATTGGTAATAGAAAATTAAGTAAGCTAATCAATTTCCCATTGTCATGTTGTCAATTTCTGAAACTCATGCAGTGGTTGCCCTTCATGGATTATACCTATGGTTATGTTTCTAATCAATGATGTCAATATTCATTAATTTGGAGGTACCAGTGTTGGACTGGGGTATACAAAGTTAAAAATCACACAACACCAGGTTATAGTTCAACAGGTTTATTTGGAAGCACTAACTTTCGGAGTGCTGCTCCTTCATCAGGTGGTTGTGGAGTATACGATCATAAGACACAGAATTTATGCAAAAGTTTACAGTGTGATGCAACTAAAGTTATATATTGAAAAGACTTGGATTGTTTGTGACATCTCTCGTCTTTTAGAATGGGCATGTTGGTTTTAGCTCTATCATATGTAAATCCCAGAACCTTTTTTAAAATTACATTCTCAAGTGAACTTTAACAATAGGTGCCATGTCAGGTCAGGTAATGCGTTGAAGGTGTGAGGTGCACTGTCTGTTCAGACTGATTCCATTTCTAAAAAATGGATTGTAAACTTTTGCTATAAATTCTGTGTCTTACGATCTTATCCTCCACAACCACCTGAAGGAGCAGCACTCCAAAAGCTTGCGCTTCCAAATAAACCTGTTGGACTATAACCTGGTATTGTGATTTTTAACAATATTCATTAATGTTGACTTCATTTTGAGACCAATACGACTGATACTATTAGCTACTTAGAAAGTGGCCATTATTATCATGCAGACATTGGAAGAATTTTAACTGACTATGTTCTCATGCACTCAAATTCTTACAGTTGGATGGAAATTGTTGAAAATTACTACTACTGCACAAAATAGCAATTAAACAAGTTTGTTTGCCTTTCTTTCAAGTTTGTTAATTCTATTAAATGATTAATCTAATTTGTTTACATTGCAATGTTTGTTGTTGCCCTCACTGGCATTGTACCAAATTGAACATTTGGCTTTGATGCTACATGTGGTATATTGTCAACTGAAAATATTTCATAAAATGTTAAAGCAACCTGTAGAGAAAGTGAACTTTCTTTCAAATACACATTGCTCGGGGAGGGGATTTTATCACTGGACTGTCAATCCAGAGACCCAGGAAATGTTCTGGGAACCTGGTTCAATTTTTCACCACAGCAGACAGTGGAATTTGAATTCAATAAAATAAAAATCTGGACTTAATTCTTTAACGGTGACCATGAAACCACTCTCGACCATTGAGGAAAAACCCTTCTGATTCACTATCATCCTTTAGGGAAGGAAGCTGGTCTGAAAGCCACCCCCCCCTTTCTCTTACTTCACACCATTTAACCCCAAGACCCCTACCCAAAGCAATATTGATCATTAGCGTTCCTCTGTCCAATCTGGTCTGTCCCAGCATTTCAGGAAGTGTTGTCCTGGCTGCAACCATGGACTCCATCATGGCATTCCTAATGAAGGGCTTTTGCCCAAAACGTCAATGTTCCTGCTCCTCGGATGCTGCCTGACCTGCTGTGCTTTTCCAGTACTACTCTAATCTTGACGCTAATCTCCAGAATCTGCAGTACCCACTTTTGCCTCTATCATGGCATTGCAGTCTCTTACTGGCCTGCAGCTCTTGGCAATTGGCACTTCCCTCATCCTCAATCCTAATTCTGGCAAGATCCCACTGGCAACCAATCAGTTGCCTAACTGCTCGAGGATCTGCAGGCTTTCCAATCTTCATGAGTTGTTGGTTTTTTCCAGCAAAATCTCTTACTTTTGGATTTGATAGAATGGAAAAATCAGAGCTAAAATCTTAATCACATCAAGAATTATGGCAAGTGTAAATGGTAGTACTTAAAATCCTTACAGGGTGAAAAGACGCCATTCGGCTCATCAAGTCTGCAGCAACCCTTCAAAGAACGTCCATCCAGACCCAGTCCCCTACATCCTGCAATGTCTATAGCTAAATCACCTAGCCTACATATCCCTCGATGCTACTGACAATTTAGCATGACCAACTCACCTAACCTACTCACCTTTGGACTGTGGAAAGATATCAGAGCACCCGACACAAACTCTCACAGACATGAGAAGAACATGCAAACTCGATACAGATAGACATCAGGCTGGAATCAAGCATAGGTTCTGGTGCTGTGAGGCAGCAGCGCTAACCGCTGAACCACCATGTTATGCCATAATGAGTGCCATCATTTTCTTCATCAGTATTTATAGATTTCCAATAAGGTGCTGAGTTGCTTGACAAACATATGGAAAAAGTAAATAACAAACCCTGATTTTAGATTTTAAAAAGAGCCAGTACAGTAGTTTTATCTTGATAGAATCACATGCGTATGCTGTATTAGTGATTCACATATAGCACGGTTGCACAATAATTTTGCTGTGCATTGGAGCTGTAATTATAGGAACAAATCACATGTCATTGCTTGCTGCTATTGGGTCCTCACATTCAGCCAATAAGATTCGCGAGGTCAGGTATAAACTACTTCAAAGAAAATAATCTCACTGATTAATGTTTAGGTTGTGGTTTGATTAGAGTGGTGCTGGAAAAGCACAGCAGGTCAGGCAGCATTCGAGTAGCAGGAAAATCGACGTTTCGGGCAAAAGCCCTTCATCAGGAATAGAGTGACAACTGAGTTACAAAATTATTTAGTGTTGGAACCAAGTGGAAAGTTATGTATGTTATCAATCACAAATTTGTCATTTTATTTAACTACCATGAATCTGCAGTTCTAGTTTCTTAAAACTATGAAAAGATGAAAAAGATTGTTTTGAGCAGTTGAAGGAGGATGAGGATTACAATGAGGATTATAGATAGCATACTAAATGCAAGAGACTCGTAAATACATTTCACTTGTTCTGCAAAAAAGTTTATGAAACTTCTTAATTGGAATTTTGGAGTTAATGTTCAAGGAGGAAATTATATCAACATTCAAGATTAGATTGAATAGCAGGATGAAGGAAAGGTGATCAGAAAATTTAGGAACAGGCTAGGTAAGTGTGGTTAGAAATGTGTGTTTGTGTGGAAGGAACATTTTGATTTAGGCTGGTTAGGTTGAATGTCTTTTTCCATGTTGTAAGTTGAATGTATTTCTATGTATAAACAGCTGAGACCATGGATTTTTTTTGAAGGATTCGGTAGTTCCCTAGCTGGATCACTGTGACACTAAGCCAATAATTTATTCCATGGACTAACTTAAAACTGATATTTATGTAGTTCACACTTATTTTTCTCTTTTCCATCTCATTTTTGCTCCACAAACTGTTTGGCTATGTCTTTCCTCTATTCAATTCAACTGGAAATCACTCATAAATCACTCAGAGTAGGGCACTACCGTAGATGGCAACAATTTCAGGAAGGGATACCCCTTGAGTATTGATCCCTGCTGAGGAGACCAGATTGGAGAATCACATTTTGTCTGCGATTTATACTTTTTGCCTCAGGCCATACACCCCAAGTTTTATACATATCTGTGATTTGTGAAGATGCCTAATTAGAACTTAGGGTCTTCTGCTTTCAACAGAGAGTAAATTCACCTTACAAAATTAGGGACAACATGGCTTTTGCAGCACTATTACCTGCTCCACTTGGATGCTGAACAAAAGAAAGAGAGACCATATTTTTACAAAGCAGGGAACCCAACTCAGGAAATCACAGGTTTGTTTTATTCATTCATGGCTAGGCAATGGCAGTTAAGAGTCAACTACGTGGCTGTGGGTTTGGAGCCAGATATAGGCTCAACCAGGTAAGGATGGTAGATTTCCTTTCCAAAAAGAAATTACTGAACCAGATGAGTTTTTACAACAATCAACATGGTTACATGGTCAATATTAGGCCCGTTTTTCATTCCCGGTTTTTCTAAAATTGATTTCAAATTTTACCTCTGCCATGGTGGCATTCAAGACAATGTCTCCAGAACATTAGCGAGAGATTCTGGAAAATAGTTCACTAATTTTACAGCAAAGCCACCACCTCCTGCAAATTTCAGGTTATTATCTTCTATCCATTAAATCAGTAACATAAACTCACATGATTTTCTCAACAGTGTTTGCTGGTAGCAGCATTACTTACTATGAATACCTAATGATGGATACAGCTCTTTAGACCAAGCATGCTAAGTATATTTTTTGTGATTAAAATCTGATCCTCCTGGAATCCAGGACACTTAACAAATATGAACCATTTATGAATTTTTTAAACATTAAGATGATTCAAGCAGTGGCCAGTCTGTCAATGTTTTGAGTTCAGAAATGCTGATACAAGTAACAGTGTGAGATTTATCCACAACATTGACTACAAAAGAAGAGCAAGCTAAAGCAGGCTTTAGGGAGACTTGAGACTATCTATCTAAAGCTTTTTTGAAAACTCTAAATGGATTTTATCAAAACTTTACTGCATTTTGTGTATTGATTAGTTATTTTTGCCCAGAAGATTGTCTACTTTTGTGTTTTTGTTTTAGTTATATTTCTAAATGGAAGACTTTGATGTGACTCCTGCTTTTAAGTGAGACAAATCTGCTTTGAGCATACTGAAAAACTCTTAACAATAAAGTCCATTGACCAGATGCCTCAGCAGTTAGCCATTTTTCAACTATCAGCTCGACTTTCAAATTTCAAATGCCATCATAATTGAAAAAAGAATGCACTCAAGAAGAAACAAGATAGAAAACTGAAATTGACCCTGAACTACAAATATTACTAGCCTAATATCAGCATCTGAGTAAGTAATTCTGTCTTCATAGTCTTTCTTGTAAAGCAGAGACAGTCAAGAGCTGTGCTGTCTCCTACAAAATTATCTTTACCCAACATCTGGATCCAGGATGGTCCTTCCCAAACAAATAAAGGTTACTACAGCATGAAGCTTTTATGCAACCACATCCTTGCAAGTGACCCCAGGCACATCAGCCGGATCATTTAAACTGCAGTGCAAATGTATCAAGGAAATGACAACTGTTTATAACAGTTAACAGTTCCATAATTTTACTTGTGTGACGTAAACATTAGCTGAACAGGATACATTGCTTTCACTAAGTGGTGGAGATTCCTCATGTGTTCAGGATTGCACTTAGAAACCATGTAGGCATCAGGTCTGTTCAGACCATCAAATGCCTTTCAAGAGGCATTTCTATTCAGGTGGCACTTGGCAACAGAAAAGTTACCACGCATTCTTTTACCATTTTTCATGCGTTATGCCAAAATAAAACAGACTACCATAAGGATTTAACTTGATTGGAAAAAGAGGAAATCATTGTTTGATTAATTGTTATACAGGCAATTTATTCCATGATCTATTTTATCACTGACTCAATACTTATTTACACATGATGAAAATGGTGTCAATGGCTTAGAGTTGCTGTTAACGTTATGGTTCAATGCCACTTTTGTATGATTGTTGCACCAGTCTTTTTCTGAAAAAGTTATGAATGGCCGATTGAAAAATAATTTTCACACAAATAATTGTCACTGGAGGACTCATCAGGGTGCATTTGCAGAAATGGCTTGGCAAACATTATGAATTGACATGAACAGTATAAAGAACTGTCAGTTTGGTTTTGGGGTATGAACAGATCTGAGTTAGCATGGACGGGATATGAGCAAATGGTATGAGGAATGAGCATAAAAAGATGGCAGGGTAGCTCAGTGGTTAGTACTGCTGCCTCACAGCACTAGGGACCCAAATTGAATTCCAGCCTCGAGCAACTGTCTGTGTGGAGTTTGCACATTCTCTCAGTGTCTGCTTCAGTTTTCTCCAGACATTCTGGTTTCCTCCCACAGTGCAAAAATGTGCCAGTTAGGTGCTAAATTGCCCATAGTGACCAGGGATGTGTAGGTTGGGTGGATCAGCCATGGGAAACTTAAGAGTTACAGGGATAGGGTAGTGGGGTGAGTCTGGGTAGGATGCTCTTCAGAAAGTCAGTGTGGACTTGTTAGGCCAAATGGCCTATCTTCACAGTGTAAGGATTCCAATATTTGATTTATTGTCATATGTACCTCAGTAAAATGAAAAGCTTTGTTTACGAACAGTACAGTCAGATCACAGGATACAAGGACATAGGGTGCGATTAACTTGGACAGCATAAGGCATATAGGTTACACTGCACATGACAAATGCGAGGCAAGATCAACATTAACACGATCAGCATTATTTGAAATTAGAGAGTCCGTTCATCATTCTAATAACAGCAGGGAAGAAGCTATTATTGAACTTGCTGGTGTATGTGTTCAAGCTTCAGTATCTTCTGCCTAATGGAAGAAGTTGGAGAACTGCATTATCAGGGTGAAATGGGTCTTAAATGATGTTGGCAGCCTTTTTGCGGCAACGAGTGTAAATGAAGTCCATGGATGAGAGTTTGGCTTCCGTAATGCTCTAGGTTGTGTACACAACCTTACGTAGTTTCTTACGGTCCTGGGCAGAACAGTTGCCAAACCAGGCAGTTATGAACCCAAAATGTATGCTTTCTATGGTGCATCTGTAAAAGTTGGTGAGGGTCCTTATGGACATGCCAAGTTTCCTGAGCCATCTGAGGAAGAGGAGGCATTGTTGTGCCTTCTTAACCATCGCATTTATATGGTAAGTCCAGGACAGGTTGCTGTGTATCATCATTCCGAGGAACTTGATTCTCTCAATCCTCTCAACCTTTGCTCAATTGATGTAGATGGGGGCGTGTTCTCCTCTTTTCTTTCTGAAGTCATTTATCAGTTCTTTATTTTTGCTGACATTGAGAGAGAGGGTCAAAGTTCCAGACAACTGAAGTGGGCTTCTTTAACAGCCTGCCTCTCGACTCAGCAGCTCTTGCAATACCCACAACTACATCATACCCTACCTCCCCAGCCTGCAATAGAAATCATGCCATCTGCAGCAGCAGCTATTTCTGAGGCATGTGCATCAAGAAAGGAAATTTCCCAAGTCATACCTATCTGCCTTGATGCTGATAATTGGTCTCTAAGTATTGGCAGACTATTCAATCATCTTTACAGCCTCCCAAGCTTGCCCAGAGTCCTTTATGGCAAATCATATTACTACATTTTCTAGCATATATTATTCAATATCAATCATAAATGCTGAAGTGCTTTTTGTTGTCCCTATTTTAGAAACATTATTGCAAATTGCACGAACCATCTTTGTCACCCATTAGCCAACACTATCATCAAAACCTAGTTAAAATCAGCTAATCCAATACAAACTTGAAAGCAAAATAATAATCCTGGTCTGCCATGCCACAAGATCCAGTTAGCAATACGTAATTAGGCACATCTAACAACAATATTAACACATTGGTTATTTTATTATATTAAATGTTTTATGTAAATGCATAGGCACGAGAGTATTGTTAAACAAAATTCATTACCATTTCTCATCAAGATAAGTAAGGATAAGTAATTAAATACTAAGTCAAAGTAAGTAGATTTGAGGGAGGGTGTAAAAGGAAACGGAAGAGGTGGAGAAGATTGGGAGTGAATTATATATCTTAGGGCTCAAATAATTGAAGGTATGGTTGCTTTTGGTGCAGTGATTAAAATCACAACTATGCACGTCAAAGTGTGCAGAAGTCTCAGGGGTTGTGGGACTAGAGGAAATTACAGAAATAGGAGTGCCAAGGCTATGAAAGGAGTCAGAAATATGGAAAATAATATTAAAATCAGAACATTAATCAGACTGAATGCTAGAGTAGCTCGACAAGCAGAACAGTGATAGTTGAATATAATTTTGTGCTAGTTTGCATACAGACAGCAATTTAGCATGAGCTCAAATCTATGAGGTAGAAGACGGGAGGCCAGATAGGAAGAAGTTAGAATACATAAGTATAGATCTAAGTAAAGAGGGCTTCAACAGCAGAGATCAGTGTTAATCCTAAACTGAATTGCATTCAAATTATGGGAAGCATGAAATTTGATGTACACACATACACCAGTATACTAAACATCTCAAAGAAAATTATTCTAATCCCAAACCTTCCCATCCTTTCAGATTATATCATTTTAACTGAGTAATATGATACAGAAAAACAAGATAGATAGAAAAGCAAAGATCAGGAGTATCATTAATGATTAAGTTTATAATTAATTACTTCTGTAAGAGATGATATAATGAGGGATAAGGTGACGGTGACATTTATGGGTATAGTTAAAAAATAAAAGATGAAAGACTGCAGTGTAAGTTATGTGCAGTCAATTCCTCTATTATGTGATAATTGCCTTCTTGTGAAACCCCACATTATTGAAAAATTGTGCTTTAGAAACAGCGCTTAAGTATTGGTGATGCAATTGCATTACAGCCAACACACTTTTTTAAAAGTTTGTGTTTTAGAAACACCGTACCCAATTCAATCGTGTTACAGAGAATTCACATTGTCGAAACACGCATTATAGCAGAACGATCTGTAAATGGCCTCTCGTAACGGCTTAAAGTGGTGGAATGAATTAATATAGCAAAGGCACACTGTTTTTAATGGGGATTTTAACTTTAATATAGAATTAAGATAAGGAGGCTTGTTTACATTAGGTAATAAATTTTTTGAATGTGTTCAGTATAGATTTCGGCAACATTGTGCCCTACAATGCAAAAGGGGTGGGTCATATTAGAATCAATATTAAGCTAAATTCAGTTAAAGGTTTATTAGTTTATGAACATTTAATAGCAATATTAATATGATTGAGGTTAATGTTGGAAGAAAAATGAAAAAGTTATTAAGATTCTTGGTTTAACAAAGACTGACTTTGACATGCTGAGACAGACAGTCAACAGTAAACTTGACAACTTTGTTAACACGTTAAAAAGCAGAAGACAGTGGAAAAACAATTTAATATGGAATACAGCCATTTTGTTTCACTCAGTGGCAAAAATTCACTTTTCCAAAATAAAAGACTACGAAACAGGCACAGGGCAACATAAAACAATACAAAAATGCAAAAACTAGCACAGGCCCAGAAATTGACACAGATGCCAAGAATATCAAAAGTTACGATAGATCATGACTTATAGTTTGAAGACAGCCCAAATTTCAATGCAGAAACTCATGCTTATGCATATACGCAGCATATAAATGAACTTTCATATTAGTTACCGACCTCCATTTTCACCTCAGAAATGTACGTATTACTTTTATTGTTGGTTAACATATGGCATCAAGCAATGTGCGAAGAAGGCAAGTACATGTTCAAGAACAGTGTCGGCGCAGCTAACTGTATATGGCAAGTTGAATAGGACAGAGATTTAGTTTCTCGAGCAAATGCAACACATCGCTCCTTTCAAACTAAAAATTTGTTCATTCATCAAATAGCTGAACTGCAATGATAAATTTTGGTGTTACTGAAAAGCTGACACGTGAAAGGAAGAGGGAGGAATTCACTCTGGAGAAGATGTTAAGACTCAACAACTGGCATTATCTTGGGAAGCATGTATTGGGATGAGTCCTTGAAAATCACCAGAATGAAATCATCACCACCCAGAAACTGAATGCATAAATACACACAAGTGGACCAAATCAGACTCTCAGACCAGCAGAGATTTCAGGCCAACTGCTCATTGGTGTAACTGCTTTATGGAACAAAATGATCTAATGTTAGAGAGGGTTCAGAAGAGATTTACCAGGTATGGAAGGTTGAGTTATGAAGAAAGGCTGAATTAGCTGGGACTTTTTTCACTGGAGCTTAAGTGGTTGAGAGTTGAACTTATAGATATTTATAAAATCATGAGGGGCATAAATAGGGGTAATGGTATGCGTCTTTTCCCTAAGATGGAGGATTTCAAGACTACGGGTCACATTTTAAGGAGAGAGATTTAAAAAAAGACATGAGTGGGGTTCCAAGATGGTGGCGGTTTTAAAAGATTGCATTGCAGAGCTCCACACCACATCGCAAGCGGGACCAAGTCCTAACCCGCCCTACCCGGACCATCATAATATCCTGAGACTCTGGAAAGGTTGTGGAGTCCCAAGAAACTGTTAGAGAGTAACTTACCTTGGTTTTCGCCGTCCGAGATGCCAAAGAAGGGAGGAGGTACGTCCGAGGCCAGACCCGTGGCCTATCCTGCAGGATCCTCGAACTGGATTTCCTACCAGGTCCCGGTAAAGGAGCTCACGAAATCTCATGAGATGTTGGGGACACAGATAGAGGAGAAGCTGGCCCTGATCTCTATCATGCTGCAGAAGCATGAACAGCAGCTGGGACACCTTGAGAAAAGGATGGATGAGGTAGAACGCAGAATCACAGTGGTGAAAACATACCAATTCCTCCCAGGAGGTTACAACAGGATCTTGACTAGATGTGCCAATGGACTGAGGAATGGCAGATGGAGCTTAATTTAGATAAATGTGAGTGCTGCATTTTAGGAAAGCAAATCTTAGCAGGACTTATACACTTAATGGTAAGGTCCTAGGGCGTGTTGCTGAATGAAGAGACCTTGGAGTGCAGGTTCATAGGTCTTTGAAAGTGGAGTCACAGGTAGATAAGATAGTGAAGGTGTTTGGTATGCTTTCCTTTATTGGTAAGAGTATTGAGTACAGGAGTTGAGAGGTCATGTTGCTGCTATACAACACATTGGTTAGGCCACAGTTGGAATATTGCGCGCAATTCTGGTCTCCTTCCTATCGGAAAGATGTTGTGAAACTTGAAAAGGTTCAGAAAAGATTTACAAGGATGTTGCCAGAGTTGGAGGATTTGAGCTATAGGGAAAGGTTGAATAGGCTGGGGCTGTTTTCCCTGGAGCATCAGAGGCTGAGGGATGACCTTGTAGAGGCTTACAAAATCATGATGGGCATGGATAGAATAAACAGACAAAGTCTTTTCCCTGAGGTGTGGGAGTCCAGAACTAGAGGGCATAGGCTTAGGGTGAGAGGGGAAAGATATAAAAGAGACTTAAGAGGCAACTTTTTCATGCAGAGGGTGGTACGTGTATGGTATGAGTGGTGGAGGCTAGTACAATTGCAACACTTAAAGGCATCTGGATGGATATATAAATAGGAAGGATTTGGAGGGATATGGGCCAGGTGCTGGCAAGTGGGACTAGATTAGGTTGGGATATCTGGTCAGCCTGGACAAGTTGGATCAAAGGATCTGTTTCCGTGCTGTACGTCTCTATAACTCTATGATAGGTTCCAGACCCAGGAGACATAGGTGCATAATTTGCTTGACCAAGTTGATGACCTCGAGAACAGGGACAGGAGAAAAATTATTCAGATATTGGTCTGCCGGAGGGTAAGGAAGGTGAGCGACTAGTGGAATCTATTGAGGACTGGTTGCCAAAATTCCTTAACTTGAAGGGTGGAATGAGAAGCTTGAAGATTGAGAGGGGATCACCGGGTCACAGTGCGGAGGTCAGGTCTGGACCAACATCCTCATCCTGTCTTGGTACAGTTTCATCACTTATTGAGATGAGGAAAGAATCGTGGAAGCTTCTAGAATCCAGGGAATGGATCTTATGGGCCTAGTTTACGAGGGCTCTAAGAACATGTTCTTCCAGGACTTTTCAGCGGTGGTGATCCAGAAAAGAAAATCCTATGATGGCATCAAGAAAAGACTGAGGGAGCTCAGGATCCAGTACTCTTTGAGGTATCCGGCGGTGCTACGGTTCACCTTAGATGGATCTGTACATCTCTTTGACACATCGGAGAAAGCAAGAGACTTTGTGGACAAATTAACTTAATCTGAACAATTTAGTGTGTACAAATAGTAGTGTTGTTTGGGTATGTCGCTACTTTTCTTTTCAAAGAGGAAGTCCTGTCGGGGCTTTCTTTTCCTTTTTTTAAAAATTGGTAATAATCTGGTCTAAACAATGCTTGAGGGCGGTTGGGATGTGTACTTTCAACTTCTAAGTTATACCAAAGGATAGATGGGGCATTTACCATTTTTGGCAAAATTTCTTTGTTCACATTGTTATTCCATAGTGTATTTTCTTTCTTTGCTGCTTGTGTTTGTTGTGCGGCTCTAGCTAGGAGGAGAGAAAATGGTTGGGATAGCTAGATGCCTTCTTACGGGCAGATTATGCCTGGTTCAGGTATTTAAATGCCCTGACTGCAATAATGGCAGCAGGATAGGAAGTTGGGTTTTGGGAGGTGTAGATGCCCCCTTTGGGCAGGGGGTGAGTTCCCCTATTCAATGCCATTGATGCTTTATATGTTGGTTTGTTTTTTGGCTTTTGTTGTATACAGTCTTTGATAGCTTTGTAAGTTTCTTAACTGTAGTGGTTTTAGTTTATGTAGTTTTTATATTCGATGGATCTTGCGTCACTAAGGCTTGGCGATTTGTAATTCGAGTTCCTCCTCTCTGGACTCTAAATGTTACTGTAGAAGGTTATGGCTAATGACTTGATTAAATGGTGTACCTGGAACATCAAGGGGAGTCACTCACCAATTAAGTGGAAAAGAGTACTCTCGTGTCTTAGAAAGGAAAAGGTGGATATCGCTTTATTGCAGGAGACACACTTGGATGATAGGGAGCATTTGAAACGACAGCAGAATGGCTTTGATCGGGTTTATTTTTCATCTTTTAATACCAGAAGTAGGGGAATGGTCATGTTGGTTCGGAGGAATCTTCCATTTAAGTTACTAGAGTGTGTTAAGGATACACATGGGAGTTTTGTAATCCTCAAAGCCCTGATAATTGGGGAAGAATATGGTGTTTTAAATGTTTACTGCCCTCCAGCCCATCCCCTCAAATTTCTGGTAAATGCTCTCTCTAAGTTGATCAGTCTCAAGTCCCAACATGTTATTATAGGGGAAATTTTAATTGTCTTATGGATCCCATGGTAGACAGGTTGCCCAAAGGCACCCCAATATCTTCTGTACAAACTGAACATTTAGTCAATCTGTGTGTGGTGTTAGGGTTGGTGGACGTCTGGAGGCGTCCCTACAGGCAGGGATTTTATGCTGTTTTCCAAGGCTTACTTCGACAGGCATTCAGTTGGCCAAGCTACAGAGGACTATGGCACTGCGGTCTTCATTGAATTCCATCCTCACGCAGACAGCAAAAAAGGAGCTCACTTTCACGAAACAAAGGTTATATGAGCATAGTGACAAACCGGGCAAGTATCTAGCGTATCTCCTCAGGAAAAAAAGAGTGCCCCTCAAGCCATCACGTCGATTAGGGAAGGGTCTGGGAACACGTGATTCCGAAAAGATTAATGTGGCATTCCAGAGGTTTTACTCTGAATTACTCTGAGGGTTGTGAAGAGGGGTGGGCCAAGATGGAGTCCTTTTTCAAGAATTTGGAGCTCCCAGGTGTGACCCCCGAACAAGAGTCTTTTCTCAATGCCCCCTTATCAGAGCAAGAGGTGCAGGTGGCTGTGAAGCACATTCACAGTGGAAAGACACCCAGTCCTGATGGACTTCCCAGCGAATTCTATTAGGAATTTGTATGCATATTGTCAGACTCGATGCTGAACAAGTTCAATGACTCGTTCAGTCATGATTGTCTCCCACCATCTCTAAGAGAGGCCAATATTTCACTTATTCTTAAAAAAGAGAAGGTCCTGGAGCACTGTGCTTCTTACAGGTCCATTTCACTCTTAAAAGTTGACTTTAAAAACCTCTCTAAGACTCTTGAATTAAAGCTGGAAACTGCGTTACCTTCTATTGTTGAAGAGGACCAAATGGGCATCATAAAGATGCCTCCTCCAATAATGTTAGAAGGCTGCTTAATGTATTTCAAGCCTGTCAACAGTCAATACAGAGATTGGTGATTTCTCTAGATGCAGAGAAGGCATTTGAATGAGTAATGTGGGCATACCTTTCCATTCTAAGATGGGTAAAGGTTCTCTACAGTGACATCTTGCTGCGGTCATCACCAATGGGGTACGATCAAGCAATTTTAGCATTTTTAGGAGCAGCCAAGAGAGCTGTTCCCTTTCGCCATTGCTTTTCACAGTGGTAATTGAACCGTCAGTGAAGGCCATTCATAGGGATCCCAATATATTGACTCCTGAAGTGGGGTCAAAATTAAATAAGATTATGTTGTACATGGACATTATCCTCATTTTTTTGTCAAATCCAGCAGTTTCGGTGCCTCACCTGACACATTGCATCAAGTCATTTGGCACCTTTTTGGGGTAAAAGATTAATTTTGCAAAATCAGAGGCTATGCCTATGGGTGTTCTTACGAAGGTGCTAGGTCTTGAGGGCAAATCTCGATTCTCTTTTAAGCGGTCACAGGAGGGTTTTATGTACTTGCGCATATTCATCACTCCAGTTCTTGAACAGTTGTTTAAAGCTAATTTTGTTCAATTATTCGACAAAATCAAATAAGACCTTCAAAGATGGGAGGCATTTCCGGTCTCATGGTTAGGTCGAATAGCTCTTATTGAGATGAATATTCTTCCTCGTTTGTTCTACTCTATACGGATGACCCCCTTGATTTTCAATAAGCAAACGTTCAAGACACTGAATGGCTGGATTAGCTCTTCTATTTGGGTCATAAGCAGCCCCTTACTGAATTAGCTAAACTGCAATTGCGTCACAGATTGGGGGGGGGGGGGGGGGGGGGGAGAGAGAGGATCTCCTGTACATTAAAACTATCAACTAAGCTCGCTTTTATCTTACGTGAGTGATTGGGCTTGTGGGGACCCTCTTTCAATATAGTTAGATATCAAAACCTCTCTGGCAAAGTGCCCCATTATTAGTTTGCTGGTTTTGGACAAAATGTGGACACAGTTCAGGAATATTGCCATAACCCAATAGTTATCAATACTGTTAAAGCATGGAGGGCAATTCAGCAGAGGGAAGGCAATATTGGCAAAACATCTTTTCTTACACCTATGCTGGGTTTTCAACCAGGGATGATGGATTCAGGATTCAGATATTGGGCATCTTGGGGTGTGTCTCGCTTGGGTGATTTATTTGAGGAAGACACAATAACGTCTTTTGATCAGTTAGCGACAAATACGAGCTATCTAGCAGGGACCTTTCGTTTTTTTTCAAGTTAGGGATTTTATTCAAACAAAGACTATACTTTTGACTGATCTGGACAAATCTAACAGAGAGAAGGGTGCCCAGTGCTAAGAGTAAACTTTCTGTCAGCACTTTATATTATCAGCTGGGGAGGAGCCCCTCGGATGAGTTTGATCGACTTTACAGAGTGTGGGAGAAAGGGCTAAGCGTGGAGGTCTCCTCAGAGGCCTGGGAAGATATTTGGGAAAACACTAGCAAGATATCAATTTGCAATAGGACTCATGCTTTACAGTTGAAGATTCTCTACAGGGTCCACTTGGCTCTGGATCGTTTGTCAAAATTTAAACCAGGGTATCTTCAACATGCCCCAAATGTAAAGTTAGATTACATTACATTACATTACAGTGTGGAAACAGGCCTTTCAGCCCAACAAGTCCACACCAACCCGCCGAAGCGTAACCCACCCATACCCCTACATTTACCCCTTACCTAACACTACAGGCAATTTAGCATAGCCAATTCACCTGACTTGCACATCTTTGGACTGTGGGAAGAAACCGGAGCACCCGGAGGAAACCCACGCAGGGTAAGAGTACAGGCACTCTTACCCATTGTCTCTGGTCCTGTGGTAGATTTCAAACATACTGGAGCGCCGTGGCAGGTGAAATGGGTGTAAGGGTGAAGGACCCGATTTCTCCTCTTCTTGGCCTGGCAAGTGTATCCTCTGTTGATGCGCATAAGAAAAAACTTGTCAACATCCTCATTTTCTGCGCAAGAAAGAATATTTTGTTAGGTTGATGTCTGAAAATCCCCCGGGCTTGTCGGGTTGTCGTAAGATTATTATGGTGCATATCCCCTTGGACTTTCTTAAAAATATGGTACACCACAAAATTGAGAGTTTCTATAAAACACAGCAGCCCTTTTTGGACTACCTGGACACAGATTTGTCTGCCACACTAATAAGGGCTTTTATATAGCCATAACAATTGTGTTTTACGAGTCCAATATCTAAAGAGGGGAGCTGCAAACATATGAATACGTGAAATTAATGCTCTCAATATTCAAGAGTTAGTGTTTTGGTTTGCTGAGCTGTATTATTATTATTAGTTTTTTATTAGTTATTACTTATTGAGTTGAGTAGCTAGTTGGGGTTTTTAAATATATTTTTATCTATATTTAAACATTTGTACATAAGGACGGTTTGGGTTATTAAATTTTTTGGTGTATTTTCTTTCTATTGTGTTGAATTATATTGTTTTGTATTTGTTGTAATGTTAAAAAATCTATTTTTCAATTTTAAAAATCTAAAAAACATGAGGGGCAATCTTTTTACACAGAGGGTGGTTTGCATGTGGAATGAACTTTCTGAAGAAGTGGTAGATGCAGGGACAATTACATTTGAAAGACATTTTGATATGTACATGAGTAGAAAGGTTTGGAGGGATATGGGCTAGGAGCAGACAGGTAGTGTAAGTATAATTTGGGATTAGGTTCGGCATGGGTTGGTTGGACAAAGGGTGTGTTTCTGTGCTGAATGACTCGAAGATCAAGATCATTCACAGATTATCAAGCATCAAAAAACAAAGAAAATCACAGCACAGGAACAAGCCCTTTGGCCCTCCAAGCCTGCGCCGATCCATATCGTCTATCTAAACCTGTTGTGTATTTTCCAAGGATCTGTATCCCTCTGCTCCCTGCCCATTCATGTATTTGTTTAGATACATCTTAAATGACGCTATTGTGCCCGCCTCTACCACCTCCACTGGCAACACGTTCCAGGCACCCACCACCCCCTGCGTAAAGAACTTTCCACTCATATCTCCCCAAACTTTTCCCCTTTCACCTTGAACTTGTGACCCCTAGTAACTGAGTGCCCCACTCTGGGTAAAAGCTTCTTGCTGTCCACCCTGTCTATACTTCTCATGGTTTTGTAGACCTCAGTCAGGTCCCCCCTCAACCTTTCTAATGAAATTAATCCTAAACTACTCAACCTCTCTTCATAGCTTGCGCCCTCCACATCCTTCCGGTAGTGTGGCGACCAGAACTGTACAAAGTATTCCAAATATAGCCAAAAGTCCTATGCAACAGTAACATGACCTGCCAACTCTTGTACTCAATACTCCCTCCGATGAAGGAAAGCATGACCTATGCCTTCTTGACCACTATCAACCATGCATTGCCACCTTCAGGGTATAATGGACCTGAACACCCAGATCTTTCTGTACATCAATTTTCCCCGAAACTTTTCCATTCACCGTATAGTTCACCCTTGGATTGGATCTTCCAAAATATATCACCTCATATTTACCCTGATTGAACTCCATCTACCATTTTTCAACCCATCCCTCCAATCTATCTATATTCTGCTGCATTATCTGACAGTGCCCTTCACTATCACCAGTCTCAGTGTCATCTGCAAACTTGCTAATCAGACCACCTATATCTTCCTCCAGATCATTTATATAAATCACAAACAACAGTGACCTCAGCACGGATCCCTGTGGAATACACTGGTCACAGTTCTCCATTTTGAGAAACCCCCTTTCACTACTACTCTGTGTCCTGTTGCCCAGCCAGTTCTCTGAGCAACTAACGAGCACACCCTGGACCCCATGCAACTTCACTTTCTCCACCAGCCTATCATGGGGAACTATATCAAACACCTTACTGAAATCCATGTATATGACATCTACAGTCCTTCCCTCATCAATTAACTTTGTCACTTCCTCAAAGATTCCATTTAGTTGGTAAGACATGACCTTCCCTGCGTAAAACCATGCTACCTATCACTGATAAGCCATTTTCTTCCAAATGTAAATAGATCATATCCTTCTATCTTCTCCAGCAGCTTCCCTATCACTGACATCAGGCTCACTGGTCTATAATTACCTGGATTATCCTTGCTACCCTTCTTAAACGGGGGAAAAAATTAGCAATTCTCCAGTCCTCTGGGACCTCACCTGTGTTCAAGGATCTGCAAAGATATCTGTTAAGGCCCCAGCTATTTCCTCTCTCGCTTCCCTCAGTAACCTGGGATAGATCCCATCCGGACCTGGGGACTTGTCCACCTTAATAACTTTTAAAATACCCAACACTTCCTCCTTCCTTATGACTTAAAGTAATCAAACATCTATCCCTAACCTCAACATCCATCATGTCTCTCTCCTCGTTGAATACCGATGCAAAGTACTCATTAAGAATCTCACTCATTTGCTCTGACTCCATGTATAACTTTCCTCCTTTGTCTATGAGTGGAACAACCCTTTCCATAGTTAACCTCTTGCTCCTTATATACGAATAAAGGCTTTGGGATTTTTTCCTAACCCTGTTTGCTAAAGATATTTCATGACTTCTTTTACCCCTCATAATTCCTCGTTTCAGATTGATCCTACTTTCCCGATATTCTTCCAAAGCTTCATCTGTTTTCAGTTGCTTAGACCTGATGTATGCTTCCTTTTTCCTCTTAGCTAGTCTTACAATTTCACCTGTCATCCATGGTTCCTTAATCTTGCCATTTCTATCCCTCATTTCCATAGGGATGTGTTTGTCCTGCATTCAAATCAACCTATATAATATCAAATGTGAATTTCCCCTTCAACAGCTGCTCCCAATCCACATTTCCTAGCTCCGGCCGAATTTTGTTATAGTTGGCCTTCCCCCAGCACTCTTCCTTTAGGATCACTCTCATCTTTGTCCATGAGTATTCTAAAACTTATGGAATTGTGATCACTATTCCCAAAATGATTCCATATTGAAACTTCAAACACCTGGCCAGGTTCATTCCCCAACACCAGATCCAGTATGGCTCCTTCCTGAGTTGGACTACTTACATAGTGCTCTATAAAACCCTCCTGGATGCTCTTTACAAATTCTGCTCCATCAAAACCTCTAACCCAAGTGAATCCCAGTCAAAAATTAAAATCTCCCATCACCACCACCCTGTCGCTCCTACATCTTTCCATAATCTGTCTACATATTTGTACCCCTATCTCACGTTCACTGTTGGGAGGGCTGTAGTACAGCCACAACATTGTTACCATTTGCTTCCTATTTCTGAGCTCTGCCCATATTGCCTCACTGCTCAGGTTCTCCATAGTGCCCTCCTTCAGAACAGCTATGATATCCTCTCTAACTAGTAATGCAACTCCTTCACCCCTTTCACCTCCCTCTCTATCCCACCTGAAGCATCTATATCCTGGGATATTTAGTTACCATTCTTGCCCTTCACTTGAGCAAGTCTCAGTAATAGCAATAACATCATACTCCCAGATATTAATCCAAGTACTAAGTTCATCTTCCTTACTTGCTACACTTCTCACATTAAAACAAATGCATCTCAGACAACCTGTCCCTATGCGTTCATCATCTGCTCCCTGCCTACTCTTGCCCTGACGCTGACATCATTATCTAATTCCTTACAGGCTTTAGTTACTACCTCCTTACTGATACCAGCCTATATAGTCAATGGAATGCAATTAAACCAATGGTAATTTTCAAATATGCAAGAACATCAAGATCCCTGTAACAGCTCTTATGCATGTTCAAGACATCATATGAATAAGGATGGGGTCAATAATAGGTAGAATAGAAGTCCAAGCAGCCTGTAAAAAGAATGGATTGCATTATAAGGGATATGTTCCCGTATAACCAATGAGATCATGGAGAAGAAATAGTGTGCTGGAGAAACTCAGAATAATCCGAGATTCTCCAGCCTTTCTGTTTTTATTTCAGATTTCCAACATCCACGTGTGTTTTGCTTTTATTTCAGTTCAAGAAAGTTTTGTTTTTCTCTGTATGGGATGTTGGTAATTGTTGCCCACCCCGTTTGTCCTTGAACTAAATGGCTTTCAAGGGTCTAGATTCTATTTCAGAGGGCAATTAAAAGTCAACAATACAGTTGGAGGTCTGGAGTCACACGGAGGCCAGACCAAGAAAGAACAATAGTTTATCTTTCCCAAGAGACATAATTAAGGAAACAAAGATAGCCCTTAAAGCATACAAAGATAGCAGGAAAGAACTCTAACAAAGAATTAGGAGGGTTAAAAGGGTCCATGAAATGTGTTTGGCAAACAGGATTAAGTAAATCCTGTTTTATGCATACATAAGGAGCAGGAGGGTAGCTAAGGAAAAGGTAGATTCACTTAAGGACAATGGATGGAATTTATGTATGGAGCCAGAAGAGGTAGGTGAGGTCCTTAATGAATCCTTTGAATCCATACTCACAAAGGAGAAGGATATGGAGGATGGTGAGTCTCAGGAGGGGTATGTTAGTTTCCGAGCCATATTAATATAAAAAAGGTGTTAGGCATTTTAAAATGCACTAAGGTAGACAAGTCCCCAAGACCTGGTGAGATCTATCCCAGAATGTTGAAGAAGGCAGGTTAGGAAATTGCTGTTTAATATCTTTGTGTCCTCTTCAGTCACAGGAGAGATCCTAAAGGACTCAAGAATAGCCAATGTTTATTCTTTGTTTAAGTAGGGCAACAGGGATAATCTGAAAAATTACAGGTCAATGAGTCTTACATCATTGGTGGGGAAATTATTGGAGAAGATTCTAGGGATAGCATTTACTCATATTTGAAAACATATGGACTTATTATTGAAAGGCAGCATGGCTTTGTGCAGGAAGGACATGTTGCACAAACTTTATTGAGTTTTCTGAGGAAGTGACAAAGATGATTCAGAAGGGCAGGATGGTATGAACTTTCGCAAGGCAAGGTCCCATATGGCAGACTAATACAAAAAGTGAAGTTACATGGGATCCGTGGTGAGCTGGTAATATGGATGCAGAACCGGCTTAGTCATAAAGCAGCAGTGGTGGAAGGATATTTGTCTGACTGGAGATCTGTGACCAGTGGCGCTCCACCTAGATCAGTGCTGGACCCCTGTTGTTTGTAGTATATATAAATGATTTGGAGGAGAATGTAGGTGGCCTGATTAGTAAGTTTCAGATAACACAAAGATTGGGGAAGCTGTGAGTGGAGAGGAGCATTGCCAGAGGGTTACAGCAGGATATAAATAGGCTGAAGACATGGGTGGAGAAATGGTAGGTGGCATTTAATCCAGTGATGTATTTTGGAAGATTTAATGCAGAAGGGACGTATACAGTGAGGAGCAGAACTCTTAGTGGTATCAATATACAGAGGTATCTAGGCATACAAATCCACAGTTTCCCGGAAAGTGGAAGCACAATTAGATAAAGATGGTAAAGAAAGTGTATGACATACTTGTTTAAAAATTGGCAAGTCATGTTACAGCTATATAGAACTTTAGTTAGGCAAAATTTGGAATAGTGTACAGTCCTGGTCACTGCACTGCCAGAGGATATGGATGTTTTGGAGAGAATACAGAAACAGCTCATCAGGATGCTGCTTGGTTTGGAGGATATTACCTGTGAGGACAAACTTGGTTTGCTTTCACTTGAACATCAAAAGCTGAGAGGTGACCTGATAGAAGGTTACAAAATTATGAAAGGCAAGGATGGTCAGAGCTTTTTTCTCCTAGGGTAGAAATGTAAATTACTCAGGGACATGGGTTTAAGGTAAAAGGGGCTAAATTTAAATGAGATATGTGAGGCAAGTTTTTTTTTACACAAATGACAAGTGTCTGGAATGCATTGCCAGAGGTGGTGGTGGAGTTGGATACAACAGTATCATTTAAGAAACATCTTGACAGATGCATGAATAGGCAGGGAATAGAGGGATATGGAACGCATTGAGGCAAAAGGTATTTAGTTTAGAAAGGCATCATGTGTCGGCACCGCCTATTTGGGCCAAAGGACCTGTTGTTTTCTTTGGTGTTTGAACCAGATTGTCTTTTGAGATAATTGCTAATGGTTGAATGGTAACCATTACATTAGATTTAATTTGGAGATTTTAGTGAATTAAAACTTCCCTATTTGCCAGGTGAAGTTTGAATTCAGGTTCTGACAACATTAGCCTGGGTCTCTGGATTGCTAGTCCACTCAATTTACCACTACACTGCCTCCCTCTAAAAGATGTAATTAACTCAATGTGGTTACACCAAGAGGTATAATGTTCATTGTTCAACCTTTGGATGTGTGTGTGGCAATAAGCCATCAGGGATCATGTTCACACTGAATGGAATAGGCGAGTGTTGATGAAGAAAAAAACCTTCAAAAAGTGTGGAAAAATTTGATGTTTCTGTGGCTCATTATCAATCTAGAAATACTAATAATGCACTCATTGTTATAGGATTGTTTAAAAATGCAGAATATCCAATTCAATGGACTGAGAGGAGGATAATTTGTTCTGGAGGGATAATGTTTAAAGCAAGAATATTAAATCCAACTTAGAATAGGGTCTTTTTGACGATGCTACAGTCAAAATAACTCAGAATGAACATGTTGCACTCTTTCAATCCAACGTGGAAGACCATGAACTTTACTTTAAAATGCTTTGATTGTGTCTAAAGATATCTTTGTACAATTAAATCATACAATAAACTTGCAACTTTAATTTAATATGACCTACCAATTTTTGTTTCTTTTCACATTTCAAAATGGTGATCATTCACACCAATTTTCACATTTTGTACAGGGTATAATCCCTGCTTTTGGAAGGATTTTTACAGGTTTCAAAAGATTGATTCATATGTAATGCACTGCAAGAAATAAAAGCTCCAAACAACATGAAAAATGTCTTACAAGAGTTGAAAAAAATTAACCCAAAACATTTTTACAATTATGTTATCAGAAAAGGTAGTCAGAAATAATGTAAGCTATTTAAAAGTTAAAAGCAGCATCTTTGAAAATGAAAAATGAAATGTCAGGAACATGCCAAACATTAACTTTGTACCAATACTCAGAATAGAAAAAGAGAATACCATGTTGAATATCCTATGAAAATTAATTTTAAATCAGGAATAGAGATTCACTAAAATCTACATGAACAAAGTAATACTGATAAAGAAAATGCTAGTTCTAACAAGTGATAAATCCTCAACAACGGACGGTTTCCATCCAAGAGTCTTGATGGAATTTGGTAGGACATTTCAGAGACTCTGACTATAATGTTTTAATGTTCTGCTGATTGGGGAACTGTTCCTAAAGACTATAAATTTAAATGTGCCAGACCACTGTTTGAGGAAGCTGAGACAGTGAAATAAAAGATATACAAATCAATTGGCCAAAATATCTATTGCTGACGAATTATCATCTAGATTAAGGCTAAAATAACAAAACAATTTGAACATTTTCAGGCATGGTATATCTAATACATTTGTTTGAACATTTTGAAAAGATGACATGGAAATGTCTATGCATGTTGTTTCTATGGATTTACAGAAAATATTTGATTAATTCTCCCATAAGAGACCATTAGCTAAAGCAGAAGTTAAATTATTTACTTCATTAGAAAATTACCTCAACAGCATGAAACTGAGTGGCTATAGTAACAGAGAAAAAGGCATAAAAGAATCAAAGAACTACAGATAGAAAACTCTTGATCAGTTGGAATAATGCTTTGCACAAAGAAAGATGCTTGTGGTAGTTGGAGGCCTATTATCTCAGCCCCAAGATCTCTCTGCAGGTGTACTTCATGTAAGCATCCAGAGCCACAATCAGCTTCAGCTGCATCATCAATGAAATTCTTTCCATTATATAGCTCAGAAGTTCAGTGTAGAGTGACTGCTGCACAATGTTCAGTTCCATATGCAAATCTCCAAAGATACAGTTCATGACCTTAAGTAACAAAGCCTGCACAACACTTACATGATTGCTGTTAGATGTGCTATTTATGCTAAATCAGTGCCAGGTAATCAACAGTTCCAAAAAGAGAATCAATCAACATCCCATTGACATTCAGTGGAATTTAATTGACTAAATTCACCAATCAAGAACATTTAGATTCCCTACAGTGTGGAAACAGGCCCTTCGGCCCAACCAATCCACACGGACCCTCCAAAGAGTAACCCACCCACTTCCCTCTGACTAACGCACCTAACATTATGGGCAATTTAGCATGGCCAATTCACCTGACCCGCACGTCTTTTGGACTGTGGGAGGAAACCGGAGTACCCAGAGGAAACCCATGCAGACACGGGGAGAATGTGCAAACTCCACACAGACAGTCGCCCAAGGGTGGAGTCGAACCTGGGACCCTGGTGCTGTGAGACAACAGGGCTAACCACTGAGCCACCATGCCGCCCATTTAGTAGCCAACATCAACTAGAAACTTAAATGGATCAGCCACTAAAATATTCTGGATGTAGGTTTGCTTGCTGAGCTGGAAGGTTCATTTTCAGACATTTCATCATCATACTAGGTAACATCTTCAGTGAGCCTACGAATGAAGCACTGATGATGTAGCCCGTTTTTTGTTTGTATGTTTGAGTTTCCTTGGGTTTGTGATGTCATTTCCTGTGGTAACATTATTTCCTATGGTGATTTCATTTCCTGTTCTCTTTCTCAGGTGGTCGTAAATGAGATCCAAGTCAATGTGTTTGTTGATAGAGTTCTGGTTGGAATGCCATGCTTCGAGGAATTCTCGTGCATGTCTTTGTTTGGCTTGTCCTAGGATGGATGTGTTGTCCCAGTCGAAGTGGTGTCCTTCCTCACCCTATGTAAGGATACTAGTAAGAGTGGGTCATGTCTTTTTGTGGCTAGTTGATGTTCATGTATCCTGGTGGCTAGTTTTCTGCCCGTTTGTCCAATGTAGTGTTTGTTACAGTTCTTGCAAGGTATTTTGTAAATAACATCGGTTTTGCTTGTTGTCTGTATAGAGTCTTTCAAGTTCATTAGCTGCTGTTTTAGAGTGTTGGTGGGTTTGTGGGCTACCATGATGCCAAGGAGTCTGAGTAGTCTGGCAGTCATTTCCGAGATGTCTTTGATGTAGGGGAGAGTGGCTAGGGTGTGTTTTGTCTGCTTGTTTGGGTTTGTTGCTCAGAAGTCGGCAGACTGTGTTCATTGGGTACCCTTCTTTTTGAATACACTATATACGTTGGCAGAGCTGTTTGTTCGAGTCTCTGCATTATTGCCTCTGCTAAGAATCCAGATATCGGAGATCCCATAGGTGTTCCATTGGTTTGTCTGTGGGTTTTGTTGTTGAGTGCTTCATTCGGAGGCCCACTGAAGATGCTACCTAATATGGTGACGTCTGAAAATGAACCTTCCAGCTCAGCAAGCAAACCTACTTTCAGAATCTCAACCTGAGCTATAAATCTTCTCAAAACTCACTAACTAAAATATTGTTGTGATAGATGTAGATCAAAGGTTAGGTGGCCCACATGAGTCGAAACTCAGGAGTCCCCCAAACCAGTTCACCATCTACAAAACCTAAGTCATGACTGTGATAGAATGCACTCCACTTGACTGGACAAGTGCAGCTACAATAACCTTCAAGCAACTTGACACCATCCACATAAAACCAGCCTTCTTAATTAGCGACCAAGATGCCATATTAAACATTCACTCCCAGAACCATCATACAGTGTACACCATCTACAAGATGCATTGCAGCAACTTCCCAAAGTTCCTTCAATAGCACATTCCAAACCACTAACCCCCATCGCTTTGAGGAAAACACATAGTAACACTATCACATGTGCGATCCACGCTATGGCTTGAAAATATATTATTGTTTGGGAAAAAATTCTTGGACCTTCCTGCCTAACAGTTCTATGGGTGCACACATGGACTGCAGAGGTTCAAGAGGTTCACCATCTTCTCAGGCACAATTAGGAATTACTGAGAAAAAAACTTATTCTAATTAAGAATAGACAAATAATGGTCGTGCCAGTGATGTTCACATTCCATAAATGAACAAAAGAAGTCAATAGACTGTCTTTCTTGGAAGTTGTGATTTATTCAAGGTTTTCAAGTTATTAAAGAGAACAGAACAAGTCAATAGAGGGAAAGCAATTTCTCTAGTTGCAAAGATTATGATGAGTGTCACAGCCTAAAGTTAGGAAAGATGTCTACAAACAAAAAGGTGGCAAAAATTTGCAAAATAATGCCTAATCATTAGTTAATTTTGCATCAGAGTTCGATAGTTTTCTGTTGAACAAAGATTGTAAAGAATTTCAGATGAAGGTGTTGGATTACAGATTTCCTGTGATCTCACTAAATGGTGGAATACGTTTCAGGGACTAAATGGCCTATTTCTGCTGCTAGGTTCCAATAAAAATGCTTAGTAGTGTATTGGAAATAGGAACTATACAATAATCCCCCTGCACCCACAGGGGATACGTTCCATGACCTACCGTGGAAACTCAAAACCGTAGAAAGGAATGAACCCATTCATTTCACTGGGAAACTTACCTTTGTGGCAGCCTCCTGGTCCCTGGTTCCGGAACGTTCCCTACAATATGTTCAAGCCACAGAAAAGGATTCCATGAATACGGGGGTCACCCTGTATTAACTAAATTTGAATAAGACTCTTCCCATCCAACAAGGAAAATTACGAAACTCTCTGTATATCAAATAAAAATTAAAGACAATGAATGAAAGTGCATTCCAATGCTATAATAGGCTCTTGAAATTTAAATAGTGATAAACTGCTTGAACTAACATTTTTCAAAGTTTACAATGATTTCAAGTTTAACATGCTATTAGTTATCTTTAATTCCAAATGCAATGGAATTTAACTTATCCTTTATTCTTCCTGTTAAGAGCAGGTGCTGTTCAATTAAATATTAAAATAAAACAATATCTGTGCTGATTGAAAGGCTTTTTTGCTGAAATGTGAAATGCCAACAATTTGATCAGTCCACGCTGAGGAGGGTCAAATCATTAACTTGAAACTTACTGGTATGTCATCTCAAACAGAACTACTGTGTTTCAAATTCTGAGTTAGAAAGTGATACATTGAAATGCAATTAATGAAATACTCCTTTAAAAACTGAATGAGAATTTAAACATTATATACATGCCCTTTTGATCATCATCAAAGAACTGCCAAGCATTTTTGACTAGCTCTTTGACAGTAGTTTAACAGTCATCTGAAAGGCTACAAAATTAAGAACATCAATCACAAATATGATATGAAAGCACTAGGAATCTAATAGGATTCAATTAAGATCAGTGCAGTCATATATAATTAGAAAAAAATGACAACCGATTAAAAAAACTCATTATTTCCGAAGTGAGGACAAAACAGCTATTGTTATTTAGGATTTTGTTCTTGATTATTCATTTTAAACTTTTACCGAACTACAATATAAAGTCATTCTCCATACCGTTGTTCATGGCAATTATGACTAAATGAAAATTAATTTTAAACTTTCCTTAACAAATTTGTTGATTCCAAGTATAACATCAATCATGCAAATCTCCAATTATTAAGATTTCTCAGTCCTCTAAAATACTTTCCAAATCAGAAAAGTAAAATTAATTTCCAGTAATATTGGACAGGATTTAGCTTTGGCAACAAGACCTGACCTGCTGCTGGTAAACTAGATGTAATCCTGTATTACCTCCATTGTCCTTTGGAATTAAGCACACATTGAAGTAACTAGTGTGGGCCCTCCCCAAGATTTAAAATAAGAGGGAAATTCACCTCTGCCAATTAGAGGCTTAATTGTCCATCATTACTACCAGAAATACATGCTGTTGATAGTTATGAATCCAACTGTAGGCCTAGAATCGCCAAAACAGAAATGAGCAAGGGCGGAATAGTAGTCACTATGAGCAGGGCTACCAGCCAGGTATAGTCTCTTGGAAGGGAAGACAGGGAATTGTCCCTTCCCAAAGTTGGTTCCTCCAATCAGGCACTGCATGTGTCTGAACAAGGGTTGACTACCATTTAGCCTGGAATCCTGTAAGCAGATTCAATACGATTTGTCTTTATGGGCTCCATACATGATAACTCCACTGATTGAACAACTGTGATAGTCGGAAGAGAACTTATAAAAGTTAGCATCAATTGTTCACTTAAGGGGAGTCCACTAGCACCATTAGGTGGAAAGATCATCCACAAGACTTCAAACTCTGAACTTAAATCTGATATAGGGTGGAAAGGTAATGAGGTCCCTACGTCACAATGACCTGCCTCCAAATTTATCTTGATGGCATTTAATCTTCCAATTGAGTTTTTAAACAGACATATCAAATAAGAACAGAATCTGTGAAAGCAAAATATTACCAGGTAATTTTTAAAATTCATTCATGGATTATGGCCACCTTTGGTTAGTCCACCATTATTCCCCAATCCTAATTGCCCACAGGACAGTTAAAAATCAACCACATTTTTGTCCTTAGAGTCACCTGTAGACAGACCAGGATGGCAAATATTCTACCCAAAACAACATCAGTAAACAGGAAAGATTTTTACTTCAATCAACACTGTTTACATGGCTGCAATTAGGCTAACTTATTACTCCAGATTTCTATTGAATTGAAATGTTATTACTATCTGCCACAGTAGGATTCAAATCCATGTTGCTAGAACGTTAGCCTCAGATTTAGGATTACTCATCCAGTGACTTTATCACTACACCACTATCTCCTCCTCATAATGATGTAGCAGCAATGAAATCATCTAAAACAGTAGTGTCCATGAAAATATACAGTCTACTAAAAACGAAACCAACTAAATATTAATGAAACTCGACAGGTGAATTTAACAAAAGTGAAAATTTGAAGATGAATGAACAGACATGCACAAAATAAATGGGGCAGTAGAGAAGAGAATGAACAAGGGAGAAGATGGAGTGGTTTGTAGAGAAGACAAAACAATTAGAAAGATGAACAGGAATTATGGTATTAAGTTATCAAGGAGAGTAAAACATAAAATATTCTACAGATATAAAAAATAAAGAGTTAGAATGGAAATGGGGACAATCAGGATAAAATCACAATAAAGGGCAAAATAGCAGTAACATTAAATAATTATTTTATTTCAGTATTTACTAGAGACATAGCTCAGGTGGATAAAATATCAGAAGATGATAACAGAAATTATGTAGCAACATTTATAACTATAAAGAGATATATTAAATAATGCAATCAAACACAAAAGAGAATAAACTTCTATCTGGATGGATTACATTCATGCATTTAAAAGAATCCATGAAAGTGATACGAGAAGTACTGTTATACAGACCTAACAATTCATTGGAAAAAAGAGCGGAAGATGATGGGCAGATAGCTAACAAATACTCAGGGAAGAGAAATAAAACATTTCCAGGGAATTTCTTAAAAACTAACAATAGTTTTAACATTAGTAATAATAAAATTTCTACTATACAAAGAAATTAGAAAGGCAAATAAAAATGAAAGTATGATCATGAATGGTCAACTAAGCTTTCAAAACATTCAGTTTTGCTTGAACAAACTTCTTTGCAGAGATAATAGAAAAAGCCATGTAGTAGGTATGCTATTAATAGATTTCCAAAAGATTAAAATATCAGATAGAAAACTAGTAAATAAAATAAAATCTCATGGAGATATGGAATAATTAGGGAGTTAGATTGGAAGCTAAAAGGCAGGATGAGCAAAGTAGGTACTGCTTTGCTACTGGTACTGGGCTAGTGAGGCGAGGAACAGAGAGCGACCGCAGCTGAACACGTGGCTGCAGATCTGGTGCAGGAGGGAGGGCTTCAGATATGTAGATCATTGGGATATCTTCTGGGGAAGGTGGGGCCTGTACAATGAGGACAGGTTGCACCTGAACTGGTGGAGTACCAACATCCTGAAAGGGAAGTTTGCTTGAGCTCTTTGGGAAGGTTTAAACTAGTTTGGCAGGGGGACGTGAACCAGAGTTATGGATCAGAGGATGCGGTAGCTAGTGAACAGGCAGATACAGCATGCAGAGTCTGTGAGGAAGGATAAACAGTTGATAGGACAAAGTTGCAGACAGTGTGATGGGTTGAAGTGTGTCTAATTTAATGCAAGATGTGTCAGGAATAAGGGTGATCAACTTAGTGCATAGATCAGTACTTAGAGCTACGATGTTGTTGCCATTTCAGAGACATGGATATCAAAAGGGCAGGGACAGTTGTTGGATGTTCCTGGGTTTAGAGGTTTCAAAAGGAATAGGGAGGGAGGTAAAAGAGGTGGGGGAGTGGCATTGCTAATCAGGGATAGTATCACAGCTGCAGAAAGGGAGGTTTTTAGATTAGATTCCTTACAGCGTGGAAACAGGCCCTTTGGCCCACCAAATCCACACCGACCCTCCAAACAGTAACCCACCCCACTCTGACTCATGCTCCTAACAACTATGGACAATTTAGCATGGTCAATTCGCCTGACCTGCACATCTTTGGAACGTGGGAGGAAACCGGAGCACCCAGAGGAAACCTATGCAGACACGGGGAGAATGTGCAAAGTCCACACAGATAGTTGCCCGAGGCTGGAATCGAACTTGGGACCCTGGCGCTGTGAGGCAGCAGTGCTAACCACTGAGCCACCGTGCCACCCTATATTGGGGAGAGTTTGTCTATTCAGTCATTTTGGGTGGAAGTCAGAAACAGGAAAGGTGTACTCACTTTATTGGGAGTTTTCTATAGACCCCACCAAGAGCAAGAGACACGGAGAAGCTGATTGGAAGGCAGATTGGAAGGTGCAGAAGTAATAAGGTTGTTGTCCTGGGTGACTTCAACTTCTCTAATGTTGATTGGAACCTCCTTAGGGCAAATAGTTTGGATGGAGTGTTCAGGAAGGATTCCTGACTCGATATGTAGATAGGCAGACTACAGGAGAAGCCATATTGGATCGGGTGCTTGGCAACAAACCAGGTCAGATGTCAGATCTCTTGGTGGGAGACTATTTCGGTGATAGTATCACAACTCCCTGACCTTTACTGTAGTCATGGAGAGGAATAGGAGCAGACTGTATGGGAAAGTTTTTAATGAGGCGGGGGGGGTTACAATGCAGGAACTGTGGAGCATAAATTGAGAGCAGATATTCTCTGGGAAATGCTCGACAGAAATGTGGAGGTTGTTTAGGGTGTAATTGCTGTGAGTGCTGGATAGGTTTGTCCCGCTGAAGCAAGTGTGGGATTGTGTTCAAGTAATGACCAAAATCAGTGAATGGTGAAAACAACCTCTTTATTCTGTAATCACAGCACCTGTTCAAGGCGGCAATAGAATCCCGAAATACAGTTCTTATAAGAGCCCCTTTATATACACACTATGGTGTTACATTTTTCATCTATAGTACATGAAAGGTTTGAAGGGCTTCTGTCCTGGAGAACAGGAGATGGGTTAAAAATGTGCTAACTGCTGGCTGCTTGCTGCTGCTTCTGATGGGATGTCTGTCCGGTCTGCTTGCATAAGAGATGTTAGTTCTTTTGTCTTTTAAATTAGTAAATGTTAGTAAAAATACTAGGGTTTTTTCTCTAAATAAGTTAGAAATCGTAATAAAAGAATAAAGGATATTAGACTGATTACTGCAGCTGAAAATGTGTTGCTGGAAAAGCACAGCAGGTCCGGCAGCATCCAAGGAACAGGAGAATCGACGTTTCGGGCATAAGCCCTTCTTACTGCAGACCGATTACTGCAGCTGTGCAGTGAGATTTATTTACTATTTGCCGTTATGAGTTTCATTCATTCATGCAATTTCGTGCCAGTGCCGTTTCGTCAGTTAGTTTCTTAAAGCGATAATGACCCATTTAAAAGGTATTTAACAGGCAATTCTGATTAATATTATAATGTTTTGTGGAGACTTGATGGGGATGGTATTGTTCTGTATGCTGAATGTAGTAATGGTTTAAATTTAGATCCTACAGAACCGTGGTTTTATGAATGAATGTATGAAACCTTGTTATAGTAAATAACGAGTTAAAGGGTTATGAATGAATGAATGAATGGGAACCTGGTGTTAATGAATACAGCGAGCTGGTGAGTGAGTTAAGAAAGAAAGCCTATAATATTAAACCTCACACAAGGAAGGGACAGTAGGGTGAAAAGACCTTGGATGACAACAGATAATGGAACATCTAATCAAGTGGAAAGAGGAAGCTTACCTAAGGTTGAGAAAGCAAGGCTTAGACAGGGCTCTAAAGGGGTACAAGGTAGCCTGGAAGGAGCTGAAGAATGGACTTCGGAGAGCTAGAAGGGGGCATGAAAAGCCTTCGCGGGTAGTATTAAGGAAAACCCCAAGGCATTCTACACTTATGTGAGGAACAAGAGGATAGCCAGAGTGAGGGTAGGACCAATCAGGGATAATGGAGGGAGCTTGTGCCTGAAGCCGGAGGAAGTAGGGAATGTCCTTAATGAATACTTTGCTTCAGTATTCACTAGTAAGAGGGACCTTTTCATTTGTGAGGACAGCATGAAACAGGCTGATATGCTTGAACAGGTTGATGTTAAGGAGGACGATATGTTGGAAATTTTCTAAAACACGAGAATAGATAAGTCTCCTGAGCCAGACAGAATATACCCAAGGCTACCTCAGGAAGTGAGGGAAGAGATTGCTGCACCTTTGGCGATGACCTTTGCATCCTCACTGTCCACTGTAGTACCAGATGATTGGAGGGTGGCAAATGTTATTCCTTTGTTTAAGAAAGGGAATAGGAATAATCCTGGGAATTACTGACCAGTCAATCAGTCATATGTCAGTGGTGGGCAAATTATTGGAGAGGATTCGGAGAGACAGGATTTATGATTACTTGGAAAAGCATAGCTTGATTAGAGATAGTCAGCACAGCTTTGTGAGGGGCAGGTCTTGCCTCACAAGCCTTAATGAATTATTTGAGAATGTGACAAAATACGTTCATGAAGGCAGAGCAGTGGATGTGGTATACAGAATAACCTCAGTTATCCAAACATCAATTATCCAAATTTCAGATTATCCAACAAGATCTCAAGGGTTAAAAACGTTAAGGCATTCTACCCCTACACATGTCCCTCCTTCTTTAAAAGATTCTTTAAAACCAACCACCTTGATCATGCTTTATTTTCTGACCAAATAGTTCCTCAAGTGACTCAGTGTCAAACTTCCTTTGTGTAGCAACTTGCATCATTTTACTACATTAAAGGGGCTATATAAATGCTAGCATTGTTGTTTGATCTTCATTTTTCACTTCTAAGGAAATCCTGAGACCAATGAACCAGGTCGGGGCACAAGGGGACCACCAATGTGCAGAACGAATGGAACCGCAGAGAAACAAGGCTCCTGGTGGCAGCGTCAGAACTTACCGAGAGAGAGAGAGAAGCCCAATCCAGAGCCATGGCAGAGACACGATCACAAGATGGCGGCGTGCTTGTAGCAAGGGGAACACGCGACACCACCGGCCACGGGGAGAATAAAATATGTCAGTCCAGCAATTTTTTTATCCTGCTCTCCCGCCAGCTGGCCATTCAGCCTCAACACCAAGCTGTGAACACAGGCTCACACAACTGTACCAGGGTGATGGGTTGTGTGAGTGACGGGTGATGGGTTCCAGTTATAAGAAGAAACAATTGCAGAGGTATATGGACAGATTTAGACAGTGGGACTCAGGTCAATTCTACTATTCTACAATTCTATACTGGAGAAGCTGGAACTGCTCTCACCGGGGGAACTGAAACCTGGTCTCACACCGCTCCCCACAGCCACCAGATCAGTTATCCGAACAGATATCCAAACAAAATACTCCCTGCCTGAATCGGTCAGATAAGCAAGGTTGTTCTGTATATGCATTTAGCAAGGCATTTGATAAGGCTCCCCATGGTAGGCTCATTGAGAAAGTAAGGAGGCATGGGCTACAGAGAAATTCGGCTATCTGGATAAAGAATTGGCTGGCCCATAGAAGACAGAGGGCGGTAGTAGATGGAAAGTATTCAGCCTAAAGCTCGGTGACCAGTGGTGTTCCACAGTGATCTGTTCTAGGACCTCTGCTCTTTGTGATTTTTAAAAATGACTTGGACGAATAAGTGGAAGGATAGGATAGTAAGTTTGCTGATGACACGGACATTGATGGAGTTGCAGATAGTGTGATGGGCTATTGTAGGTTCAACAGGACATTGACAGGATGCAGAGCTGGGCTGAGAAGTGGCAGATGGAGTTCAACCTGGAAAAGTGTGAAGTGATTCATTTTGGAAGGTTGAATTTGAATGCAGATTTCAGTGTTAAAGTCAGGATTCTTGGCAGTGTGGAGAAACAGAAGGAACTCGGGGTCCACATCAATAGATCCCTCAAAGTTGCCACCCAAGTTCATCAGGTTGTTAAAAAGGCATATGGTATGTTGACTTTCATTAGCAGGGAGATTGAGTTAGAGCCACGAGGTTAGCCCTGGTTAGAGCACACTTAGAATATTATGTTTAGTCCTGGTAGCCTCATTATAGGAAGCATGTGGAAGCTTTAGAGAGGGTGCAGAAGAGATTTACCAGGATGCTGCCTAGATTGGAGCACATCTTATGAAGAAAAGTTGAAGGAGCTAGGGCTTTTCTCATTGGAGCAAAGAAGAATGAGAGGTGACTTGATAGATGTGTACAAAATGATGGCAGGCATAGATAGAGTGAACAGCCAGAGACTTTTTCCCAGGGTGGAAATAACTATCACGAGGGGCCATAATTTTAAAGGTAACTGGAGAAAGGTTTAGGGGAGATGTCAGAGATGGGTTCTTTACATAGAGAGCAGTAGGTGTGTGGATTGCACTGCCAACAGTGGTAGTAGAGTTAGATAAGGGACATTTAAGTGACTCTTGGGTAGGCACATGGATGACAGTAAAATGTAGGTTAGCTTGATCTTAGAGTAGGATAGAAAGTCAGCACAACATTGAGGGTTGAAGGGCTTGGACAGTGCTGTACTGTTCAATGATCTAATTAGCTGAACTGATAACTAGCTAGCTAAAGGTCAGAAAGAGAATGTATTAAGTGTGGCAAGACTGAGCCAATGCTGCTCAAAATTTAGAATGTTTAAATTGCGAATGTAAAAGAGCAGGTCTGGTGGCTCCAATGCACAAATCACTAAAAATAGAATCACAGGTTAAGAGACATTTAAAAAAAAAACTCTACAATGGGGAAGAACTATGAAATAGATAGCTTAAGCTAAATTGTAACATGTGATTTAACTAATGTTTGATGAGTACCATGGACAGTTCTGGTTGTTCAGAATATATAAACAGTTATTGGGACACAGGAGAAGTTGGACAATAGATTTACAACAATGATACCACAAGTGTGAGGTTGCACTTTTCAGGGAAAGAGTAGAATAGTCTGTATCTTTTCTCTTGAAAACAAAAAAGTGAGGCATAGCCTAATAGAGGACTATGAAAAATTTTAATAGGGCAGACACAGAAGTACCCTCACTTGTTACTAGTTCAAAACTAATGGTCATCAATGAAAGATAAGAACAAAATCTTAAATAATGAATTCAGAGAAACTTCTTTACCCTGCAAATGGCGTGAGTTCAATTTTATGGTGTGTTGGATTCCCCACCCTGTGAAAAGGTTAAATGGGAGACTCCACCAGACAAGAATGTTGCATTACATCTATTTAAAGATTTGGAAATATTTCCATTCAAACCAAACTTGCAGTGAGTCCAGAAAATAAGTGTCCTAAAAGTGACTGACTATTATTTTATGAATCTCAATAGTAGAAAGTATAATGTCGGAAAACCACTGAGTAGGAATCAATGTAGAAGGTGGCTTCAAAAGAAGAAAATAGTGAAGTTAGGGTTGCAATCAATGAGGAGGAGGTAGTGACATGGATAGAATAATATTAGAAATAAAAGAGGTGAAATAGATTTACATGAAGGGTAAATCGCCCAGTTCAGACTGGGTATGTACTAGGTTGTTGAGGGGATCAAAGGTCAAGGTAGCAAGACATTTACCACAAACCTCCAATCCTTCCTGGATGTGGGAACAGTGCCAAAGGATGAGAAGATTATAAATCTTACAATTTTATTCAAAATGGGAGACAGGGAGAAAGGTAAACCTGGTAACAACAAGCCTAACGTCAGCAGTGAGAGAACTACCAAAGCGGATCATTAGGGACAAAATCAAATATCACTCGGAGAAGTACTGGTAAATAACAGGCAGTTAATATTGATTTGATAAACATCTAAATAACTTAGTTAAGTTTTTAATGAAATAGCTGAGAGGGTCGATGAATGCAGTGCAGTATTGGGAGCATTTATGGATTTTTAAAAGGTATTTGACAACAGACTTAACTCTGATAACAGAAGCCCATAGTTTTCAGAGGTGGTGGTGACTTTGATATATAATGGACTGAGGGATAGGGACAGAGAGTAGATGGAGATTGAAAATTTCTGAGTAGCAAGCATTATGTAGTAGGGCTTTCCAGGGATCAGAATTAGAGCCATTGTTTTTCTTGTTTTCTTTACAAATGATCAAGACCTGGGTGTTGATCATATAATTTCTAAGTTTGTGTACAATACAAACTTGGTAATATAGAAAAGAGAGACTGGGACAATAGTAGACTTCAGTAAGGCATAGACAGAAAGTTAAAATGAACAGACACATAGTAAGTTTACTTTAATTTGGATATATGTGAAACAATGCATTTTTGACAGGAACAACATAGAGAGGCAGTGTATTCTAACAGACACAATCTTGAGTATTCCATTGGTCTGACACCTTCGTTTCTTCCTCTGCTGACGTCCCCACCAGTACCCTTCCACTGACACTCTCATTCGTTTGGCTGAACTGGTCCTCACTCTCGACAATTTCTCTTTCGAATCCTCCCACTTCCTCCAAACGAAAGGTGTAGCCATGGGCACCCATATGGGCCCCAGCTATGCCCGTCTTTGTCGACTACGTAGAACAGTCCATCTTCTGTAGTTGCACTAGCACCACTACCCACCTTTTCCTCCGCTACATTGATGACTGTATCAGCTCTATCTCATGCTCCCACGAGGAGGATGAGCAGTTCATCAATTTCACAACACATTCTACCCCGACCTTAAATTCACATGGACCATCCCTGACGCCTCCCTCCCATTCCTGGACCTCTCCATCTCCACCAATGATGACCGACTCAACACTGACGTTTTTTTTTTTACAAACCCACCAACTCCCACAACTACCTGGATTACAACTCCTGCCACCCTACCTCCTGCAAAAATGCTACCCCGTATTCCCAATTCCACCACCTCCACCGTATCTGCTCCCAGGAGGACCAGTTCCACCACAGAACACACCAGATGGCCTCCTTCTTTAAAGATTGTAATTTCCCCTCCCACGTGGTTGAAGGTGCTCTCCAACGCATCTCAACCATGTCCCACACCTTCGCCCTCAAACCCCACCCCTCCAACCATAACAAGGACAGATTTCCCCTGGTCCTCACCTTCCACCCCACTAACCTCCACATAAACCGCATCATCCGCCGACATTTCCACCACCTACAAACGGACCCCACCTCCAGGGATATATTTCCCTCCCCATCCCTATCTGCTTTCCACAAAGACTGTTCCCTCCATGACTACCTGGTCAGGTCCACAACCCCCAACAACCCACCCTCCCCTCCTCGCACCTTCCCCTGCCACTGCAGGAATTGCGAAACCTGCACCCACACCTCTCCCCCTCATCTCCATCCAAGGCGCCAAAGGAGCCTTCCACATCCATGAAAGTTTCACCTGCACTTCCACAAATGTCATTTGTTGCATCCATTGCTCCCAATGCGGTCTCCTTTCCATTGGGGAGACTGGGAGCCTTCTCACAGAGCGCTTCAGAGAACATCTCCAGGATACCCGCACCAATCAACTCCACCGCCCCGTGGCCGCACAATTCAACTCACCCTCCCACTCTGCCGAGGACATGCAGGTGCTGGGCCTCCTCCACCACCACTCCCTCACCACCTGACGTCTGGCGGAAGAACGTCTCATCTTCCACCTTGGAACCCTTCAACCCCAGGGCATCAATGTGGACTTCACCAATTTCCTCATTTCCCCTCCCCCCACCTTACCCCAGTTCCAAACTTCCAGCTCAGCACCATCCTCATGACCTGTCCCACCTGTCAATCTTCCTTCCCACTTATCTGTTCCACCTTTCTCTCCAACTTATCACCTTTGCCCCTTCCTGCATCCACCTATTGCACTCTCAACTTCTTCTCCCTAGCTCCACTCCCTCCCATTTATCTCTCCACCTGAGGCTTCCAGCCTCAGTCCTGATGAAGGACTCCTGCCCAAAGTGTTGATTTTCCTGCTCCTCGGATGCAGCCTGACCTGCTGTACTTTTCCAGCACCACTCTAATTCTGACACCTCAAGTCATGCACCCTGGCTAGTAAAAGGCACTACAGTCCACCTATGTTAACAGAAGCTTGAAGCTTAGAATCTCTGCTCAACAAATGATCTGAATCCATCACATCAGGTAAGCAAACAAATTAAAAAAAAGATACCAACTGGCAAACTGGAATGTCAGGACCACGTACAAGCAATTGACAGGCAATTTGCAGCTGGTCGATAATCTTCACAAGATAGCTGTAACTGACATGAAATTTAATAAGACTGAACATTGGCCTGGCTATCCAAAAAAGACCAGGCTTGTCAAGAGTGGATCATGGAAAGAAAAGCATTACACATTCATTTGGCAAGGGAAAAGTTCAAAGGAAAAGTATGAGTAGGGTGTAGGCTTGATGACAGAAATTACCTTTCACCGCCAAAAAATGATTCAGAACATGTTTTCTCCATCCTCCTCTCAAATCAAACAGGGCTAGTTAACCACATGCTAACCTGTGCTCCAACGTTCTGCCCTAGCGCAGGGATGAAAGCCTAGTTTTACGAATAGCCTAATGCTGCTATGATCAGAATATCTTTATATACTCAGGCACTTATCATAGCATCAAGTCAACATGGGCAAGAAAATCCCCTGCTGGTTACCATGTACTGATCCCAACCCTGGTCAATGCAGTATTCCTCCATGTTGAACACTACTTGGAGGAAGCACTGAGGGTGGCAAAGGCACAAAATGTACTCTGGGTGGGGAACTTCAATATCCACCACCACGAGTGGCTCAGCACCATCACTGCCGGTGAGTCCTAAACAATACTGCTGTTGGACTGTGCCTGGTCTGTGCCAGATGATGAAAGAACCATCAAGAGGGAAAAACAGATTTTAATTCATCCTCATCAATGACTGCAAATGGTGCATCTGTTCCTCACGGTATCGATAAAAGTGACCACTGTACTGACCTTATGAAAATAAAGTTCTGTCTTCAAATGCAGGATACCCTCCAAGGTGGTGTGTGACACTATCACCATACTAATTAGGACAGACTTCAAACAGACCTCGTAACCTAATATTGGGCATCCATAAGTGTCTGTGGGCTTTCAGCAACGACAGAAACACACTCAAACACAATCTGCAACCTCCTGGTCCAGCATAATCCCTTCTATAACATTGAACCAGGATTGATCCTAGTCAATGAGTGCAGAAGGGCATGCCAGAAGCAGCACCAGGCATACAACATAGGAAACAACAACACAGGATTACCTCTATGCCAATAGGGTTGTATGATTCCACAATCAGCAGATCAGGTCTAACCTCTGCAGTCATGCCACATTATGGCATGAAGGTGGACAAACAAACAACTCATTGGAGGCTTCACTAATATTTCCATCCTCAATGACGGTGCTGAGCTGCCTTCTTGAACTGCTGAGGTCCGCCTGCTGTAGGTTGACCCACAATGCCATGAGGGAGCGAATTCCAGGATTTTGACCTAATGATAGTGAAGGAACAGCGATATATTTCCAAGTCAGATGATGAGTTACTTGGAGAGGTATTTGAAGGTGATGGTGCTCCCATATATCTGTTGCCCTTGTCTTTCTCGATAGAACTGTTCATCGGTTTGAAAGGTGCTGTCTGAGGATCGATGGTGAATTTCTACAGTGTATCTTGTAGATAGTACACATTGCTGCTACTGAATGTTGGTGGTGGAGGGAGTGGTGCCAATCAAGTGGGCTGTTTTGTCCTGGATGGTGTCAAGCTTCTTGAGTGCTGTTGGAGCTGCACTCATCCAGGCAAGTGGAGAGTATTCCATCACACTCCTGACTTATGCCTTGTAGATGGCGAATAGGCTTTGGGGAGTCAGGAGATGAGTTACCCGCTGCAGTATTCCTAGCCTCTGGCCTGCTCTTGTAGCCACTGTGTTTATGTGATAACTCCAGTTGAGTTTCTCGTCAATTATAACCCCCAGGGTGTTAGTAGTGGAGGATTCAGTGATGGCAACACAATTGAATGTCATGGGGTGGCAGTTAGATTGTCTCTTATTAGTGATGGTCAGAGGCTGGCATTTGTGTGGCGCAAATGTTACTTGTCACTAGTCAGCCCAAGCCTGAATATCATCCAGATATTTTTGCATTTGAACATGGACTGCTTCAGTATCTGAGACACGAATGGTGCTGAACATTGTGCAATCAGCAAACATCCCCACCTCTGACCTTATGACAAAAGGTAGGTTATCGATGAAGCAACTGAAGATGGTTTGATCTAGGACACTACTGTGCAGAACTCCTGCAGAGGTGTCAGTGTCAGACAGCATGGAAACAGACCCTTCAGTCCATGCCAAACATAAACCCAAACTAAACTAGTCCCAACTACCTGCTCCTGACCCATATCCCTCCAAACCTTTCCTAGTTGTGTATCTATCCAAATGTCTTTCAAAAGTTGTAATTGTACCCACATTCAACACTCTCTCAGGAAGTTCATTCCACACAACAACCACCCTCTGTGTAAAAACTTTGCATCTTATGGTCTTTTCTCTCTCTTCTCAACTTAAAAATGTACCCCCTAGCCTTGTCAAGAATTGCATGGCCCTGGAAGAACACAATTTAGGCCTCACTGAGCAGGTTATTGTTGTGCAGGTGCTGCTTGATAGGACTGTTGATGACACCTTCCATCACTTTACTAATGATTGAGAGTAGATTGATGGGGTGGTAATTTGCCAGATTGGATTTGTCTGTGTTTTATGCACAAGATATACCTGGGCAATTTTTCACATTGTTGGGTCGATGCCAGTGTTGTAATTGTACTCGAACAGCTTAGCCAGGGAAGCTACATGCTCTGGAGCACAAGTCTTCAATGCTATTGCCGGAATGTTGTCAGGATTCGTAGCCTTTGCAATATCCAGTGTCTTTCCTTCTTAATATCACAAGGAGTGAACCAAATGGCTGAAGACTGATATCTGTAATAATGGGCACCACTGGAGAAGGGCAAATTGGATCACCCACTCAGCGCCTGTGGCTGAAGATTGTTGCAAAAGCCTTCAGCCTTATCTTTTGCACTGAGGTTGGGGATATTTGCAGAGCCTCTTCCTCTAGTGAGTTGTTTAATTGTCCATACTATTCATGAATGGATGCTGCAGGACTGCAGAGCTTAGATCTGATACGTTGGTTGTGGGATGGTTCAGCTTTATCATTTGCTGCTTATGGTGTTTGGCATGCAAGTTGTCCTCTTTAGTGGCTTTACCAGGTTGACATCTCATCTTCAGGCATGCCTGGTGCTGCTCCTGGCATGCTCTCCTGCACTCTCTATTGAACCAGGACTGATCCCATGGCTTGATGGTGATGGCTGAGAAGGGCACATGCCAGGACATGAGGTTACAGATTATGCTGGAGTACAATGCTGCTACTGTTGATGGCCCAAAGAGCCGCATGGTTATCCAGTCTTGAGTTGCTACATCTGTTCAAAGTCTGTCCCATTTAGCATAGTGATAGTGCTACACAAAATGATTGAGGCTATTCTCAATGTGAAGGTGAGTCTTCAACTTGATAAGGACTATGGTCCCTCTTACAGATCGTGTCACAGATAGATGCATCTGCAGCTGACAGATTGGTAAGAATGAGGCCAAGTATGTTTTTTCCCTCTTGTTTGTTCCCTCACCACCTGCTGCAGACCCAGTCTAGCAGCTATGTTCTTTAGGACCCGACCAACTGGACGAGTAATACAGCTGCCAAGCCACTTTTGGTGGTGGACATTGAAATCCCCCACCCAGAGTACACCCAGATGGCTCTTGCCATCCTCACTGCTTCCTCTAAGTTTTTTTCAACATGGACGAGTATGAATTATCAGCTAAGGGAATATGGGAGATAGCAATCAGGAGATGGTTTCCTTGCTCATGTTTAACCTGAAGCCATGAGACTTCATGGGATTCAGAGTCAATGTTGAGCACTCACAGGGCACCTTTCCTTCTCACCCCACCCCAGTGGCTGTATATTATTGTGCCACACCTCTGCCAGGTCTATCCAGCCAATAGGACAAGACATATTCAGGGATGGTGATGGTGGCGCCTGGAACATTGTCTGTCAGGTATGATTCTGTGGCTATGACTACGTCAGGTTGTTGCTTGACTAATCTGTGAGATAGCTCTCCCAATTTTGGCACTAGCTCTCAGATGGTAGTAAGAAGGGCTTTGCAGAGTTGACAAGACTGTTTCTGTCATTGTCTTCTCCACTGCCTAGGTTGATGCCAGGTGATCTGTCCAATTTCATTTCTTTGAGACGGTGTAGCGATCAGTATAACTGAACGACTAGCTAGGCCATTTCAGACATCAATTGAGAATCAACCACAATGTTGAGGATCTGGATTTACATGAAGGCCAGATCAGGTGAGGATGGCAGATTTCTTCCCCTGAAGAATATTAGAGAACCGGATAAGTTTTTCTGATAATCGGCAATGATTTCATTATCATCAGTAGATTCTTAACTCCAGTTTTTTTTATTGAATTCAAATTCCATTGCCATGGCAGAATTTGAACCTGGGTCTCCAGAATATTAGATGAGTTTATAGATTAATAATCTAGCAAAAATACCATTAGGTCAGTGCCTCGCCTATTCAGCATATATGTGAATGCTGAATCGTTCAGCAAAACTTAGGGCGAGCAGAACAACACGTATAGTAATTTCCACATTCCGCTGTGTTTGTATGGACACCAGAAATTGCTATCTGATTTATTCCTTAATAATTGGGGGCACCAATAACCTCATGCATAAGTATACCAAAATTTAGTCTGTGATATTTAGCTGAATAAATCCAAGCATTTAATTAGTTTACATGTAAATCTTATTTGTTTTTTTCAAATGCATTTTACATTAACTATAGATTAGAGATTAAAACAAAATGTCAGCTATAAAATCCACCAATACTTTACATTTAAAATACCCGTCAGGATTAATATTTGAGTAGATAACTATTAAAAGCTTACACTAATTTTCTCCTAACTAGCATATGGGAGTTTTAAAAATCAATTTTTTTTCTCTTGCTGACAGAAGTCAGAAAAAAATTGGTAGGATAGCCATGAACAAATCATCACTAATGTTTGCACATTTCCTCAAGACTTTCACACAATTCACCTCAAAACCATCTGACAAAACACAGGCAGTATTTCAATGAACAAGTAATTAAACCAATTTGCGTGAGAGGATACAATCAGTTCTTTCTCTACTTGGATTCAATTGATAACAGTCTTTCTCAAGTAACTTATCAATAATCGCCAGCTTAACCACTGCAATAATGTAACAATGCAACATCTGATTAAGATTGAGCAAACTATCACTGCACACTGGTGTTTTATTACCACAGGTGCACAGCACAAAATGATCAGATGCATGTAACGGCCGAGGTCAGTGCTAATTGAAAACAGCTTTATTTATACACCTGCACATACTAAAGACATTGAATTCAAGTGGTATGTTAAAAGCAAGTGGAGGACACAAAACAGCAATATACTGATCAAGGACAGCCCCATAATAAGTATATGGCCTCAGGCAAGAAGGAAAGGACAAGTTCTTAAAAAAACTGTAAAGGCACCCTGTACTCCTCCCCACCCCCCTCCCCAGAGTTGCTTCTTCAATTGCAGATGTTTACAAGCTATCCAATAATATTTAAATCTAGACCTCCAGCAATGTTAGATAGAAACATTGATGGCTTCTCCTTTTTTCCAAACAGGCTGTTAAAATGTAGGAGGAAGAAGAGGAGAAAAAAAATTCTTCTTTGCAGTAATTTTCCATAGTGTAGCTTAGCTACCTATTGGTCAAAAATATACTTACCACCACAATTTCTGAGGAGAATGTATCACAACAGAGTTATCAGCCTAGGTGTATAATTTTATTTCATGGGATTTCCAAACCATAAAATATTTTTACAAAATTACTTAAAAGTAAATCCACAAAATCCAGAATAAATTGAGCTATATATATTCCAACAACAATTTGTATTATGTACTTAACACCGTACAATATCATGAGTAACTTCACAGGAGCATAAAAGATGTCTTTTTTTAAAAAGTCCAACCTTAACACAGACTCAAATGAGAAGTCATTAAGGCGTATAGATAAATACACAGGTTTCAAGGAGTGCTTTGAACAGGGATGGATAAGTGTTCTGATAAAATCACTGGATTTGAACTATTAACTCTTTCTTCATACAGTTGCTGCCAGACCTGCTGGGTTTCATCAGCAGTTTTGGTTTTATTATGGATAAATGGAGATTGTGCAGACAATTCTAGAAAATTTGCCTCGACAGCTGAAAGGATGGATATCAATTGTAGGGCAAAAGGAAATGTGCATAAGGATAAAGTTTGGGAAGCAGAGTTCTTGCCATTAAAGATAACACAGATAAATAATCCACAGACCACTGAGGAATTTGCTATGAGGATGAGAATTTTAAAATCAAAGCATTTGAGGACTGTAAGCCAAAGTATGCCCTGTCTGATGTGTGAATCAATGGTAATTGGGGAATAGTGTTTTGAGTTCTCAGGTTTATGAAGGCAGAAACTGGACACTGGTCAGGAGACTTCTGGAATAATCAAGCTTGAAGGAGGTTCAAGCTGGATGCAGATATAGCTTTATTTTTAAAAAACAATAGTCTCAGACAAATATAATTCCAAATTTTTCAAGATCTGGCTCAGTCTGAGATAATGGCCAGGGAGAAGGATGCAATCAGTGGCTAAGGCAGAGTTTACCTTAAGGATCAAAGGCAATGGTTTCATGAAGAAAATTTGAACTGACCAAAGACTGGATATTGGGCAAGGGCAAGTAACTGAAGAGAACTGTAGAAGGTTCAAAAGAAGCAATAGCAACTTAGAGTTGGATGCCATCAATGTAGCTATGTAATCTTAAAATGTCTATTGAATTTATCACTGAAGGGCAGCATGTAGATCAGAAACATAGGAGGGTCAAGGACTTAACTTTGAGGTACTTGAGAGATTATGGTGCAAGAGTAGGAAGAGAAATCATTGCATGAAAAAGTCCCTACCTACAACTAGATAGCTAAATGGGGAATTGGTTAAGTATTTCCAATTAGCAAAGCTTTGGAGCAGATTATTGACAATGAGATCAATGATAGCAAATAGGCTGAGAAGAATCAAAACAGAATGCACTACATTTACATAGCTCAAATAAGAGCATAAATATCCCACCATTTCAAAGCTGCAGTAGAATCCTGATTGGAGTATTTCAAATGTGGATTAGGGGAAAGATGAGCAACATGTTGATGACCCGAGAGTAAAGAAAAGTTTGAGCCGACAGGGTTAGTTTCTAAGGACAATGGGATCATGTGACAGTGGACTCGGAAAAGGAAAGTGACAGTACTTGATAAAAGAGAATCATTTAAATACTAGTTACCTTGAGGCTCAAGAATCAAAACTGGGTAGTCAGCTTGCTTAGTGGAACTAAAGTTGTCAGTGAGGGCATGGGTCTCATGGACAGTAAGAGCTTGGAGAAATTATAAGAACAAAGCTCATGAATGATGTTATTTGCAGACTAAGGTGGAGGGTTACCTTGTAGAGTAAATGGCTCAGTGGAAGGGAAGGGACAGAATACCAGAGGAAGCTGTTTAGACAATCTCAATGACAGAGAAGTTTTTAGCTCCTCATATTGTTTAAAGTAAGATGATAGTTCGTAGTACAAAAAAAGAATCTGGGCACTAATTTATATTTAAAGACTATCATGCAGCAGGAAGTAGTTTTGGCAAAGTTGAGCACTTGACAACAGCCTAACAATCTCTGAATGAATGGCTAAACCAATTGTGCAATGTAATCTTTAAATCTACTTCTGTCCTCTGTGCTTGCAACTTACCACCCTCATCACAATGCACCCAAAAGACACCCTATCTCCAATTACCCTTCACTTTAAATTTACTGCCTTCTAAATCTATGCCGTTGAGCTAAGGAAGCATAACACCACCTTCTCCAGGGCAGTTAGAGACAGGCAATAAATGCTGGTGTAGCCAGCAGTGATGTCCACACCCCAAAGGTTGACAAAGGGGTAATAGTTGGTTAAAAGAGTAAACAAAGGTTTGGTAGATAGAGTATTTTGTGGGAAAATGTGACATTGGCCACTTTAAGTATAGAAAAGCAGACTATTATTAAATTGATGTTGGCATACAACTCAACCTTTGAAGTTTAAAACAAAACTGACATTTGAGGTTTAAAACTTCCCAGACAATTATAGAACATAGAACAATACAGCACAGAACAGTCCCTTCGGCCCACGATGTTTTGCCGAACATTTGTCCTAGCTTAAGCACCTATCCATGTACCTATCCAATTGCTGCTCAAAGGTCACCAATGATTCTGACTCTGCCACTCCCACAGGCAGCGCATTCCATGCCCCCACCACTCTCTGGGTAAAGAACCTACCCCTGACATCCCCCCTATACCTTCCACCCTTCACCTTAAATTTATGTCCCCTTGTAACACTCTGTTGTACCGGGGAAAAAGTCTCTGACTGTCTACTCTATCTATTCCCCTGATCATCTTATAAACCTCTATCAAGTCACCCCTCATCCTTCGCCGTTCCAATTAGAAAAGGCCTAGCACTCTCAACCTATCCTCGTACGACCTATTCTCCATTCCAGGCAACATCCTGGTAAATCTCCTCTGCACCCTCTCCAAAGCTTCCACATCTTTCCTAAAATGAGGCAACCAGAACGGCACACAGTACTCCAAATGTGGCCTTACCAAGGTCCTATACAGTTGCAACATCACCTCACGACTCTTGAATTCAATCCCTCTGCTAATGAACGCAAATACACCATAGGCCTTCTTACAAGCTTCTTACAATTATCCCAGAGGTCCCAATACACATCATACAGGGTATGTCCAATCTCTACCTACGTAGATACCAAAGAGTCTGGACCATAATCATGCAGGTTTACAGAGGTCCAGCTGCTCTTTTTCAATTTCCATTACTTAGCGCTGGGACTCTGATAGCATTACCACATCATCAATGCTATTCATCCACTTTGCATAGGCTGTCACAATCTCTGTCATTTGCAATGTGGGATTTGTTCTGTGCTGATGCATCTTCAACTCTTTTGCATTCTTGAAACACAATCTCCATTACTTATGAAATGAATAAAACATCCATTTCTAATGCAAGTGTAGTATGTCATAGCCAAAATGAGGAGTCAACCTTTCACCAATTGCATTCAAAAACAGAGGGCTGGAAAAATAAGCTCATTTTATATGCTGCGATCTATGGCAAATAGAAGAACACTGCAGAATGACCTGAGTGTTCTTGTGCTTGAATGACAAAATGTTACCAAGCAAACGGACTAACTAATTAGGCACTTGGAGCATTTCCTTACTTTTGAACTCCAACCCTCTTGAAACAAAGTGTAGTATTGTTATAAGTGTACAAAGCAGTAGTGGCAAAACACTCATAATACTGCATGCAATTTTGGTCTCCTTACAAAAGCATAGATGTTCTTGGAGATAGTTCAGAGAAGATACACCAGGCTGAATCCTTAGGTGAAGGTACTGTACTAAAATGAAAGATTGAGCATAGATTCAATTGAGTTTTAATGTGAGGTGATCTTGTCAAAAAATACAAGATTGAGGGAATACAACCTGAAAGATAGGTTTTCCACATGGGTAAGGTGGGAAGAAACTAAATTTGAAAGTGTCACTTCAAAATGAAATTATTTCAGACAGTAATGACTAGAAAATTTCTTTCTCAGATAGTTGTTAACTTTTGAAATTTTAATTCCAGTCAGAAGAAACTGGGTCATTGGATATATTCAATGTTGAATTTAACACATTTTTGATCTACAAGGGAGTTTAAGAGAGAATGTGCAGGAAACTAAGAATTGATGCCACAACCTATTATCCATGATCCTATTGATGGATGGCGCAGGCTCTGGAGTTAAACTGCCTACTTATCATTGTATCATTATCACGTTTATACCAAAGACGGAGAGTAAATACTGCAAAACTTCAATTATCTGTCAAGTTTTGATTGAACTCCAAAATAAAATTATGATATCACAGCAAATCTAGCTGAGAATACACATAACAAGCACTTTAATGTTATCTGAATCCTCTAAGTTGTACAGTTCAAAACAGATTTAAGCATACTGTCATGCAGATACTGAACAATACACAAGAATTTGGAAACTTATTAATTGTTCAGTTACATTTGCAAATGTAAGTACACAAATAGTTATCAGTATTTTAAACATTTTACATAAAATGAAATATCTAGTTAACTTATTTGACATATGTGTTTCTCATTGGGAATGAGAATGTAACCAGAGAACCATTATGAATTTGTCCATAATCAAATCCTTCAATGAAAATAATATTGTAATTTGAACAACAGATTATTGCCTTTACATCAATTCAAAAGCAAGTTTAATATCCATAATGGGAACATATTAGCATGTATTAAAGAATGAAGCAATTCACGCATACCTAATAAGCATAAAGGCAATAGTTCTAAGCTGACATGAGTTTATGAAAGGCAGGTCATGCCTAACAAATTTAGCGAAATTCTTTAGAATGCAACAGGTACGCTTGGTATTATATATCTAGATTTTCAGAAGTATTTCACTAGGTCCTCTACAAGAGAATTTTAGCTAACAGCCAGGATAGATAGGAGTAAATAGATAATTAATTGGGTAGATAGGAAGATTAAAGTATCAGTAATCATAAGGACAGACCTTTTCCAGGCTTAGTAAAATTAATATCCCCACAATTGGTTTTGCTTCCTAATTTACAAAAATGATTTTTCATGGAAATATTGAAGCTAAACAATTACAATTGTAAGTTGCCACTTAAGCAAACATGTGAAATACCTTCAATACATGGCAATGGTTATGAAGTCTGATACGAAGGGGGAGTATCCAAACAATACAAGAATTTTAAACAACACTAATTGGGTTACATGTGCAGTTTTGTATTTTATTACTATTGTGAAAACATATTAAACTTAGTTCAGATTGAAAAAAGGCTTAGATGTGTGATCACAGAGTGATGCAGAGAATAAGGAAATAATCTATTCCCATTGAAAGAAAAATTATGGGGTTAGTGAAAAAACATGGTTTAACTGAAATGCAGACCTTTAGGTTGGAGCAAAAATCAGAAATGCTGGGCCAATTCACCAGGGGTGACGCCTTTGAATTCAGAAAAAGTGTTAACATTGAGTCCTATAAAACTTTTCTTCAAAACACAATCATATTGGATCCAAAACATTAGCTCTACTCATTTCTCCAAAACTGCTGCCAGATTTACTGAGTTTCTCCAGCACTCAGTTTTAGTTTCAGATTTCCAGGACTTTGTTTTTATTTCAGTTACATGTACATGATCATCTTGAGCAGATCAAAAGGAAATGACTATGGACTGCAGAAACCATATTCTAAATTAAATTTCAAGAACGAGTTCATCAGTTCAAAGAATTCTCCATTGGTACACTAAAGTGTACATTTTTTTAAAAAACTGGACATCAGAAGAAATGCTGTTTGGGACAGAATGAGGATGTCATTGCATTCAACTTTTAATCTTGGTTTTAACAATTGCCAAAAAAAATAATGAAATGTTACAATTGAATTCCTTCTTCCATTCCCACTCTGCTCCATCCAGGTCAAATGCAAACTCCACGAACAGTATCTCATTTATTTCTATGAACGCTGCATTTCACTGGTATAAATTTTGACAATCTCAAAATTCAGCAAGATCCTGCATTTTGTTTCCCCCAATTAAGCTATATTAAGGATTATGAAATGGGTCTATCAGCATATAGGGGAAGAGATAGAAAAGTGTGGAGGGCAAGTCAATAAATGCTTCAGGTACACATGAAGACCATTTTATTTTGGAACTACAACATGCAATCAGAACTTTGTACTTCTTTTTGCTGTTCCTTTACTCCAATCTCACTAGTCTCTTAACTTTTTCCCTGTATTAGCAGTGCATCATCATAACTACTTTTTCATCAAAACAGTTTTGTTACTTAACTAATTTTTTTTAATATTGGATAGACAGACAGTCTGCAGGCCATTCAACCTACTAGCCCCTACTTGCCAACTATGATATGAATTCTGAAGATGGGTCACTGGACTCAAACATTAACTGATTTTTCTCCATAGATGCTGACAGATCTGTTACGTTTTGCCAGGTATTTCTGTTTTTGTACCAATATGTTTTGTTTCCTAATCATCCCCATTCACTTCTGCCTCTTTCCAAGCCTAAAGGGTATGCTGATCTTTCTGTTTCCAACTCTGAGTTAGATCAAAGTGCAATGTTCTATTCATGTTTAACCTTGTCAAATCAGGCATTGAAAATCAGCTGAAAAGACATGGTTTTGATTCTCTCACTTCTTACATAAACTATGCATTCATTGTTTATGGAAAAATAAGTGGATTTATAGTGTCCTTTACTAAGAAGCTGCTGTTGAGTTTTAGAGGTACTGAGTCCCAGTGCTAAGTGGGCTCTTCACTGTAGTGTGAACAGTCTTGATAACATTAAGTCAGGTCAGGAACCAGCTTCCACATGAATAATTGGATTATTACTAGAAAGGCATTACAAATCACTGTGGTCAAAGATAACAAAAATATTTCATTGTATATTAGTTCTATTTGTCTTCTCAGTCTATCTTGACACATACAAATTCCCTGCTGTAAGCATAGCAATGGACAAGTACAGGAACAAAAATGTCCACATTTCAATACTTTAAATCCAGCTAGAATATTTTCTACTTATTTCACAAAAGATTACTTTATTACAGGAAAAGGAGTGATTTCACATTTTCAATCTCTTCCATTTACAAAACAACCTCTAACCACAAGATGTTATTTGTGGGTATAAACCTATCCAGGTGTAGGTAATACTATAAAATTTAAGCAACTAAAATTTTCAGAGCTATCATAAATAGATTGGTCTTTTAATTTGAAAAGTATCTGTTTGAAATGTAACTTGTTCAACCAGAAGTCCACAAGTGCTTTGTCTACTTGAAAAATACCATTTGTTATGCTATCAAAGCCTATAATCAATTCTTAACTCAATAAGCTCAGCAAACAAGTGACTGGGCGCACAGGTGTCCACAATCTGACAGCCTGAATGCTCTGATAATCCTTTTTCTGCCTGAGTATTAAACAATTCACTGATGTGTCAGTGAACATGCTGTTCCTGCAGGTAAAGTTGGATTCCTTCACCAAAAAATTCATTTCAGTTGTGCCAATGGGGCAAGGAGCAGACAAGAGGAGCAGAAAAACTGGAACAAAAGTTGCCAGATTTGAATCATTTTTTGCAGAATATCTAAAATCACAACACAATGGTCCATAATTCAGATTTATACAGTTCTTCCTGGAAAATTGGACAAGAAACTTTGTCCATCTTTCTTAGATTTATAATTTAACCATATACTGGGATCCAGTTCCCCAGCAAGCCACATTTATGAAACCAGAGGGAATGTCAGCTAACAATACCATGGTGACTCGATGTAGAACCTGTTCCCCCGATTGTCATTATTCTATGATGCAAGCTACACTGCATTAAAAAACTTAACTCATGTGTCAAACAGAGTGGTCACTTGATATGACACACCCTATTTTGTGCAAAAAGCATCAATTTCTGGCACAACCTTTTCCTTACTAACAGATAAGATTTTGAATAAATACCTGAATTAACTGACAAATATTCAACAGGCAAACTACATTAATAAAGTTGTTGTTTTATTACACACAGATGTAGCTAGTTTTACACTGAGTTCAATTATTCTCATTCAAGGGCCCTCGTGGTGCATAGTAGTGTCCCTACCACTGGCCCAGGTTCAAGTCCCACCTGCTTCAGAATTGGATAACAACATCACTGAAAACGTTGATCAGAAAAAAGATTATTTTTAAAAAATTCTTATTCTAATCTCAATCCAATTCAAAAGTTAGATTATTTCAGTGTTGCTGCAGGAAGAATGATCCAATCCCTGGGACATAAAGAAGCTCAAAAATATTGTGTACAATCTGAACAAATTTGTGACGCCTTTGTACCATAAGTTTACCTTTCAGAAACAGATGTGTTCCTCCCATTCTCTCAGATACAGGTCTTGGAGAGGTACCAAGAGAAAAACCTCAAGACTTCTGCATAAAAGCATCTCCTCAGTGCATTTCAGTCTCCAATTGATTTTACCAGTGGCAAGACTGGATCAAGAAACCTTTCTATAGCCCGTCTCTTGGAAACAGACTGACAAACCATTGTGTCTTCTTTAAACACCCTCATGCAGGACATCCCATGGTTTCCCACCACTCACCTCCCTTGTCCACATTACCAAGCACAGCTGGTGGCCATCCATTGGCTTGTGCACTGCAATTGGCCTTCCTACCAATGCAGCCCTAATGGGTCAGTGAATAATTTGGCCACCTGCGGTAAGATCACACCAGCATTTAGAGGCTGGATCATAGGATTCAAGACTGGGAATTGACCCCAAAGCCCTGAAACCACAAATCCAAAAAACTTCACTCAACATCTGACATCATCCAAGTAGATTCACTGGAATGATAAAACACAATTACGTGATGAAACAAGGGTTTCACAGTTTGCTGACCATATTAAGTATGTCTTCTACTATTTTTTTGCTTTCCTTGTATTTATAAGTAGAACAAAAGCTCAGTGGCTCAATAGTTAGCATTGCTGCCTCACAGCGCTAAGGTCCCAGATTTGATTCCACCCTCAGGATCTTGTCTGTGCAGAGTTTGCACATTCTCCTTATATCTGTGGGTTTGCTCCTGGTGCTCTGATTTCCTCCCACATTCCAAAGATGTACAGGTTAGGTAAATTGGCAATGCTAAATTGCCCTGTAATGTGCAGGGGTGTGCAGGCTAGCCATGGGAAATGGCAGTGTTACAGGGACTGAGGGGTGGGGGGTAGGGGTGAGCTGCTCTTCGGAGGGTTGGTGTGGACTCCATGGGCCAAATGACCTGCTTCCAACTGTAGAATTTCTGTGGCTCAAATTGATGGATCATGTCCAACAAGTTTAAAACCATTATTCCCATCAAATTTAATTCTCTTTCAGATTTCATAATCATTGAGAAAATGCACTGCTGCATAATGTTCAGTCCCATGGCACTTCAGTTAAATGTTTCTCCATGTGCTGGGGTAATGGTGGCACAGGCATCATTGATGAGCTGATTCAGTACTGATGACCTCTAAAGCTATATCTTTCTATTTTTTCTTTGAGAGAAGTATTCAAAATGGTGCCAGATTGTGGCGACAGTGAAATAGCTTTTCACTGTCTTTTTCTGTTTTTCCTCACTAAGATACTCATCAATAAAATTCAATTCATTAATGTCATGTCATATTAAGAATTAGGTCAAAAGACACCAGTTTTTCAAGGGCTTTGACCAATTTTTTGCTTTTCTGACCAAAAGGAGACCAATGATAACGGATATCTCCCATGTGCATTTTGGAACTGTTTTGGGGTGATTTCTCAACTTCCCAATCTTGCAGTCATTTTTTCCTTTGTACAGGTTAGAATTTTGATGTCTTTCAATTCATACTGTCTATGCAAGTCAGTAAAAGTTTTGAGACAAAGCGTGAGCTGAATCGGAGGTTCTTTTGGCTTAGTCCAAACTGCATCAAGTTTTTTGACAGGATTTCTGCCGATTGGGATTTCTTACTGTAACTTACCTCATTAACTACTTACTCCAACCCTCACATCTGATTCTGGGCCCATATTACACTGTCATTCCCCAAACAATTTACCACTCAGCAGATATCTGATAATTTACTGGCATCCTATCATAAAAAATCCATAGTGCTTGCTTGGTTGCACAGTCATCAGGTACTGCGCTGGGCGGCTCCTGATATCTGGCCAGATATGGCTGACAATTCCATACCCACCCCCTCCCCCACCCCCCACAAGACCAGCAATGAATTCCTCATTCCCTAATCATGCTAGCTTGGGCGAAGGTTGCCACTTGAGTCAGTACACAGTCTCAGCTGTCTGAAAGAATGGATGCTACTGTAAAGTCTCCACACTGCCAGCCTAAGTACCACCATCTTGTCTCCAAATATCTCCCCTCAGATGCAATATCCATGCATGTGGGATGTATGGGGCTGGTGCCCATGGAGCACGTTCTGAGTTGTTAGCGCCCAGTATCCAATATAGATCATTTGGATCAAGCAGCAAGCTAAATTCACAAGGTACCTGCTCTGGAATGTTGGAGTGAAATGCTCCCGATAATGAGATCGGCCTTGCCAGTTCTCTCATCTAATTCAGTCATAAGTCTCACCATAGCCTACAATGCTCAGACTCCTATAAGCACTAAACGTATAGACAATGCTTTGTCATTGGCACTTATAAAGATGGCTAACATTAGTTGCCAGTCATAGTGAGTTGCCCACAAGCAATATAAATTGTGAGGACTACATTCAGGTGCATGAAAAACATTAGAGAGGAAATTTGTGCAGCACAAAATCAACATGAAGTAGCCAGAATTTGTCGGCAAATGAATAAACTACTGGGACAGATTACACATTTACTTAACAATGAAATTGGTCCAACCCAGGCCACTTAAAAATTATTCTTTAAAAAGGTACATACCTTTCCCTTTTAACTAAACTTAACCTGTGAACTGTAGCAAGATCAGCAGTAAGGATCAGAGGTGGATACAAATCAGTATTATCCTAGGTTGTCAGGCCATGAATTTTCAAGGCTTCCATCTTAACATATATACTGGAAGTTTGTATTTTCATTAAGATGAAATTTTTTGAAAGAGTGGAGGAATGAGTGTACTAGAGAGCAGTACATCAATGCACCTAAGTGGCTTTTCTAAATCTGACTTTCCTTCATTCACTGGTGGCAGTTGTTCATTCTTGTATTTTTGGTTTAAAGTTGTATACCATGTACGTTTAACAAGGCTTTTTTGAAGTAATTAATTCCAAGTATTACATAGACCATTCTGAAATTATCAAATGTGGAAAATGAAGTAAAAACGTAACTTTTGTTTGGATCTTATTCATTAAAAATGGCAACAAAACTCAAGCTAATCAGGGCAGGACTTATACAGTTAATGGGAAGGTCCTGGGGATGTTGCTGGACAAAGACCTTGGAATGCAGGTTCATAGTTTCTTGAAAGTAAAGTCCCAAGCAGATGAGATAGTGAAGGAAGCATTTAGTATGCTTTCCTTTATTGGTCAAAGCACTGAATATAGAAGTTCATAGGTCGTGTTGCAGCTGTGCAGGACATTGGTTAGACTACATTTGGAATATTGCACGCAATTCTGGTCGCCCCTTATCAGAAGGATGTTGTGAAACTTGAAAGGGTTCAGAAAAGATTTACAAGACGTTGCTAGGGTTGGAGAGTTTGAACCATAGGGAGGGGCTGTGGCTGTTTTCCTTGGGGTGTCGGAGGCTGAGGGGTGACCTTATAGGGGTTTATAAATTCATGAGGGGCATGGACAGGATAAATTGATGAGATCTTTTCTCTGGGTGTGGGGGACGCCATAACTATAGGGCATAGGTTTCGGGTGAGAGGGGAAAGATTTAAAAGGGATCGAAGAGGCAACTTTATCACACAGAAGGTGGTACGTGTATGGAATGAACTGCCAGAGGAAGTGGAGGAGGCTGGTACAATTGCAACATTTAAAAGGCATCTGGATGGGTATATGAATAGGAAAGGTTTAGAGGGATATGGGCCAAGTGGGACTAGATTAGTTTACGATATCTGGTAGGCATGGACGACTTGGACTGAAGGGTCTGTTTCTGTGCTGTACGTCACTATGACTCTGACTTTATTTATTACTATTATTGTCTTAACACTACCATTAAAATAAGCTTGGGTTTTGCTCCAAATGTATGAAGTACAAATACTTCCTTATTGTAATTCTTTGTTTTCATCTGTTGGAAGAAGATGAACAGGAAGAACACACAGCACTCATTATGATTTCAAGATCCAGTGAAATGCATTTCCTAAATGAAACAAGCTCGAACCACATTTTCAAAATAGCTACTCCTCTAATTCCATCACCCTGATGATGGGAATACTTTACCTAAAGCAACATATTTACTGTTTGTCTTTTAGATTAAACTCATGAATACCTATATATATCAAAGAATTAGGACGTACTCACTTTTTCTGGCTTTTCTTAGCAATCCTCGCGGCCTCAGCAGCTGCTTTCCTCATTTCAAACTCTTCTCTTTTCAGCACCTCTCCACTTCCCCTGTATCCCAGTTCCACCAATTGTCGAGCCAGCTCCTCATCCTAATGATTAACCAAGGCAGAAGTGAAAGTTATGCTCTTTGATAATATTATAGCAATGGTGAAGCTTTTGGGCCAGTTGGAAAACAAGTGCAAAAAGAAAAAAATAATTTGTATTACTTCTGCATAAAGTGAACTGTACTTTATTGTTAATAATAAAAGTGGGAGCAGTTTTGTATAAAATCTTTTTAGTCTATGATAGTGTTAACATTGTTCACTAAAAATGAGATAACTGAGATATTACTAAAGCATATGGTATGTTGTAAAAATGTAACTTCATGAAGATATAAAAATCTTAACAGTACAAAATTACCAGAGTGTTATGTATGAACACCGACTGAAATAATCACAGTAAACTAGAAGATGCTACTTTTATCATAACAGCTTAGGTGAATTGCTGTTACATAATAAGAAAGAAAATATTGGAAATAATTCATAACAAATTAGTTTATAAAATATGAATTGTGAAACAAAGTGCCAGATTTTAACTCTGTTAATGAATCAGTTTTGAATTAGTTAAAACCTTGCTCCAAGTCTTGAGCAAAATTCCGAACTTATGTAGTATCCATAATTTTAACGATCAAAAAAGCAGGACTTTCATAATTCAGAAAACTACTTGGACTTCCATGATTGAATGGAAGGATATATAGTTAAAAACAAGCATATGTATATTATTCTTGACTACAAATCAACTGTAAAGAAGAATATTGCATGTGATTCTGTCATAAGGTATCTTACATTTAACCATCATTCTACATGAATCACCGTGACTATGCATCGAAGCTCCCAGATTAGTATAGATTTGACTGCAGTAATTATTCATCTACTGATTATTTATATACTTAATTTCCTTTCAAGTTTTCAATCACAGTTGTTTAAAAAATGAAAAAGCGTATTAAAGAAAATGGTGGGTGGAGAAGAGAGATTAAACTTAAGCCATTTATATAGTCACTGTATTTGTCTTATCATTTTCTCGAATTATGCGTTTTTTAGATCTTGTGGAACTTAAAGGTTTGATTAAATTGACAGAAATTGGAGCAGATTTATTACCAAGAGTCCAGGTTATTCACAGTATATACTTCAAAACTTTAGGTTTTCTAATAGGATAGGATATGGAAAAGATATTCAATCATGTTTAAGTTTCATTGATTTAAACAATTGTTTAAAAAAGTTACATGCAAGAAATAAATATTATTCCACAAAATATGGATAATGAATATATTTATCATAACTAAAGATTACTGGCTGGTGGCTTTCAATTGCCACAAATGCAAACTTGTTGATAAATTTAGAATGATGTTTTGAACAAGCACTGCCACCTTGTGCCATGTTCAACATACAAAGTACTTAATTCTTTGCAATATACCTTGCTATAAACCCTTCCTAACATTACATTTACATTTATGTTCACTATGAACAAATTATATTTAAATAATCAACAAAGTAGAGAAATCATCAGTATGCATATTACAATTTTAGTAACTAGGGCAATTTTAAAAGAATTAAAACCCAAATCAAAATTATTCTATGAAGAGAATAAAGTATCTCAACACTTCGACAAAGTTTATGGTATATCAGACAAATCCAAAAGCTGACAGTCCACATGTACAATAAGGGTTTAACCTCTAGAATCATATAAACCCTACAGTGCAGAAAAGAGGCCATTTGGCCTCTCAAATCAACACCAAGTCAGATACATCTATCCTCTGGCATGCACTTACCAGTTCAGTGGGCTCTGCGTTGCCTATTATTTTATCTACACTTGAGATTTTCTAATGGCAGTCACAACTGCAGTGGAATTTGTTTTGTTACGAGGTACGAATTTGTTTTGTTACTCTGGGGAGGGGTTGATCTCCTACCTGCTCCATTTGCTTTGGAACACTCCTGTTGAGGCAACTCCAGTTATGTTTGCCCTGCTGCTCTCCCACCAGTTAATTTATCTCCCTCATTATTTGTTTACCTATCTGCAATACTACCTGGTCTCGCTTTAAATTTAATAAAAGGGCATTGGCTAAGTTTGTAGATTAATTCGCCAAGCTGACATATATTTTCTGCTGACGTTTCAGTGCCTCGCAAGGTGGCATAGTCAGTGCATCTTTGCTAAAGTGTTGGTGGTCTTTCCTGCCTGGTATTTATGTGCCTGTTGTTTTGGTACTTCTAGTTCTGTATCTGAGTGGTTTGTGAATGGGATCCAGTCAATGTGTTTATTGATTGAGTTCTGGTTGGAGTGCCAGGCTTCAAGGAATTCTCTTGCATTTCTGTTTTGCTATGATGGTTGCATTGTCCCAGTTGAATTTGTGCCCTTTGTTGTTTGCATGGTTGAAAATGAAATTGTACTGGTTGTGTCTGGCAGTGGCAAGTTGATGTTCGTGCACTTGTAAAGGACAAACAGAAAGAAAACTGACCAATGTAGTGTTTTCTCACAAACCTTGCAGGGTATCTTCTGGATAATGTTTGTCCTGTTGGATGTGGATGTCGGGTCTTTAACATTTCACCAGGAGCTGGTGAAAGGTGTTAACTGGGCATTAGCTAGCCAGACCACCTCTCATCCAGCAGGGATATAGGCTTCCTTCCTCTTAAAATCTTGTGCCTGGTGTAAGATTTTTCTATTTCTATCATACTCTTTAGGGCATCCTAACTCACAAAGCACTGGTTAGCTCCTGCTGCTCTAGGCAGAGGCTAATTCACAAGTGAATACAGTAGGTTTCTCACCAACAAGGGATCTATTCAAACACTTCTAAAATTTGGAAAGAAGGTTTTGGCCTGCCTGACCAAATTACGATTTAGCAAGGGTAAGGACTCCCTTAATCACAGTGGCCATGCAGTCTCTTATGGTTTGCCTATCTGGTCTGGGCTTCATAGCTTCTACAACTTGGTCGCTGGCCAGGTCATTCCCAAGTAGAAAATCTATCCTTGTTCCTAAGAGGTCCAGAATGATTTCTATGATTACTGAATTCAAGACTACACCAGACAATACATGAACTCATTGGAGGGGTTTATAATCTTCTCTGACATGAAAATTAGAGGGTCTCAGAGTAAAGCAATAGACTGGCTTGGTTTGTGGGAGCAGTGCTATTAATGGCATTCAGGACTCCTCACATTGCAGCAGTGACACATTATCTGCCTTGCTATCCTTCATTGTGTTTTAATTAACTACTCGATTGTCCTTTTTATATATCTTAATGTTACCACCAGTTCCCATACTATTTTAAATGGTGTGAATTGAATAGAGACGGACAATTCACCAGATTTGTATCTAAAAATAGCTTCTTCCCCTGCAGTCGAAGAAATCAATGAGGTTGGAAAAGTTAGAAAAAGCAAAAGTTAATATACACCTCCTTCCCTCATGTAAATCCGCAAACTTCCACGACTCTTTGCAAAACCAAATTATACTGAGAAGCCTAGTTTTAAAATATTCCAAAACAAAAAACTTCACTGGCCCCAGGTACAAAACAAATACTAGTTTCAACCACATTGCTGAATTATGTAACATCAACTATTTATCCCAGTAAAGCCTTGCTTAAAGCTTAGTCATTCAGAATTGAAATGATAGATTTCAGTTCAAGCAAGAGTGCCAGGGGGCATGCTAGACTCAGATCAGGCAAGCATACAACTGAGGTATCAATCTGGTGAAGTTATAAAACAGGACAACTTGCATTCCAGACATCTTAAGCAGCAAGTGATAGACAAAAGGTAAATGATTCTCCAACTAGTAGTTCAGATCTATGTCTGGCAGTCCTGCTAAATCTAGTTGTGAGTGGTTGAGCACAATTAAGCAACTCACTGAAGAAGGTATCACAAACATCCTCATCCTCAATAATGGGGGAATCCAGCACATCAATGCAAAACATAAGGTAGAAGCATTTGCAACAATCTTCAACCAGACATTCAAAGTGGATGATGCCACACTCAGTCAAATGTTTACTTGATGTCAGGAACAGATACCCCACACCACTGGAATTCAACTTTTTTTTTAATCTACTAGGAGAAAGTCAGGACTGCAGATGCTGCAGTTCAGAGTCAAGCGTGTGGTGCTGGAAAAGCATAGTAGGTCAGGCAGCATCTGAGGAGCAAGAGAATCAACATTTCGAGCATAAGCCCTTAATCAGGAAGAGCTTATGCCCGAAATGTCGATTCTACTGCTCCTCGGATGCTGCTTGGTCTGATGTGCTTTTCCAGCACTACACACAACTTTTTTTAATCTATGTTTGTTTGGAACAAAGCTTTAAATGTGATTTGGAGTCAAATAACTCTGGCAGAACGCAAACCAAGCTGAGATAGTTCTACTTGAAAGCACTGTGGATAACACCTTCCATCACTGTACTTTCTGTGGATTAGTTCTGCCTGGGTAATTTTCCAAATGGTCAGTTAATGGCAGTGTTGTAGCTCGAATGGAACAATTCGGCTAGAGGTATGGCTAGCCATGGCACAAATCTCCAGTGCTACAGTCAGAACATAATTGAGCTGTATAGTTTTGCTAAGCAGAATGAGCATTTCTTGATATTATATGAACATCTTAGCTTCAAGAGGTCAAGATGGATTTCCGCCTGCCATTTCTTGCTGAAGATCCAGCCTTGTTGTTAGCACTGATAGGATCCATCATCATCCAAAATTAGGGGCATTCAATAGAGCTTTTCCTCTTCCCATTAGCTGGTTAATAATTCACTATCCTCCATGATCAGATGTAGCAGGGGTACTACAGTGATTTAACTTAACTGTTATGTATGGGATCACTTAGTTTCCTATATCATGTTTGCCAAAGGAGAAATTTCCAAAAGAAATTGTCGTCCATATGGATGTCGAAAATGGATAAAGGAAATTTGGAATTTATAACCTGGTGGACTACACAAGGAAAAGAGTTTACTCATCTGGGACCAGTTTAGATCACATCTAGTGGCTCAGTGGTTAGCACTGCTGCTTCAGCACCAGGGTTCAATTCCAGCTGTCTGTGTGGAATTTGCACAGTCTCCCCCTGTATTGCATGGGTTTCCTCTGGGTGCTCCAGTTTCCTCCCACAATCCAAAGATGTGCAGGTTAAGTGAATTGGACGTGCTAAATTGCCCATACTGTTCAGAGATGCGTAGGTTAGGTGCATTAGGCAGGGGTAAATATAGGATAATAGGGGAGGGGAATGCGTATGGATGGGTAACTCTTCGGAGGGTCAGTGATGTGGGCCTATGATTCTATGTCTCATTATTGATAATCATTGCACACAAAAGAAATCAAATCATAGGTTCGGACCTGGTCTTTCTTGGTTTTGTGGAGGGGGTGGTGCAAGGTGAAGCTGGTTGCTCATAAAATCCAGCAGGTACACTTTATCTGCCTGTACCAAATCTGAAATTTTATACTGGGTAGGCGGGTAAATTAACCATGAAGTTATGCATCTGCTGTTAACAAATCAATAGTTCCAGATTAAACCCTATCAAAGCAGCCTGGGATTTCAGTTGTGCCTTTTTTGTGGAGCTTGTCTTCTCTGAACTGATTTTACATATAACAAGGTGTGGGCCCTGAATAAATACAGGTTTCATCAGATTTGCAGTAAGCTAATGTCAATGAGCGAAAACACAGCACAGCCACTCACATGAACCCAGATGTAACACTGCTTTGTGAAAAGCAAGTCAAATCTATTTTAACAATTCCATTTACAATAAGAATGCTTATTTCATTGTCAATAGTAACAGCAGTTCACAAATGCTCCAGATGGGTATATGAATCTCTATGACTCTAATAGAAGTATAAGGTACAATTTTTTTCTTAGCTAGTGAACCAGTGCCATCTGTTATTGGCATTTCCTTGCACACCACTGCCACCCTCTGTTGATTAGCAGTAGTGACAAGGCAGCCAGAGTCCTATTTCTTCCACTAATGCCATTAACTTTAGTATTCCTTTCATTGTACTGTACTGCTAACCACAGAAGCTAAGTAAAGCAGTATTTTTATGATTCTTGATGCCATGGAAAAAAATTAACATGTTTAAAATGTCCTCATATAGCATTTAAAGCACCAATCCTTTTTAGACTGTTTCTACCTTTCATAATGCCTTCTGTTCAGACAGCTCAAATAGGAATATCAACCTGACTTTCGTGATTGATATAACATATGATCAAAGGCAGACATGTTTTCTTTATTGGCAATTCTCATTGAGCAGATATTATGGGCAGTAGTTTTCATTGGTTGGTCCCCAAGCAAATTTCATTGACCAGTCCTCATTAGGCAAATGGAAGATGGAACAGCAGTTACAAACTCCCAGGGAAAAGTTCCCTAACACCTCAGCTAGAAAGCAGGATTCTGCCCCGACGAAACATTCCCTGCCAACAGCCTGTTTGTTCTCTGGTATTAGTGACCCCCATCCCCGACTGTCACAACTGTACACTTTCTTAATCAAATTACCTTTTGCTCCACATGTAATCTGCTATTTCTCAGCTTATGAGAAAATTGCTATGAAACATCAATATACTACAAGTTTGTGATCACAAACCCATGAAAATGAATGGGCAGTAGATGCACAGCAACATTAGCAACTGCAAGTTTCCCTCCAAGTCACATACCATCCTTACTTGGAACCATACTACAATATAAATTAGATTTAAATCACGTACTAAAAATTGAAAAGAGATTTGGACATATTTAACAGTTAGTCAGCTAACAGTTACTAGTTATCTTTCTTACAGGTCAAAGTAAAGGACTACAATTCCTACCAGCCTTAGATGTTCCAGCACATTCACAAAACAGGACACATTTATGTGCAAAGTCCAGCACTGATTCTTCTCAGCAACTGCAGTGACTGGGCAGAACACGACCATCTAGAATGCCTGTATGGTGCTGGTCAACTGAAAACCTGATCACATAGTAAGCAAAATGTAAGCTCATGTGACGGAGTCTTCTGCAACAGGGAAACAGGCTCCATACTGATGAGATGCTGGGCCAACTACAGCAGCTATGGCTCTGAAAATCCCTGGGAGCTGTTCAGAGCAGTTGCAGCTCAGGAAAAGTCCCGGGAACCATAGTTGGTACAAAGCAGTGCAAAATACTGGAGAATGGACAAATCCTTGGAATAATTTAGCTTTTGCTAAAACTGAATCAGATAAGAATTATAGCCATAGTATTAAAACCACAGACAGTGAACAACATTCAATTCAGTACATTTTGACAAGAAACCAGATTACTTCTTTGAAACTCAATATATGTAGCCACATATTCAAATACATAAATGAAAGAACCATATGGGCACTTCAACAAAGGTCCATTTACATCTTTAGTACATGTTGGCAGCAAACTAATATAGCCTACTTGCATCTAAAGCAACATAAAAAACCAGTACTTAATCCATTGAGTAGAATTCAATACATTGGTTGTGTGACTAAAATATACTGACTTAAAGATATGTTGCCAACCAGTTCAAGATATTACAGATTTATCTGCCTTTGAAATGCTTTGAAGGTTTAACTGAATTATTGTCATATTATAATATCCTAACACAAACTGTTTTAAATTCTTTTTTATGTACTTAAAACTACACTACAGTGAATATGGTGGGTTCACTGTTCCCTGCTCTTTGTTTATCTTAAGCATCAAATTTGTTTTTTTACAATGACCCTCAATCTCATGAGTGATGAAACATCCTTAGGCACTTCACAGCTGCAGATTATAACAAAGAATGACACAGACATTAAGTTAGATGACCATGGGGTTTGTCAAAAATAGGTTATAAAATAATGTTATAAAGCAGGAGAGCAAGATGATGAGGCAGAGAGATTTTGGGTAGGAATTCTGGAGCTTGGGATCTTTGTAATTGAAAATACAAACCTCGCCCCACTTGCTAGCACCCGGCCCACATCCCTCCAAACCCTTCCTATTCAGATCTGCATCCAGGTGCTCATTTGACTGAGTATAGCATCAAGTAGCCCCAGCAAAATTGGAGTCAATGGGAATTAATGGAAAACTTTCTGCTGACTGGTAGCTGCTTCAAAGATCTTCTCCACATCTTAGTATCAGAAGTGGGGACGTTTGCTGAATATTGCACAACATTCAACACCATTGGCAACTCATTCTTAGCATTACATGGCCAAAGTAATTAAAACCTGTACAATATCCAGATAGGTAATGTTCATCCTTAGAAAGAACAAAACAGCTCATGAGGTGAAGAGAGAAATTGTTCTTGACTGTAAGGCAACGTGTCACCATTAAGAAACTCCATAAAAACTGTAGATGATGGGAATCAAAGAGAAACCACTCTGCTGGTCAGAATCCTACCTCGCAAAAAAAGAAGATGGTTATGATTTTTGCAAGGTCAATCATCTCATTGCCAGGACATCACTGCAGATAATGTCCTGGACCAAGAGATTTTCAGCTCTTTCATCAATTACTTCTGCTTAGAAATCAAGTAGGGGCGTTCCCTGATGAATGCACAGAGTTCAGTACCATTTACAGTGGAGATTGAAGCAGTGTGTCCATGTGAAGCAATATGTGGATAATATTCAGGCTTGATTGTTAAATGGCAAGTATGGAAAATAAAGAACATGAAAGCATGGGAAGGGCTAAAGCATGAAGACCATTGGCAATCTGTGGTCTGTGGAAGGCAGGATGGGATAAGAATAGTGGAATGCTCTTACACCAATTAGCAGAGTATGGTTAAGGCTGAAAGGTCACTATGGCGAGATGAGAAAACACAAGTAATAAAGCAAGTTTCTTTGTTAAGTGTTATTATGACAGGATTGGGACCCTAAATATTTGGGACATGACATTAAAATATCTAATTAATAGTTAGTAGAGTCTGCTTGAGACAGGAGACTATTGTAATAGATGGAATAGCTAAATATCTATCATGACAGGTTAGTCTGGGATAGAAGATCTCTGTAGCAGAGTCAGCAATAAATATCTAACCACGACATTAGAATAACATTAAGTAGAATGTACAACTAAAGAGATAATGGGAACTAACATCATTGGTTTATTGTGTAGCGAGAGTTAGGAACTTTGATTAATATAGTTAGACATGCTGATAAGCTAACAGAAACATGATAAAAAAAAAATATAAAAATCCACGGACCTGAGGTTCGTGGGCATTCGACAATCTGCTTTCTCAGTGTCACTGCTTTTTGTTTGCAAATAAAAGACCTACTTGAGGAACTCTCTGTGTCTCCCAGTGATTCTCTATTTTCTCCACAGCAAATTTGGCGCTGCAAGCAGGGTCATGCACAGACCCACCTGGACAGAGGGCAGCAGTAACAGGGCGCTTCTTGGTCCACCGGGGGAACTCCTGAGACTGACAGAATAAGAGTACCTAACAAAAAAAAATGGTTAGCATTTTTGTTGTGAATTCAGACTATATTCTGTTGGCTTGGAGTGGTCATTGGGGACTCAGAGGTGCGGGAACCTGCCGGAGGGTCTCTCCGAACCAAGATCCAAAGGCAAGGGGTAAATTGCTGCTGAAGGAGATGTGGAGAATTGGTCAAGAAAACTGCGCAGTGGGGTAAGGGGTGAGTAAGAACAGAACACAGCAATTATCTGAGTAAAACGTCCACGCTGGTGAATATAAGACCCTATAGATAAATAGGGCAGAATAAAGAAGGAGAAATTGTTTTACTGGAAGCGCTGATAGACCTGTTTAGAAAGACGGCAGATTGGGAGTGGATGATTAAAAGTAAAATAGCAGAGAATAGTCATAGTGTTACTAGACTATTAAACATTTTAGATAAGGCCTGTAGGATAATTAGACTTTTGGAAATGAACAAAGGGTCTGTTTAAGTAAGGCTCCAGCTGACAGAGGTTGATTTACGGCCCAGTTCTTGGCTGTTCACAGCAAGTGTGTGTGCCTGTGTGCATACTCGTGTAAGAGAGAGAGACAGAGACAGCGAGACAGAGACAGCGAGAGAGAGAGAGAGGGCGAGAGAGAGAGAGGGCGAGAGAGAGAGAGGGCGAGAGAGAGAGAGGGCGAGAGAGAGAGAGGGCGAGAGAGAGAGAGGGCGAGAGAGAGAGGGCGAGAGAGAGAGAGGGCGAGAGAGAGCGGGCGGGAGAGAGAGGGCGAGAGAGCGCAGGCGAGAGAGAGCGGGCGAGAGAGAGCGGGCGAGAGAGAGCGGGCGAGAGAGAGCGGGCGAGAGAGCGTGAGAGAGCGCGTGAGAGAGCGCGTGAGAGACAGCGTGAGAGACAGCGTGAGAGAGAGCGAGCGAGAGAGCGAGCGAGAGAGAGTGCGAGAGAGAGTGCGAGAGAGAGTGCGCGAGAGAGTGCGCGAGAGAGTGCGCGAGAGAGCGCGAGAGAGCGCGAGAGAGTGTGTGAGGGACTGCGAGAGAGTGGGAGAGAGTGGGAGAGAGTGGGAGAGAGTGGGAGAGAGTGGGAGTGCGAGAGAGGGTGCGAGAGAGGGTGCGCGAGAGGGTCCGCGAGAGGGTCCGCGAGAGGGTGCGCGAGAGGGTGCGCGAGAGGGTGCGCGAGAGGGTGCGCGAGAGGGTGCGCGAGAGGGAGTGAGAGAGAGCGCGAGAGAGTGCGCGAGAGAGTGCGCGCGAGAGAGAGCGCGCAAGAGAGTGCGCGAGAGAGAGCACGCGAGAGAGAGCACGCGAGAGAGAGCACGCGAGAGAGAGCACGCGAGAGAGAGAGCGAGAGAGAGCGCGAGAGAGGGCGTGCGCGAGAGAGAGCGCGAGAGAGAGCGTGCGCGAGAGAGCGTGCGCGAGAGAGCGTGCACAAGAGAGAGAGCGCGAGAGAGAGCGCGCGAGAGAGCGCGAGAGAGCGTGCGCGAGAGAGAGTGCGCGAGAGAGAGTGCGCGAGAGAGAGTGCGCGAGAGAGAGTGCGCGAGAGAGAGTGCGCGAGAGAGAGTGCGCGAGAGAGAGTGCGCGAGAGAGAGTGCACGTGAGAGAGTGCACGTGAGAGAGTGCACGTGAGAGAGTGCGTGAGAGAGAGTGCGCGAGAGAGAGTGCGAGAGAGAGTGCGCGAGTGAGAGTGGGAGAGTGGGAGAGTGGGAGAGTGGGAGAGAGTGGGAGAGTGGGAGAGTGGGAGAGTGGGAGAGTGGGAGAGTGGGAGAGAGTGGGAGAGTGGGAGAGAGTGGGAGAGTGGGAGAGTGGGAGAGTGAGTGAGTGAGTGAGAGTGAGAGTGAGAGTGAGAGTGAGAGTGAGAGTGCGCGAGAGAGTGCGAGAGTCCGCGAGAGAGCGCGACAGAGCGCGACAGAGCGCGAGAGACCGCGAGAGACCGCGAGAGACCGCGAGAGACCGCGAGAGACCGCGCGAGAGAGTGCGCGAGAGAGTGCGCGAGACCGCGCGAGAGAGTGCGCGAGACCGCGCGAGAGAGTGCGCGAGAGCCAGAGTGAGAGAGAGTGTGAGTGTGAGAGAGTGTGAGAGAGTGTGTGAGAGACTGTGAGAGACTGTGAGAGACTGTGAGAGTGTGTGAGAGTGTGTGAGAGTGTGTGAGAGTGTGTGAGAGTGTGTGAGAGAGTGTGAGAGAGTGTGAGAGAGTGTGTGAGAGTGTGTGAGAGTGTGTGAGAGTGTGTGAGAGACTGTAAGAGACTGTGAGAGTGTGTGAGAGTGTGTGAGAGTGTGTGAGAGTGTGTGAGAGTGTGTGAGAGACTGTGAGAGACTGTGAGAGACTGTGAGAGACTGTGAGAGTCTGTGAGAGTCTGTGAGAGAGTGAGTGTGAGAGAGAGTGCGAGAGGGAGCGCGAGAGGGAGCACGAGAGGGAGCGCGAGAGAGAGCGCGCGCGATAGGGCGCGAGATGGCGCGAGATGGCGCGAGACGGGGCGAGACGGGGCGAGACGGGGCGAGACGGGGCGAGACGGGGCGAGACGGTGCGAGACGGCGCGAGAGGGCGCGAGAGGGCGCGAGAGGGCGCGAGAGGGCGAGAGGGCGAGAGAGCACGCGAGAGAGCGCGAGAGCGAGAAAGAGCGCGAGAAAGTGCGTGTGAGTGCGAGAGCGAGAGAGCGCGAGAGAGCGCGTAGAGCGCGTAGAGCGCGTAGAGCGCGTAGAGCGCGTAGAGCGCGTAGAGCGCGAGAGGGAGCGCGTAGAGCGCGAGAGGGAGCGCGTAGAGCGCGAGAGGGAGCGAGAGGGAGCGAGAGGGAGCGAGAGGGAGCGAGAGGGAGTAAGAGCGAGAAAGAGCGCGAGAGCGAGAAAGAGCGAGAGAGAGCGAGAGAGAGCGAGAGAGAGCGAGAGAGAGCGAGAGAGAGCGAGAGAGAGCGAGAGAGAGCGAGAGAGAGCGAGAGAGCGAGAGAGCGAGAGAGAGCGAGGGCGAGCGAGGGAGAGCGAGGGAGAGCGAGGTAGAGCAAGGTAGAGCGAGGGAGAGCGAGGGAGAGCGAGGGAGAGCGAGGGAGAGCGAGGGAGAGCGAGGGAGAGCGAGGGAGAGCGCGAGACAGAGTGCGCGCGAGAAGGGGGCGAGAGGGCGCGAGGGGGCGAGGGGGCGAGGGGGCGAGGGGGCGAGGAGGCGAGGGGGCGAGAGGGCGAGAGGGCACGCGAGAGCGCGAGAGAGCGTGAGAGCGAGAAAGAGCGTGAGAGCGAGAAAGAGCGTTAGAGTGCAAGAGCGCGATTGAGACTGAGAGCGAGCGAGCGAGAGCGCGAGAGAGCGAGAGCGCGAGAGAGCGAGAGCGCGAGAGAGCGCGAGAGAGCGCGAGAGAGCGCGAGAGAGAGCGAGGGAGAGCGAGGGAGAGCGAGGGAGAGCGAGGGAGAGCGAGGGAGAGCGAGGGAGAGCGCGAGAGAGCGCGAGAGAGCGCGAGAGAGCGAGAGAGAGCGAGGGAGAGCGAGGGAGAGCGAGGGAGAGCGAGGGAGAGCGAGGGAGAGCGAGGGAAAGCGAGGGAGAGCGAGGGAGAGCGCGAGACAGAGTGCGCGCGAGAGGGCGCGAGAGGGCGAGAGGGCGAGTGGGCGAGTGGGCGAGTGGGCGAGTGGGCGAGTGGGCGAGTGGGCGAGAGAGCACGCGAGAGCGCGAGAGCGAGAAAGAGCGTGAGAGCGAGAAAGAGCGTGAGAGCGAGAAAGAGCGTGAGAGTGCGAGAGCGCGAGAGGGAGCGAGAGAGCGCGAGAGAGAGCGTGAGAGAGAGCGTGAGAGAGAGCGTGAGAGAGAGCGAGAGGGAGCGAGAGGGAGCGAAAGGGAGCGAGAGAGAGCGAGAGGGCGCGAGAGGGCGGGACGGCGAGAAGGCGAGACGGCGAGACGGCGAGAGGGCGAGACGGCGAGAGGGCGAGACGGCGAGACGGCGAGACGGCGAGACGGCGAGAGGGCGAGACGGCGAGAGGGCGAGAGGTTGAGACGGCGAGACGGCGAGAGAGCACGCGAGAGCGCGAGAGTGCGAGAAAGAGCGTGAGAGCGAGAAAGAGCGTGAGAGCGAGAAAGTGAGTGAGAGTGCGAGAGCGCGAGAGGGAGCGAGAGGGAGCGAAACGGAGCGAGAGGGAGCGAGAGGGAGCGAGAGGGAGCGAGAGAGCGCGAGAGGGAGCGAGAGGGAGCGAGAGGGAGCGAGAGAGCGTGAAAGGGAGCGCGAGAGGGAGCGCGAGAGGGAGCGCGCGAAGGAGCGCGAGAGGGAGCGCGAGAGGGAGCGCGAGAGGGAGCGCGAGGGAGCGCGAGGGAGCGCGAGGGAGCGCGAGGGAGCGCGAGAGCGAGAAAGAGCATGACAGCGCGAGAGCGCGAGAGAGCGCGAGAGGGCGGGACGGCGAGAAGGCGAGACGGCGAGACGGCGAGAGGGCGAGACGGCGAGAGAGCACGCGAGAGCGCGAGAGTGCGAGAAAGAGCGTGAGAGCGAGAAAGAGCGTGAGAGCGAGAAAGTGAGTGAGAGTGCGAGAGCGCAAGAGGGAGCGAAACGGAGCGAGAGGGAGCGAGAGGGAGCGAGAGGGAGCGAGAGAGCGTGAAAGGGAGCGCGAGAGGGAGCGCGAGAGGGAGCGCGAGGGAGCGCGAGGGAGCGCGAGGGAGCGCGAGGGAGCGCGAGGGAGCGCGAGGGAGCGCGAGAGCGAGAAAGAGCGTGAGAGCGCGAGAGCGCGAGAGAGCGCGAGAGAGCGCGAGAGAGCGCGAGAGAGCGCGAGAGAGCGCGAGAGAGCGCGAGAGAGCGCGAGAGAGCGCGATAGTGCGAGAGAGTGCGAGAGAGCGAGAGAGAGAGCGAGGGAGAGCGCGGGAGAGCGTGGTAGAGCGCGAGAGCGGGAGAGCGAGAGAGCGAGAGAGCGAGAGAGCGAGAGAGAGCGCGAGACAGAGACTGCGAGAATGCGCAAGACAGCGAGAGACTGCGAGAGTGCGCGAGACTGTGTGAGAGAGCGCGTGGGAGCGAGGGAGCGGGGGAGAGCACGAGAGCGCGAGAGAGAGCGAGAGCGCGAGAGAGAGCGAGAGCGCGAGAGAGCGCGAGAGAGCGCGAGAGAGCGCGAGAGAGCGCGAGAGAGCGCGAGAGAGCGCGAGAGAGAGCGAGAGCGCGAGAGAGAGCGAGAGCGCGAGAGAGAGCGAGAGCGCGAGAGAGAGCGAGAGCGCGAGAGAGCGAGAGAGCGAGAGACTGCGAGAATGCGAGAATGCGAGAGTGCGCGAGACTGTGTGAGAGAGCGCGTGAGAGTGCGGGAGCGAGGGAGCGAGGTAGCGGGGGTACGGGCGAGCATGCGAGAGCGAGTGAGAGAGCGAGAGAGCGCGAGAGAGCGCGAGAGAGCGCGAGAGAGCGCGAGAGAGCGCGAGAGGGAGCGCGAGAGGGAGCGCGAGAGGGAGCGCGAGAGAGCGCGAGGGAGCGCGAGGGAGCGCGAGGGAGCGCGAGAGCGAGAAAGAGCGTGAGAGCGCGAGAGAGCGCGAGAGAGCGCGAGAGAGCGCGAGAGAGCGCGAGAGAGCGCGAGAGAGCGAGAGAGTGCGAGAGAGTGCGAGAGAGCGAGAGAGAGAGCGAGGGAGAGCGCGGGAGAGCGTGGTAGAGCGCGAGAGCGGGAGAGCGAGAGAGCGAGAGAGAGCGCGAGACAGAGACTGCGAGAATGCGCAAGACAGCGAGAGACTGCGAGAGTGCGCGAGACTGTGTGAGAGAGCGCGTGGGAGCGAGGGAGCGGGGGAGAGCACGAGAGCGCGAGAGAGAGCGAGAGCGCGAGAGAGAGCGAGAGCGCGAGAGAGAGCGCGAGAGAGCGCGAGAGAGCGCGAGAGAGCGTGAGAGAGAGCGAGAGCGCGAGAGAGAGCGAGAGCGCGAGAGAGAGCGAGAGCGCGAGAGAGCGAGAGAGCGAGAGAGCGAGAGAGCGAGAGACTGCGAGAATGCGAGAACGCGAGAACGCGAGAGTGCGCGAGACTGTGTGAGAGAGCGCGTGAGAGTGCGGGAGCGAGGGAGCGAGGTAGCGGGGGTACGGGCGAGTATGCGAGAGCGCGAGAGAGCGCGAGAGAGCGCGAGAGAGCGAGACAGCGAGACAGCGAGAGACAGCGAGAGACAGCGAGAGACAGCGAGAGACAGCGAGAGACAGCGAGAGACAGCGAGAGACAGCGAGAGCACGAGAGCGCGCGGTAGAGCGAGAGAGCGCGAGAGAGCGCGAGAGAGCGCGAGAGAGCGCGAGAGAGCGCGAGAGGGCGCGAGAGAGCGCGAGAGAGCGCGAGAGAGAGCGAGAGAGAGCGAGAGAGCGCGAGAGAGAGCGAGAGAGAGCGAGAGAGCGCGAGAGAGCGCGAGAGAGCGCGAGAGAGCGCGAGAGAGCGCGAGAGAGCGCGAGAGGGAGCGAGAGGGAGCGAGAGAGCGCGCGAGAGGGAGCGAGAGGGAGCGAGAGGGAGCGAGAGAGCGCGCGAGAGGGAGCGAGAGGGAGCGAGAGAGCGCGATAAGAGCGCGAGAGAGAGCGAGAGAGAGCGAGAGAGCGCGAGAGAGAGCGAGAGAGCGCGAAAGGGAGCGAGAGAGCGCGAAAGGGAGCGAGAGAGCGCGAAAGGGAGCGAGAGAGCGCGAAAGGGAGCGAGAGGGAGCGAAAGGGAGCGAGAGAGCGTGAAAGGGAGCGCGAGAGGGAGCGCGAGAGGGAGCGCGCGAAGGAGCGCGAGAGGGAGCGCGAGAGGGAGCGCGAGAGGGAGCGCGAGAGGGAGCGCGAGAGAGCGCGAGGGAGCGCGAGGGAGCGCGAGGGAGCGCGAGAGCGAGAAAGAGCGTGAGAGCGCGAGAGAGCGAGAGAGAGAGCGAGGGAGAGCGCGGGAGAGCGTGGTAGAGCGCGAGAGCGAGAGAGCGAGAGAGAGCGCGAGACAGAGACTGCGAGAATGCGCAAGACAGCGAGAGACTGCGAGAGTGCGCGAGACTGTGTGAGAGAGCGCGTGGGAGCGAGGGAGCGGGGGAGAGCACGAGAGCGCGAGAGAGCGCGAGAGCGCGAGAGAGAGCGAGAGCGCGAGAGAGAGCGAGAGCGCGAGAGAGAGCGAGAGCGCGAGAGAACGCGAGAGAACGCGAGAGAACGCGAGAGAGAGCGAGAACGCGAGAGAGAGCGAGAGCGCGAGAGAGAGCGAGAGCGCGAGAGAGCGAGAGAGCGAGAGACTGCGAGAATGCGAGAGTGCGCGAGACTGTGTGAGAGAGCGCGTGAGAGTGCGGGAGCGAGGGAGCGAGGTAGCGGGGGTACGGGCGAGCATGCGAGAGCGAGTGAGAGAGCGAGAGAGCGCGAGAGAGCGCGGGAGCGAGGGAGCGAGGGAGCGAGGTAGCGGGGGTACGGGCGAGCATGCGAGAGCGAGTGAGAGAGCGAGAGAGAGCGAGAGAGCGCGAGAGAGCGCGAGAGAGCGCGAGAGAGCGCGAGAGAGCGCGAGAGAGCGCGAGACAGCGAGACAGCGAGACAGCGAGAGACAGCGAGAGCACGAGAGCGCGCGGTTGAGCGCGGTAGAGCGCGGTAGAGCGCGAGAGAGCGCGGTAGAGCGCGAGAGAGCGCGAGAGAGCGCGAGAGAGCGCGTGAGAGCGAGAGAGCGCGAGAGAGCGCGAGAGAGCGCGAGAGGGAGCGAGAGGGAGCGAGGGAGCGCGCGAGAGGGAGCGAGAGGGAGCGAGAGAGCGCGATAAGAGCGCGAGAGAGAGCGAGAGAGAGCGAGAGAGCGCGAGAGAGCGCGAGAGGGAGCGAGAGAGCGCGAAAGGGAGCGAGAGAGCGCGAAAGGGAGCGAGAGAGCGCGAAAGGGAGCGAGAGAGCGTGAAAGGGAGCGAGAGTAAGCGAGAGAGAGCGTGAGAGGGAGCGAGAGAGCGCGCGAGAGGGAGCGAGAGAGCGCGAGAGAGCGCGAGAGAGCGCGAGAGAGCGCGAGAGAGCGCGAGAGAGCGCGGAAGAGCGCGAGAAAGAGCGCGAGAGCGAGAGAGGGAGCGAGAAAGAGCGTGAGAGCGTGAGAGCGCGAGAGAGCGAGCGCGAGAGCGCGAGAGAGCGCGAGAGAGCGCGAGAGAGCGCGAGAGAGCGCGAGAGAGCGCGAGAGAGCGCGAGAGAGCGCGAGGGAGAGCGAGAGAGAGCGAGGGAGAGCGAGAGAGAGCGAGAGAGAGCGAGAGAGAGCGAGGGAGAGCGAGGGAGAGCGCGAGAAAGAGCGCGAGAGCGAGAAAGAGCACGAGAGCGAGAAAGAGCGCGAGAGCGAGAAAGAGCGCGAGAGCGAGAAAGAGCGCGAGAGCGAGAAAGAGCGCGAGAGAGCGAGCGCGAGAGAGCGCGAGAGAGCGAGGGAGCGAGGGAGGGAGCGAGAGGGCGCGAGAGGGAGCGAGGGAGCGCGAGGGAGCGCGAGGGAGCGCGAGGGAGCGCGAGGGAGCGCGAGGGAGCGCGAGGGAGCGCGAGGGAGCGCGAGGGAGCGCGAGGGAGCGCGAGGGAGCGCGAGGGAGCGCGAGAGAGCGCGAGAGGGAGCGAGAGAGCGCGAGAGGGAGCGAGAGAGCGCGTGAGAGAGAGCGTGAGAAAGAGCGTGAGAGAGAGCGTGAGAGGGAGCGAGAGGGAGCGAGAGGGAGCGAGAGAGAGCGAGAGAGAGCGAGAGGGCGCGTGAGGGCGGGACGGCGAGACGGCGAGACGGCGAGAGGGCGAGACGGCGAGATGGCGAGACGGCGAGAGGGCGAGAGGTTGAGACGGCGAGACGGCGAGAGAGCACGCGAGAGCGCGAGAGTGCGAGAAAGAGCGTGAGAGCGAGAAAGAGCGTGAGAGCGAGAAAGTGAGTGAGAGTGCGAGAGCGCGAGAGGGAGCGAGAGGGAGCGAAACGGAGCGAGAGGGAGCGAGAGGGAGCGAGAGAGCGCGAGAGGGAGCGAGAGGGAGCGAGAGGGAGCGAGAGAGCGTGAAAGGGAGCGCGAGAGGGAGCGCGCGAAGGAGCGCGCGAAGGAGCGCGAGAGGGAGCGCGAGAGGGAGCGCGAGAGAGCGCGAGGGAGCGCGAGGGAGCGCGAGGGAGCGCGAGAGCGAGAAAGAGCGTGAGAGCGAGAGAGCGCGAGAGTGCGCGAGAGTGCGAGAGAGTGCGAGAGAGCGAGAGAGAGAGCGAGGGAGAGCGCGGGAGAGCGTGGTAGAGCGCGAGAGCGAGAGAGCGAGAGAGCGAGAGAGAGCGCGAGACAGAGACTGCGAGAATGCGCAAGACAGCGAGAGACTGCGAGAGTGCACGAGACTGTGTGAGAGAGCGCGTGGGAGCGAGGGAGCGGGGGAGAGCACGAGAGCGCGAGAGAGAGCGAGAGCGCGAGAGAGAGCGAGAGCGCGAGAGAGCGCGAGAGCGCGAGAGAGAGCGAGAGCGCGAGAGAGCGCGAGAGAGCGCGAGAGAGCGCGAGAGAGAGCGAGAGAGAGCGAGAGCGCGAGAGAGAGCGAGAGCGCGAGAGAGCGAGAGAGCGAGAGACTGCGAGAATGCGAGAATGCGAGAGTGCGCGAGACTGTGTGAGAGAGCGCGTGAGAGTGCGGGAGCGAGGGAGCGAGGTAGCGGGGGTACGGGCGAGCATGCGAGAGCGAGTGAGAGAGCGAGAGAGCGCGAGAGAGCGCGAGAGAGCGCGAGAGAGCGCGAGAGAGCGCGAGAGAGCGCGAGAGAGCGCGAGAGAGCGAGACAGCGAGACAGCGAGAGACAGCGAGAGACAGCGAGAGACAGCGAGAGACAGCGAGAGCACGAGAGAGCGCGGTAGAGCGAGAGAGCGCAAGAGAGCGCGAGAGAGCGCGAGAGAGCGCGAGAGAGCGCGAGAGAGCGCGAGAGAGCGCGAGAGAGCGCGAGAGTGCGAGAGAGTGCGAGAGAGCGAGAGAGAGAGCGAGGGAGAGCGCGGGAGAGCGTGGTAGAGCGCGAGAGCGGGAGAGCGAGAGAGCGAGAGAGAGCGCGAGACAGAGACTGCGAGAATGCGCAAGACAGCGAGAGACTGCGAGAGTGCGCGAGACTGTGTGAGAGAGCGCGTGGGAGCGAGGGAGCGGGGGAGAGCACGAGAGCGCGAGAGAGAGCGAGAGCGCGAGAGAGAGCGAGAGCGCGAGAGAGAGCGAGAGCGCGAGAGAGAGCGCGAGAGAGCGCGAGAGAGCGCGAGAGAGCGCGAGAGAGAGCGAGAGCGCGAGAGAGAGCGAGAGCGCGAGAGAGAGCGAGAGCGCGAGAGAGAGCGAGAGCGCGAGAGAGCGAGAGAGCGAGAGAGCGAGAGACTGCGAGACTGCGAGAATGCGAGAACGCGAGAACGCGAGAGTGCGCGAGACTGTGTGAGAGAGCGCGTGAGAGTGCGGGAGCGAGGGAGCGAGGTAGCGGGGGTACGGGCGAGTATGCAAGAGCGAGTGAGAGAGCGAGAGAGCGCGAGAGAGCGCGAGAGAGCGAGACAGCGAGACAGCGAGAGACAGCGAGAGACAGCGAGAGCACGAGAGCGCGCGGTAGAGCGAGAGAGCGCGAGAGAGCGCGAGAGAGCGCGAGAGAGCGCGAGAGAGCGCGAGAGAGCGCGAGAGGGCGCGAGAGGGCGCGAGAGAGCGCGAGAGAGCGCGAGAGAGCGCGAGAGAGCGCGAGAGAGAGCGAGAGAGAGCGAGAGAGCGCGAGAGAGCGCGAGAGAGCGCGAGAGAGCGCGAGAGAGCGCGAGAGGGAGCGAGAGGGAGCGAGAGAGCGCGCGAGAGGGAGCGAGAGGGAGCGAGAGGGAGCGAGAGAGCGCGCGAGAGGGAGCGAGAGGGAGCGAGAGAGCGCGATAAGAGCGCGAGAGAGAGCGAGAGAGAGCGAGAGAGCGCGAGAGAGAGCGAGAGAGCGCGAAAGGGAGCGAGAGAGCGCGAAAGGGAGCGAGAGAGCGCGAAAGGGAGCGAGAGGGAGCGAAAGGGAGCGAGAGAGCGTGAAAGGGAGCGCGAGAGGGAGCGCGAGAGGGAGCGCGCGAAGGAGCGCGAGAGGGAGCGCGAGAGGGAGCGCGAGAGGGAGCGCGAGAGGGAGCGCGAGAGAGCGCGAGGGAGCGCGAGGGAGCGCGAGGGAGCGCGAGAGCGAGAAAGAGCGTGAGAGCGCGAGAGAGCGAGAGAGAGAGCGAGGGAGAGCGCGGGAGAGCGTGGTAGAGCGCGAGAGCGAGAGAGCGAGAGAGAGCGCGAGACAGAGACTGCGAGAATGCGCAAGACAGCGAGAGACTGCGAGAGTGCGCGAGACTGTGTGAGAGAGCGCGTGGGAGCGAGGGAGCGGGGGAGAGCACGAGAGCGCGAGAGAGCGCGAGAGCGCGAGAGAGAGCGAGAGCGCGAGAGAGAGCGAGAGCGCGAGAGAGAGCGAGAGCGCGAGAGAACGCGAGAGAACGCGAGAGAGAGCGAGAACGCGAGAGAGAGCGAGAGCGCGAGAGAGAGCGAGAGCGCGAGAGAGCGAGAGAGCGAGAGACTGCGAGAATGCGAGAATGCGAGAATGCGAGAATGCGAGAGTGCGCGAGACTGTGTGAGAGAGCGCGTGAGAGTGCGGGAGCGAGGGAGCGAGGTAGCGGGGGTACGGGCGAGCATGCGAGAGCGAGTGAGAGAGCGAGAGAGCGCGAGAGAGCGCGGGAGCGAGGGAGCGAGGTAGCGGGGGTACGGGCGAGCATGCGAGAGCGAGTGAGAGAGCGAGAGAGCGCGAGAGAGCGCGAGAGAGCGCGAGAGAGCGCGAGAGAGCGCGAGAGAGCGCGAGAGAGCGCGAGAGAGCGCGAGAGAGCGCGAGAGAGCGCGAGAGAGCGCGAGAGAGCGAGACAGCGAGACAGCGAGACAGCGAGAGACAGCGAGAGACAGCGAGAGCACGAGAGCGCGCGGTTGAGCGCGGTAGAGCGCGGTAGAGCGCGAGAGAGCGCGGTAGAGCGCGAGAGAGCGCGAGAGAGCGCGAGAGAGCGCGAGAGAGCGCGAGAGAGCGCGAGAGAGAGCGAGAGAGCGCGAGAGAGAGCGAGAGGGAGCGAGAGAGCGCGCGAGAGGGAGCGAGAGAGCGCGCGAGAGGGAGCGAGAGGGAGCGAGAGGGAGCGAGAGAGCGCGATAAGAGCGTGAGAGAGAGCGAGAGAGAGCGAGAGAGCGCGAGAGAGCGCGAGAGGGAGCGAGAGAGCGCGAAAGGGAGCGAGAGAGCGCGAAAGGGAGCGAGAGAGCGCGAAAGGGAGCGAGAGAGCGTGAAAGGGAGCGAGAGTAAGCGAGAGAGAGCGTGAGAGGGAGCGAGAGAGCGCGCGAGAGGGAGCGAGGGAGCGCGAGGGAGCGCGAGGGAGCGCGAGAGAGCGCGAGAGAGCGCGAGAGAGCGCGAGAGAGCGCGAGAGAGCGCGGAAGAGCGCGAGAAAGAGCGCGAGAGCGAGAAAGGGAGCGAGAGGGAGCGAGAAAGAGCGTGAGAGCGTGAGAGCGCGAGAGAGCGAGAGAGAGCGCGAGAGAGCGCGAGAGAGCGCGAGAGAGCGCGAGAGAGAGCGAGAGAGAGCGAGGGAGAGCGAGGGAGAGCGAGAGAGAGCGAGAGAGAGCGAGGGAGAGCGAGGGAGAGCGCGAGAAAGAGCGCGAGAGCGAGAAAGAGCACGAGAGCGAGAAAGAGCGCGAGAGCGAGAAAGAGCGCGAGAGCGAGAAAGAGCGCGAGAGAGCGAGCGCGAGAGAGCGCGAGAGAGCGAGGGAGCGAGGGAGGGAGCGAGAGGGCGCGAGAGGGAGCGAGAGAGCGCGAGGGAGCGCGAGGGAGCGCGAGGGAGCGCGAGGGAGCGCGAGGGAGCGCGAGGGAGCGCGAGGGAGCGCGAGGGAGCGCGAGGGAGCGCGAGAGAGCGCGAGAGAGCGCGAGAGAGCGCGAGAGGGAGCGAGAGGGAGCGAGAGAGCGCGAGAGGGAGCGAGAGGGAGCGAGAGAGCGCGTGAGAGAGAGCGTGAGAGAGAGCGTGAGAGAGAGCGTGAGAGGGAGCGAGAGGGAGCGAGAGGGAGCGAGAGAGAGCGAGAGAGAGCGAGAGGGCGCGAGAGGGCGGGACGGCGAGACGGCGAGACGGCGAGAGGGCGAGACGGCGAGATGGCGAGACGGCGAGAGGGCGAGAGGTTGAGACGGCGAGACGGCGAGAGAGCACGCGAGAGCGCGAGAGTGCGAGAAAGAGCGTGAGAGCGAGAAAGAGCGTGAGAGCGAGAAAGTGAGTGAGAGTGCGAGAGCGCGAGAGGGAGCGAGAGGGAGCGAAACGGAGCGAGAGGGAGCGAGAGGGAGCGAGAGAGCGCGAGAGGGAGCGAGAGGGAGCGAGAGGGAGCGAGAGGGAGCGAGAGAGCGTGAAAGGGAGCGCGAGAGGGAGCGCGAGAGGGAGCGCGCGAAGGAGCGCGAGAGGGAGCGCGAGAGAGCGCGAGGGAGCGCGAGGGAGCGCGAGAGCGAGAAAGAGCGTGAGAGCGAGAGAGAGCGAGAGAGCGCGAGAGAGCGCGAGAGAGCGCGAGAGAGCGCGAGAGAGCGCGAGAGTGCGAGAGAGCGAGAGAGAGAGCGAGGGAGAGCGCGGGAGAGCGTGGTAGAGCGCGAGAGCGAGAGAGCGAGAGAGCGAGAGAGCGAGAGAGAGCGCGAGACAGAGACTGCGAGAATGCGCAAGACAGCGAGAGACTGCGAGAGTGCACGAGACTGTGTGAGAGAGCGCGTGGGAGCGAGGGAGCGGGGGAGAGCACGAGAGCGCGAGAGAGAGCGAGAGCGCGAGAGAGAGCGAGAGCGCGAGAGAGCGCGAGAGCGCGAGAGAGAGCGAGAGCGCGAGAGAGAGCGAGAGCGCGAGAGAGCGCGAGAGAGCGCGAGAGAGCGCGAGAGAGCGAGAGAGAGCGAGAGCGCGAGAGAGAGCGAGAGCGCGAGAGAGAGCGAGAGCGCGAGAGAGAGCGAGAGCGCGAGAGAGCGAGAGAGCGAGAGACTGCGAGAATGCGAGAATGCGAGAGTGCGCGAGACTGTGTGAGAGAGCGCGTGAGAGTGCGGGAGCGAGGGAGCGAGGTAGCGGGGGTACGGGCGAGCATGCGAGAGCGAGTGAGAGAGCGAGAGAGCGCGAGAGAGCGCGAGAGAGCGCGAGAGAGCGCGAGAGAGCGAGACAGCGAGACAGCGAGACAGCGAGACAGCGAGAGACAGCGAGAGCACGAGAGAGCGCAGTAGAGCGAGAGAGCGCAAGAGAGCGCGAGAGAGCGCGAGAGAGCGCGAGAGAGCGCGAGAGAGCGCGAGAGAGCGCGAGAGAGCGCGAGAGAGAGCGAGAGAGAGCGAGAGAGCGCGAGAGAGAGCGAGAGAGCGCGAGAGAGCGCGAGAGAGCGCGAGAGAGCGCGAGAGAGCGCGAGAGAGCGCGGAAGAGCGCGAGAAAGAGCGCGAGAGCGAGAAAGGGAGCGAGAGGGAGCGGGAAAGAGCGTGAGAGCGTGAGAGCGCGAGAGAGCGAGCGCGAGAGAGCGCGAGAGAGCGCGAGAGAGCGCGAGAGAGCGCGAGAGAGCGCGAGAGAGCGCGAGAGAGAGCGAGGGAGAGCGAGGGAGAGCGAGAGAGAGTGAGGGAGAGCGAGAGAGAGCGCGAGAAAGAGCGCGAGAGCGAGAAAGAGCGCGAGAGCGAGAAAGAGCACGAGAGAGCGAGCGCGAGAGAGCGCGAGAGAGCGAGGGAGCGAGGGAGGGAGCGAGAGGGCGCGAGAGGGAGCGAGAGAGCGCGAGGGAGCGCGAGGGAGCGCGAGGGAGCGTGAGGGAGCACGAGAGAGCGCGAGGGAGCACGAGAGAGCGCGAGGGAGCACGAGAGAGCGCGAGAGAGCGCGAGAGCGAGAAAGAGCGTGAGAGCGTGAGAGCGTGAGTGAGAGTGCGCGTGAGAGCGCGAGAGAGCGAGCGCGAGAGAGCGCGAGAGCGCGAGAGCGCGAGAGCGCGAGAGAGAGCGAGGGAGAGCGAGGGAGAGCGCGAGAAAGAGCGCGAGAGCGAGAAAGAGCGCGAGAGCGAGAAAGAGCGCGAGAGCGAGAAAGAGCGCGAGAGAGCGCGAGAGGGCGAGAGCGCGAGGGAGCGAGGGAGAGCGAGGGAGAGCGAGGGAGAGCGAGGGAGAGCGCGAGAGCGCGAGAGCGCGAGAGAGCGCGAGAGCGCGAGAGAGCGCAAGAGAGCGCAAGAGCGAGAAAGAGCGCGAGAGAGCGCGAGAGAGCGCGAGAGAGAGCGAGAGAGAGCGAGGGAGAGCGCGAGAAGGAGCGCGAGAGGGAGCGCGAGGGAGCGCGAGGGAGCGCGAGAGCGAGAAAGAGCGTGAGAGCGCGAGAGCGCGAGAGAGCGCGAGAGAGCGCGAGAGAGCGCGAGAGAGCGCGAGAGTGCGAGAGAGAGAGCGAGAGAGCGAGGGAGAGCGCGGGAGAGCGTGGTAGAGCGTGAGAGCGGGAGAGCGAGAGAGCGAGAGAGCGAGAGAGAGCGCGAGACAGAGTGCGCGCGAGAGGGCGCGAGAGGGCGCGAGAGGGCGCGAGAGAGCGCGAGAGAGCGCGAGAGGGCGCGAGAGGGCGAGAGAGGGCGAGAGAGGGCGAGAGAGGGCGAGAGACGGCGAGAGACGGCGAGTGGGCGAGTGGGCGAGTGGGCGAGAGGGCGAGAGAGTACGCGAGAGCGCGAGAGAGCATGAGAGCGAGAAAGAGCGTGAGAGCGAGAAATTGCGTGAGAGTGCGAGAGCGTGAGAGAGTGAGCGAGCGAGCGCGAGAGAGAGCGCGAGAGCGCGAGAGAGAGCGAGAGAGCGCGAGAGAGCGCGAGAGAGCGCGAGAGAGCGCGAGAGAGAGCGAGAGAGAGCGAGAGAGAGCGCGAGAGAGCGCGAGAGAGCGCGAGAGAGCGCGAGAGAGCGCGAGAGAGCGCGAGAGAGCACGAGAGGGAGCGAGAGGGCGTGAAAGGGAGCGAGAGGGAGCGAAAGGGAGCGCGAGAGAGCGCGAGGGAGCGAGAGGGAGCGCGAGAGAGCGCGAGAGAGCGCGAGAGAGCGCGAGAGAGCGCGAGAGCGAGAAAGAGCGCGAGAGCGAGAAAGAGCGCGAGAGCGTGAGAGCGCGAGAGAGGGCGAGAGAGCGAGAGTGCGAGAGGGCGAGAGGGCGAGAGGGGGAGAGGGCGAGAGAGCGAGAGAGAGCGAGGGAGAGCGCGAGAGCGCAAGAGAGCGCGAGAGCGAGAAAGAGCGCAAGAGCGAGAAAGAGCGTGAGAGCGCGAGAGAGCGCGAGATCGAGAGCGCGAGAGAGCGCGAGAGAGCGCGAGATCGAGAGCGCGAGAGAGCGCGAGGTCGAGAGCGCGAGAGAGAGCGAGAGCGAGAGCGCGAGAGAGCGAGAGAGCGAGAGAGCGAGAGAGCGAGAGCGTGAGAGACTGCGAGAATGTGCGAGACTGTGTGAGAGCGCGCGGGAGCGCGGGATCGAGGGAGCATGCGAGAGCACGAGAGAGCGAGAGAGCGCGTGAAAGCGCGAGACAGCGAGAGAGAGCGAGAGACAGCGAGAGAGAGCGAGAGAGAGCTGCGCGAGAGACTGCGAGAATGCGCAAGACAGCGAGAGACTGCGAGAGTGCGCGAGACTGTGTGAGAGAGCGCGTGGGAGCGAGGGAGCGGGGGAGAGCACGAGAGCGCGAGAGAGAGCGAGAGCGCGAGAGAGCGAGAGAGCGAGAGAGCGAGAGAGCGAGAGACTGCGAGAATGCGAGAATGCGAGAATGCGAGAGTGCGCGAGACTGTGTGAGAGAGCGCGTGAGAGTGCGGGAGCGAGGGAGCGAGGTAGCGGGGGTACGAGCGAGCATGCGAGAGCGAGTGAGAGAGCGAGAGAGAGCGAGAGAGCGCGAGAGAGCGCGAGAGAGCGCGAGAGAGCGCGAGAGAGCGAGACAGCGAGAGACAGCGAGAGACAGCGAGAGCACGAGAGCGCGCGGTAGAGCGAGAGAGCGCGAGAGAGCGCGAGAGAGCGCGAGAGAGCGCGAGAGAGCGCGAGAGAGCGCGAGAGAGCGCGAGAGAGCGCGAGAGAGCGCGAGAGGGCGCGAGAGGGCGCGAGAGGGCGCGAGAGGGCGCGAGAGAGAGCGAGAGGGCGCGAGAGAGCGCGAGAGGGAGCGAGAGGGAGCGAGAGAGCGCGCGAGAGGGAGCGAGAGGGAGCGAGAGGGAGCGAGAGAGCGCGATAAGAGCGCGAGAGAGAGCGAGAGAGCGCGAGAGAGCGCGAGAGGGAGCGAGAGAGCGCGAAAGGGAGCGAGAGAGCGCGAAAGGGAGCGAGAGAGCGCGAAAGGGAGCGAGAGAGCGCGAAAGGGAGCAAGAGGGAGCGAGAGGGAGCGAGAGGGAGCGAGAGAGCGTGAAAGGGAGCGAGAGGGAGCGAGAGGGAGCGAGAGGGAGCGAGAGGGAGCGCGAGAGGGAGCGCGAGAGGGAGCGCGAGAGGGAGCAAGAGAGCGCGAGGGAGCGCGAGGGAGCGCGAGGGAGCGCGAGGGAGCGCGAGAGAGCGCGAGAGCGCGAGAGAGCGCGAGAGAGCGCGAGAAAGCGCGAGACAGCGAGAGAGAGCGAAAGAGAGCGAGAGAGAGCGAGAGAGAGCTGCGCGAGAGACTGCGAGAATGCGCAAGACAGCGAGAGACTGCGAGAGTGCGCGAGACTGTGTGAGAGAGCGCGTGGGAGCGAGGGAGCGGGGGAGAGCACGAGAGCGCGAGAGAGAGAGAGAGCGAGAGAGCGCGAGAGCGCGAGAGAGCGCGAGAGAGAGCGAGAGCGCGAGAGAGAGCGAGAGAGCGAGAGAGCGAGAGACTGCGAGAGACTGCGAGAATGTGCGAGAATGTGCGAGAATGTGCGAGAATGTGCGAGACTGTGTGAGAGCGCGCGGGATCGAGGGAGCATGCGAGAGCACGAGAGAGCGAGAGAGCGAGAGAGCGCGAGAAAGCGCGAGACAGCGAGAGAGAGCGAGAGACAGCGAGAGAGAGCTGCGCGAGAGACTGCGAGAATGCGCAAGACAGCGAGAGACTGCGAGAGTGCGCGAGACTGTGTGAGAGAGCGCGTGGGAGCGAGAGAGCGGGGGAGAGCACGAGAGCGCGAGAGAGAGCGAGAGCGCGAGAGAGAGCGAGAGCGCGAGAGAGCGCGAGAGAGCGCGAGAGAGAGCGAGAGAGCGCGAGAGAGCGCGAGAGAGAGCGAGAGCGCGAGAGAGCGAGAGAGCGAGAGAGCGAGAGACTGCGAGAATGCGAGAGTGCGCGAGACTGTGTGAGAGAGCGCGTGAGAGTGCGGGAGCGAGGGAGCGAGGTAGCGGGGGTACGGGGGAGCATGTGAGAGCGCGAGAGAGCGCGAGAGAGCGCGAGAGAGCGCGAGAGAGCAAGACAGCGAGACAGCGAGACAGCGAGAGACAGCGAGAGACAGCGAGAGCACGAGAGCGCGCGGGAGCGCGAGAGAGCGCGAGAGAGCGCGAGAGAGCGCGAGAGAGAGCAAGAGAAAGCGAGTGAGAGCGAGCGAGAGAGAGAGCGCGAGAGAGAGAGAGCGCGAGAGAGCGCGAGAGAGCGCGAGAGAGCGCGAGAGAGCGCGAGAGAGCGCGAGAGAGAGCGAGAGAGAGCGAGAGAGCGCGAGAGAGAGCGAGAGAGAGCGAGAGGAAGCGAGAGGGAGCGAGAGAGCGCGCGAGAGGGAGCGAGAGGGAGCGAGAGGGAGCGAGAGAGCGCGATAAGAGCGCGAGAGAGAGCGAGAGGGAGAGCGCGAGAGAGCGCGAGAGAGCGCGAGAGGGAGCGAGAGGGAGCGAGAGAGCGCGAAAGGGAGCGAGAGAGCGCGAGAGGGAGCGAGAGGGAGCGAGAGGGAGCGAGAGGGAGCGAGAGGGAGCGCGAGAGGGAGCGCGAGAGGGAGCGAGAGAGGGAGCGAGAGAGCGCACGAGAGGGAGCAAGAGAGCGCGAGGGAGCGCGAGGGAGCGCGAGGGAGCGCGAGAGAGCGCGAGAGAGCACGAGAGAGCGCGAGAGCGCGAGACAGCGAGAGAGAGCGAGAGAGAGCGAGACAGCGAGAGAGAGCGAGAGACAGCGAGAGAGAGCGAGAGAGAGCTGCGCGAGAGACTGCGAGAATGCGCAAGACAGCGAGAGACTGCGAGAGTGCGCGAGACTGTGTGAGAGAGCGCGTGGGAGCGAGGGAGCGGGGGAGAGCACGAGAGCGCGAGAGAGAGCGAGAGCGCGAGAGAGAGCGAGAGAGCGCGAGAGCGCGAGAGAGCGCGAGAGAGAGCGAGAGCGCGAGAGAGCGCGAGAGAGAGCGAGAGCGCGAGAGAGAGCGAGAGAGCGAGAGAGCGAGAGACTGCGAGAATGCGAGAATGCGAGAGTGCGCGAGACTGTGTGAGAGAGCGCGTGAGAGTGCGGGAGCGAGGGAGCGAGGTAGCGGGGGTACGGGGGAGCATGTGAGAGCGCGAGAGAGCGCGAGAGAGCGCGAGAGAGCGCGAGAGAGCGCGAGAGAGCGCGAGAGAGCGCGAGACAGCGAGACAGCGAGACAGCGAGAGACAGCGAGAGACAGCGAGAGACAGCGAGAGACAGCGAGAGACAGCGAGAGACAGCGAGAGCACGAGAGCGCGCGAGAGCGCGAGAGAGCGCGAGAGAGAGCAAGAGAAAGCGAGTGAGAGCGAGCGACAGAGAGAGCGCGAGAGAGAGAGCGCGAGAGAGAGAGCGAGAGAGAGAGAGAGCGCGAGAGAGCGCGAGAGAGCGCGAGAGAGCGCGAGAGAGCGCGAGAGAGAGCGAGAGAGAGCGAGAGAGCGCGAGAGAGCGCGAGAGAGCGCGAGAGAGCGCGAGAGAGCGCGAGAGAGCGCGAGAGGGAGCGAGAGAGCGCGCGAGAGCGCGCGAGAGGGAGCGAGAGGGAGCGAGAGGGAGCGAGAGGGAGCGAGAGGGAGCGAGAGGGAGCGAGAGAGCGCGATAAGAGCGCGAGAGAGAGCGAGAGAGAGCGAGAGAGAGCGACAGCGCGCAAGAGAGCGCGAGAGAGCGCGAGAGGGAGCGAGAGGGAGCGAGAGAGCGCGAAAGGGAGCGAGAGAGCGCGAAAGGGAGCGAGAGAGCGCGAAAGGGAGCGAGAGAGCGCGAAAGGGAGCGAGAGAGCGCGAAAGGGAGCGAGAGGGAGCGAGAGGGAGCGAGAGGGAGCGAGAGGGAGCGAGAGGGAGCGAGAGGGAGCGAGAGGGAGCGAGACAGGGAGCGAGAGGGAGCGAGAGGGAGCGAGAGGGAGCGAGACAGGGAGCGAGAGAGGGAGTGAGAGAGCGCGCGAGAGGGAGCGAGAGAGCGCGAGGGAGCGCGAGAGAGCGCGCGAGAGAGCGCGAGAGCGCGCGAGAGAGCGCGAGAGCGCGCGAGAGCGCGCGAGAGGGCGCGAGAGAGAGCGCGAGAGAGAGCGAGGAAGAGCGCGAGAGAGAGCGAGGAAGAGCGCGAGAGCGAGAAAGAGCGCGAGAGCGAGAAAGGGAGCGAGAGGGAGCGAGAAAGAGCGCGAGAGAGTGAGTGCGAGAGAGCGCGAGAGAGCGCGAGAGAGCGCGAGAGAGCGCGAGAGAGCGCGAGAGAGCGCGAGAGAGAGCGCGAGAGAGAGCGCGAGAGAGAGCGCGAGAGAGAGCGCGAGAGAGAGCGAGGGAGAGAGCGAGGGAGAGAGCGAGGGAGAGAGCGAGGGAGAGCGCGAGAGCGAGAAAGAGCGCGAGAGCGAGAAAGAGCGCGAGAGCGAGAAAGAGCGCGAGAGAGCGAGCGCGAGAGAGCGCGAGAGAGCGCGAGAGAGCGAGGGAGCGAGGGAGAGAGGGAGAGAGGGAGCGAGGGAGAGAGGGAGAGAGGGAGAGAGGGAGAGCGAGGGAGAGCGAGGGAGAGCGAGGAAGAGCGAGGAAGAGCGAGGGAGAGCGCGAGAGCGCAAGAAAGCGCAAGAGCGAGAAAGAGTGCGATAGCGCGAGAGAGCGCGAGAGGGAGCGAGAGAGCGTGAAAGGGAGCAAGAGGGAGCGAGAGGGAGCGAGAGGGAGCGAGAGGGAGCGAGAGGGAGCGAGAGGGAGCGCGAGAGGGAGCGCGAGAGGGAGCGCGAGAGCGCACGAGAGGGAGCAAGAGAGCGCGAGGGAGCGCGAGGGAGCGCGAGGGAGCGCGAGGGAGCGCGAGAGAGCGCGAGAGAGCGCGAGAAAGCGTGAGACAGCGAGAGAGAGCGAGAGAGAGCGAGAGAGAGCGAGAGAGAGCGAGAGAGAGCTGCGCGAGAGACTGCGAGAATGCGCAAGACAGCGAGAGACTGCGAGAGTGCGCGAGACTGTGTGAGAGAGCGCGTGGGAGCGAGGGAGCGGGGGAGAGCACGAGAGCGGGGGAGAGCACGAGAGCGCGAGAGAGAGCGAGAGCGCGAGAGAGAGCGAGAGCGCGAGAGAGAGCGCGAGAGAGCGCGAGAGAGAGCGAGAGAGAGCGAGAGCGCGAGAGAGAGCGAGAGCGCGAGAGAGCGAGAGAGCGAGAGAGCGAGAGACTGCGAGAATGCGAGAGTGCGCGAGACTGTGTGAGAGAGCGCGTGAGAGTGCGGGAGCGAGGTAGCGGGGGTACGGGTGAGCATGCGAGAGCGAGTGAGAGCGCGAGAGAGCGCGAGAGAGCGCGAGAGAGCGCGAGAGAGCGCGAGAGAGCGCGAGAGAGCGCGAGAGAGCACGAGACAGCGAGACAGCGAGACAGCGAGAGACAGCGAGAGCACGAGAGCGCGCGGTAGCGCGAGAGAGCGCGAGAGAGAGCAAGAGAAAGCGAGTGAGAGCGAGCGAGAGAGCGCGAGAGAGAGAGCGCGAGAGAGAGAGTGCGCGAGAGAGAGAGAGCGCGAGAGAGAGAGAGCGAGAGAGTGCGCGCGAGAGAGCGCGAGAGAGCGCGAGGAAGAGCGCGAGAAAGAGCGCGAGAGCGAGAAAGGGAGCGAGAGGGAGCGAGAAAGAGAGTGAGAGCGTGAGAGCGCGAGAGATCGCGCGAGATCGCGCGAGAGAGCGCGAGAGAGCGCGAGAGAGCGCGAGAGAGCGCGAGAGAGAGAGCGAGGGAGAGCGCGAGAAAGAGCGCGAGAGCGAGAAAGAGCGCGAGAGCGAGAAAGAGCGCGAGAGAGCGAGAGCGAGAGAGCGCGAGAGAGCGCGAGAGAGAGAGCGAGGGAGAGCGCGAGAAAGAGCGCGAGAGCGAGAAAGAGCGCGAGAGCGAGAAAGAGCGCGAGAGAGCGAGAGCGAGAGAGCGCGAGAGAGCGAGGGAGCGAGGGAGGGAGCGAGAGGGCGCGAGAGGGAGCGAGAGAGCGCGAGGGAGCGCGAGGGAGCGCGAGAGAGCGCGAGAGAGCGAGAAAGAGCGTGAGAGCGTGAAAGCGCGAGTGAGAGCGCGAGAGAGCGAGCGCGAGAGAGCGAGCGCGAGAGAGAGTGAGGGAGAGCGAGGGAGAGCGAGGGAGAGCGCGAGAAAGAGCGCGAGAGCGAGAAAGAGCGCGAGAGCGAGAAAGAGCGCGAGAGAGCGCGAGAGAGCGCGAGAGAGCGCGAGGGGGCGAGAGCGCGAGGGAGCGAGAGCGCGAGGGAGCGAGAGCGCGAGGGAGCGAGAGCGCGAGGGAGCGAGGGAGAGCGAGGGAGAGCGAGGGAGAGCGAGGGAGAGCGAGGGAGAGCGAGGGAGAGCGAGGGAGAGCGAGGGAGAGCGCGAGAGCGCGAGAGCGCGAGAGAGCGCAAGAGCGAGAAAGAGCGAGAAAGAGCGAGAGAGCGCGAGAGAGCGCGAGGGAGCGAGGTAGCGAGGTAGCGGGGGTACGGGGGAGCATGCGAGTGAGAGCGCGAGAGAGCGCGAGAGAGAGCAAGAGAAAGCGAGTGAGAGCGAGCGAGAGTGCGCGAGAGAGAGAGCGCGAGAGAGAGAGTGCGCGAGAGAGAGAGCGCAAGAGAGAGAGAGCGAGAGAGAGCGCGCGAGTGCGCGCGAGAGAGCGCAAGAGAGCGCGAGGAAGAGCGCGAGAAAGAGCGCGAGAGCGAGAAAGGGAGCGAGAGGGAGCGAGAAAGAGCGTAAGAGCGTGAGAGCGCGAGCGAGAGAGCGCGAGAGAGCGCGAGAGAGCGCGCGAGAGCGCGCGAGAGGGCGCGAGAGAGAGCGAGGGAGAGCGCGAGAAAGAGCGCGAGAGCGAGAAAGAGCGCGAGAGAGCGAGCGCGAGAGAGCGCGAGAGAGCGAGGGAGCGAGGGAGGGAGCGAGAGGGCGCGAGAGGGAGCGAGAGAGCGCGAGGGAGCGCGAGGGAGCGCGAGAGAGCGAGAAAGAGCGTGAAAGCGCGAGTGAGAGCGCGCGTGAGAGCGCGAGAGAGCGAGCGCGAGAGAGCGCGAGAGAGACTGCGAGAATGCGCAAGACAGCGAGAGACTGCGAGAGTGCGCGAGACTGTGTGAGAGAGCGCGTGGGAGCGAGGGAGCGGGGGAGAGCACGAGAGCGCGAGAGAGAGCGAGAGCGCGAGAGAGAGCGAGAGCGCGAGAGAGAGCGAGAGCGCGAGAGAGAGCGAGAGCGCGAGAGAGAGCGAGAGCGCGAGAGAGAGCGCGAGAGAGAGCGCGAGAGAGCGCGAGAGAGCGCGAGAGAGCGCGAGAGAGAGCGAGAGAGAGCGAGAGAGAGCGAGAGCGCGAGAGAGAGCGAGAGCGCGAGAGAGCGAGAGAGCGAGAGAGCGAGAGAGCGAGAGAGCGAGAGACTGCGAGAATGCGAGAGTGCGCGAGACTGTGTGAGAGAGCGCGTGAGAGTGCGGGAGCGAGGTAGCGGGGGTACGGGTGAGCATGCGAGAGCGAGTGAGAGCGCGAGAGAGCGCGAGAGAGCGCGAGAGAGCGCGAGAGAGCGCGAGAGAGCGCGAGAGAGCGCGAGAGAGCGCGAGAGAGCGCGAGAGAGCGAGACAGCGAGACAGTGAGACAGCGAGACAGTGAGACAGTGAGACAGCGAGAGACAGCGAGAGACAGCGAGAGCACGAGAGCGCGCGGTAGCGCGAGAGAGCGCGAGAGAGAGCAAGAGAAAGCGAGAGAGCGCGAGAGAGAGAGCGCGAGAGAGAGAGTGCGCGCGAGAGAGCGCAAGAGAGCGCGAGGAAGAGCGCGAGAAAGAGCGCGAGAGCGAGAAAGGGAGCGAGAGGGAGCGAGAAAGAGCGTGAGAGCGTGAGAGCGCGAGCGAGAGAGCGCGAGAGAGCGCGACAGAGCGCGAGAGAGCGCGCGAGAGAGAGCGAGGGAGAGCGCGAGAAAGAGCGCGAGAGCGAGAAAGAGCGCGAGAGAGCGAGCGCGAGAGAGCGCGAGAGAGCGAGGGAGCGAGGGAGGGAGCGAGAGGGCGCGAGAGGGAGCGAGAGAGCGCGAGGGAGCGCGAGAGAGCGCGAGAGAGAGCGAGAGAGAGCGAGAGAGAGCGAGAGCGCGAGAGAGAGCGAGAGCGCGAGAGAGCGAGAGAGCGAGAGAGCGAGAGAGCGAGAGACTGCGAGAATGCGAGAGTGCGCGAGACTGTGTGAGAGAGCGCGTGAGAGTGCGGGAGCGAGGTAGCGGGGGTACGGGTGAACATGCGAGAGCGAGTGAGAGCGCGAGAGAGCGCGAGAGAGCGCGAGAGAGCGCGAGAGAGCGCGAGAGAGCGCGAGAGAGCGCGAGAGAGCGCGAGAGAGCGCGAGAGAGCGCGAGACAGCGAGACAGCGAGACAGTGAGACAGCGAGAGACAGCGAGAGACAGCGAGAGCACGAGAGCGCGCGGTAGCGCGAGAGAGCGCGAGAGAGAGCAAGAGAAAGCGAGAGAGCGCGAGAGAGAGAGCGCGAGAGAGAGAGTGCGCGCGAGAGAGCGCAAGAGAGCGCGAGGAAGAGCGCGAGAAAGAGCGCGAGAGCGAGAAAGGGAGCGAGAGGGAGCGAGAAAGAGCGTGAGAGCGTGAGAGCGCGAGCGAGAGAGCGCGAGAGAGCGCGACAGAGCGCGAGAGAGCGCGCGAGAGCGCGCGAGAGCGCGCGAGAGAGAGCGAGGGAGAGCGCGAGAAAGAGCGCGAGAGCGAGAAAGAGCGCGAGAGAGCGAGCGCGAGAGAGCGCGAGAGAGCGAGGGAGCGAGGGAGGGAGCGAGAGGGCGCGAGAGGGAGCGAGAGAGCGCGAGGGAGCGCGAGGGAGCGCGAGAGAGCGAGAAAGAGCGTGAGAGCGTGAAAGCGCGAGTGAGAGCGCGCGTGAGAGCGCGAGAGAGCGAGCGCGAGAGAGCGCGAGAGAGACTGCGAGAATGCGCAAGACAGCGAGAGACTGCGAGAGTGCGCGAGACTGTGTGAGAGAGCGCGTGGGAGCGAGGGAGCGGGGGAGAGCACGAGAGCGCGAGAGAGAGCGAGAGCGCGAGAGAGAGCGAGAGCGCGAGAGAGAGCGAGAGCGCGAGAGAGAGCGCGAGAGAGCGCGAGAGAGCGCGAGAGAGAGCGAGAGAGAGCGAGAGAGAGCGAGAGCGCGAGAGAGAGCGAGAGCGCGAGAGAGCGAGAGAGCGAGAGAGCGAGAGACTGCGAGAATGCGAGAGTGCGCGAGACTGTGTGAGAGAGCGCGTGAGAGTGCGGGAGCGAGGTAGCGGGGGTACGGGTGAGCATGCGAGAGCGAGTGAGAGCGCGAGAGAGCGCGAGAGAGCGCGAGAGAGCGCGAGAGAGCGCGAGAGAGCGCGAGAGAGCGCGAGAGAGCGCGAGAGAGCGCGAGAGAGCGCGACAGCGAGACAGTGAGACAGCGAGAGACAGCGAGAGACAGCGAGAGACAGCGAGAGCACGAGAGCGCGCGGTAGCGCGAGAGAGCGCGAGAGAGAGCAAGAGAAAGCGAGAGAGCGCGAGAGAGAGAGCGCGAGAGAGAGAGTGCGCGAGAGAGAGAGAGCGCGAGAGAGAGAGAGCGCGAGAGAGAGAGAGCGAGAGAGAGCGCGCGAGTGCGCGCGAGAGAGCGCGAGGGAGAGCGAGGGAGAGCGCGAGAAAGAGCGCGAGAGCGAGAAAGAGCGCGAGAGAGCGCGAGAGAGCGCGAGAGAGCGCGAGAGAGCGCGAGAGAGCGCGAGAGAGCGCGAGGGAGCGAGAGCGCGAGGGAGCGAGGGAGAGCGAGGGAGAGCGAGGGAGAGCGAGGGAGAGCGCGAGAGCGCGAGAGCGCGAGAGAGCGCGAAAGAGCGAGAAAGAGCGAGAAAGAGCGAGAAAGAGCGAGAAAGAGCGAGAGAGCGCGAGGGAGCGAGGGAGCGAGGTAGCGAGGTAGCGAGGTAGCGGGGGTACGGGGGAGCATGCGAGTGAGAGCGCGAGAGAGCGCGAGAGAGCGAGCGAGAGAGCGAGAGAGCGAGAGAGCGAGAGAGCGAGAGAGCGAGAGACTGCGAGAATGCGAGAGTGCGAGAGTGCGAGAGTGCGAGAGAGCGCGATAAGAGCGCGAGAGAGCGCGAGAGAGAGCGAGAGAGAGCGAGAGCGCGAGAGAGCGCGAGAGGGAGCGAGAGGGAGCGAGAGGGAGCGAGAGAGCGCGAAAGGGAGCGAGAGAGCGCGAAAGGGAGCGAGAGAGCGCGAAAGGGAGCGAGAGAGCGCGAAAGGGAGCGAGAGGGAGCGAGAGGGAGCGAGAGGGAGCGAGAGGGAGCGAGAGGGAGCGTGAGGGAGCGTGAGGGAGCGTGAGAGGGAGCGAGAGAGCGCGCGAGAGGGAGCGAGAGAGCGCGCGAGAGGGAGCGGGAGAGCGCGAGGGAGCGCGAGGGAGCGCGAGAGAGCGCGCGAGAGAGCGCGCGAGAGAGCGCAAGAGAGAGCGAGGAAGAGCGTGAGAGAGAGCGAGGAAGAGCGCGAGAGCGAGCGAGGAAGAGCGCGAGAGCGAGAAAGAGCGCGAGAGCGAGAAAGGGAGCGAGAGGGAGCGAGAAAGAGCGAGAGCGCGAGAGAGCGCGAGAGAGAGCGCGAGAGAGCGCGAGAGAGCGCGAGAGAGCGCGAGAGAGCGCGAGAGAGCGCGAGAGAGCGCGAGAGAGCGAGACAGCGAGACAGCGAGACAGTGAGACAGTGAGACAGCGAGAGACAGCGAGAGACAGCGAGAGCACGAGAGCGCGCGGTAGCGCGAGAGAGCGCGAGAGAGAGCAAGAGAAAGCGAGAGAGCGCGAGAGAGAGAGCGCGAGAGAGAGAGTGCGCGCGAGAGAGCGCAAGAGAGCGCGAGGAAGAGCGCGAGAAAGAGCGCGAGAGCGAGAAAGGGAGCGAGAGGGAGCGAGAAAGAGCGTGAGAGCGTGAGAGCGCGAGCGAGAGAGCGCGAGAGAGCGCGACAGAGCGCGAGAGAGCGCGCGAGAGAGAGCGAGGGAGAGCGCGAGAAAGAGCGCGAGAGCGAGAAAGAGCGCGAGAGAGCGAGCGCGAGAGAGCGCGAGAGAGCGAGGGAGCGAGGGAGGGAGCGAGAGGGCGCGAGAGGGAGCGAGAGAGCGCGAGGGAGCGCGAGGGAGCGCGAGAGAGCGAGAAAGAGCGTGAGAGCGTGAAAGCGCGAGTGAGAGCGCGCGTGAGAGCGCGAGAGAGCGAGCGCGAGAGAGCGCGAGAGAGACTGCGAGAATGCGCAAGACAGCGAGAGACTGCGAGAGTGCGCGAGACTGTGTGAGAGAGCGCGTGGGAGCGAGGGAGCGGGGGAGAGCACGAGAGCGCGAGAGAGAGCGAGAGCGCGAGAGAGAGCGAGAGCGCGAGAGAGAGCGCGAGAGAGCGCGAGAGAGCGCGAGAGAGCGCGAGAGAGCGCGAGAGAGAGCGAGAGAGAGCGAGAGAGAGCGAGAGCGCGAGAGAGAGCGAGAGCGCGAGAGAGCGAGAGAGCGAGAGAGCGAGAGAGCGAGAGAGCGAGAGACTGCGAGAATGCGAGAGTGCGCGAGACTGTGTGAGAGAGCGCGTGAGAGTGCGGGAGCGAGGTAGCGGGGGTACGGGTGAGCATGCGAGAGCGAGTGAGAGCGCGAGAGAGCGCGAGAGAGCGCGAGAGAGCGCGAGAGAGCGCGAGAGAGCGCGAGAGAGCGCGAGAGAGCGAGACAGCGAGACAGCGAGACAGCGAGACAGTGAGACAGCGAGAGACAGCGAGAGACAGCGAGAGCACGAGAGCGCGCGGTAGCGCGAGAGAGCGCGAGAGAGAGCAAGAGAAAGCGAGAGAGCGCGAGAGAGAGAGCGCGAGAGAGAGAGTGCGCGCGAGAGAGCGCAAGAGAGCGCGAGGAAGAGCGCGAGAAAGAGCGCGAGAGCGAGAAAGGGAGCGAGAGGGAGCGAGAAAGAGCGTGAGAGCGTGAGAGCGCGAGCGAGAGAGCGCGAGAGAGCGCGACAGAGCGCGAGAGAGCGCGCGAGAGCGCGCGAGAGAGAGCGAGGGAGAGCGCGAGAAAGAGCGCGAGAGCGAGAAAGAGCGCGAGAGAGCGAGCGCGAGAGAGCGCGAGAGAGCGAGGGAGCGAGGGAGGGAGCGAGAGGGCGCGAGAGGGAGCGAGAGAGCGCGAGGGAGCGCGAGAGAGCGCGAGAGAGAGCGAGAGAGAGCGAGAGAGAGCGAGAGCGCGAGAGAGAGCGAGAGCGCGAGAGAGCGAGAGAGCGAGAGAGCGAGAGAGCGAGAGAGCGAGAGAGCGAGAGACTGCGAGAATGCGAGAGTGCGCGAGACTGTGTGAGAGAGCGCGTGAGAGTGCGGGAGCGAGGTAGCGGGGGTACGGGTGAACATGCGAGAGCGAGTGAGAGCGCGAGAGAGCGCGAGAGAGCGCGAGAGAGCGCGAGAGAGCGCGAGAGAGCGAGACAGCGAGACAGCGAGACAGTGAGACAGCGAGAGACAGCGAGAGACAGCGAGAGCACGAGAGCGCGCGGTAGCGCGAGAGAGCGCGAGAGAGAGCAAGAGAAAGCGAGAGAGCGCGAGAGAGAGAGCGCGAGAGAGAGAGTGCGCGCGAGAGAGCGCAAGAGAGCGCGAGGAAGAGCGCGAGAAAGAGCGCGAGAGCGAGAAAGGGAGCGAGAGGGAGCGAGAAAGAGCGTGAGAGCGTGAGAGCGCGAGCGAGAGAGCGCGAGAGAGCGCGACAGAGCGCGAGAGAGCGCGCGAGAGCGCGCGAGAGAGAGCGAGGGAGAGCGCGAGAAAGAGCGCGAGAGCGAGAAAGAGCGCGAGAGAGCGAGCGCGAGAGAGCGCGAGAGAGCGAGGGAGCGAGGGAGGGAGCGAGAGGGCGCGAGAGGGAGCGAGAGAGCGCGAGGGAGCGCGAGGGAGCGCGAGAGAGCGAGAAAGAGCGTGAGAGCGTGAAAGCGCGAGTGAGAGCGCGCGTGAGAGCGCGAGAGAGCGAGCGCGAGAGAGCGCGAGAGAGACTGCGAGAATGCGCAAGACAGCGAGAGACTGCGAGAGTGCGCGAGACTGTGTGAGAGAGCGCGTGGGAGCGAGGGAGCGGGGGAGAGCACGAGAGCGCGAGAGAGAGCGAGAGCGCGAGAGAGAGCGAGAGCGCGAGAGAGAGCGCGAGAGAGCGCGAGAGAGCGCGAGAGAGCGCGAGAGAGCGCGAGAGAGCGCGAGAGAGAGCGAGAGAGAGCGAGAGAGAGCGAGAGCGCGAGAGAGAGCGAGAGCGCGAGAGAGCGAGAGAGCGAGAGAGCGAGAGACTGCGAGAATGCGAGAGTGCGCGAGACTGTGTGAGAGAGCGCGTGAGAGTGCGGGAGCGAGGTAGCGGGGGTACGGGTGAGCATGCGAGAGCGAGTGAGAGCGCGAGAGAGCGCGAGAGAGCGCGAGAGAGCGCGAGAGAGCGCGAGAGAGCGCGAGAGAGCGCGAGAGAGCGCGAGAGAGCGCGAGAGAGCGCGACAGCGAGACAGTGAGACAGCGAGAGACAGCGAGAGACAGCGAGAGACAGCGAGAGCACGAGAGCGCGCGGTAGCGCGAGAGAGCGCGAGAGAGAGCAAGAGAAAGCGAGAGAGCGCGAGAGAGAGAGCGCGAGAGAGAGAGTGCGCGAGAGAGAGAGAGCGCGAGAGAGAGAGAGCGCGAGAGAGAGAGAGCGAGAGAGAGCGCGCGAGTGCGCGCGAGAGAGCGCGAGGGAGAGCGAGGGAGAGCGCGAGAAAGAGCGCGAGAGCGAGAAAGAGCGCGAGAGAGCGCGAGAGAGCGCGAGAGAGCGCGAGAGAGCGCGAGAGAGCGCGAGAGAGCGCGAGGGAGCGAGAGCGCGAGGGAGCGAGGGAGAGCGAGGGAGAGCGAGGGAGAGCGAGGGAGAGCGCGAGAGCGCGAGAGCGCGAGAGAGCGCGAAAGAGCGAGAAAGAGCGAGAAAGAGCGAGAAAGAGCGAGAAAGCGCGAGGGAGCGAGGTAGCGAGGTAGCGAGGTAGCGGGGGTACGGGGGAGCATGCGAGTGAGAGCGCGAGAGAGCGCGAGAGAGCGAGCGAGAGAGCGAGAGCGCGAGAGCGCGAGAGAGCGAGAGAGCGAGAGAGCGAGAGAGCGAGAGACTGCGAGAATGCGAGAGTGCGAGAGTGCGAGAGTGCGAGAGTGCGAGAGAGCGCGATAAGAGCGCGAGAGAGCGCGAGAGAGAGCGAGAGAGAGCGAGAGCGCGCGAGAGCGCGAGAGAGCGCGAGAGGGAGCGAGAGGGAGCGAGAGGGAGCGAGAGAGCGCGAAAGGGAGCGAGAGAGCGCGAAAGGGAGCGAGAGAGCGCGAAAGGGAGCGAGAGAGCGCGAAAGGGAGCGAGAGGGAGCGAGAGGGAGCGAGAGGGAGCGAGAGGGAGCGTGAGGGAGCGTGAGGGAGCGTGAGGGGGAGCGAGAGAGCGCGCGAGAGGGAGCGAGAGAGCGCGCGAGAGGGAGCGGGAGAGCGCGCGAGAGGGAGCGGGAGAGCGCGAGGGAGCGCGAGGGAGCGCGAGAGAGCGCGCGAGAGAGCGCAAGAGAGAGCGCAAGAGAGAGCGAGGAAGAGCGTGAGAGAGAGCGAGGAAGAGCGCGAGAGCGAGCGAGGAAGAGCGCGAGAGCGAGAAAGAGCGCGAGAGCGAGAAAGGGAGCGAGAGGGAGCGAGAAAGAGCGTGAGAGCGAGAGCGCGAGAGAGCGCGAGAGAGAGCGCGAGAGAGCGCGAGAGAGCGCGAGAGAGCGCGAGAGAGCGCGAGAGAGCGCGAGAGAGAGCGCGAGAGAGAGCGCGAGAGAGAGCGAGGGAGAGCGAGGGAGAGAGCGAGGGAGAGAGCGAGGGAGAGAGCGAGGGAGAGAGCGAGGGAGAGAGCGAGGGAGAGAGCGAGGGAGAGAGCGAGGGAGCGCGAGGGAGCGCGAGGGAGCGCGAGGGAGCGCGAGGGAGCGCGCGAGAGAGAGCGAGGAAGAGCGCGAGAAAGAGCGCGAGAGCGAGAAAGGGAGCGAGAGGGAGCGAGAAAGAGCGTGACAGCGTGAGAGCGCGAGAGATCGCGCGTGAGAGCGCGAGTGAGCGAGCGCGAGAGAGCGCGAGAGAGCGCGAGAGAGCGCGGGAGAGCGGGAGAGAGCGCGCGAGAGAGAGCGAGGGAGAGCGCGAGAAAGAGCGCGAGAGCGAGAAAGAGCGCGAGAGCGAGAAAGAGCGCGAGAGAGCGAGCGCGAGAGAGCGAGGGAGCGAGGGAGGGAGCGAGAGGGCGCGAGAGGGAGCGAGAGAGCGCGAGGGAGCGCGAGGGAGCGCGAGGGAGCGCGAGGGAGCGCGAGGGAGCGCGAGAGAGCGAGAAAGAGCGAGAAAGAGCGTGAGAGCGCGCGTGAGAGCGCGATAGAGCAAGCGCGAGAGAACGCGAGAGAGCGCAAGAGCGCGAGAGAGAGCGAGGGAGAGCGAGGGAGAGCGCGAGAAAGAGCGCGAGAGCGAGAAAGAGCGCGAGAGCGAGAAAGAGCGCGAGAGAGCGCGAGAGAGCGCGCGAGAGAGCGCGAGAGAGCGCGAGACAGCGAGAGACAGCGAGAGACAGCGAGAGACAGCGAGAGACAGCGAGAGACAGCGAGAGCACGAGAGCGCGAGAGAGCGCGAGTGAGCGCGAGAGAGCGCGAGAGAGCGCGAGAGAGAGCAAGAGAAAGCGAGTGAGAGAGAGTGAGAGCGAGCGAGAGCGAGCGAGAGAGAGAGCGCGAGAGAGAGAGAGCGCGCGAGAGAGAGAGAGCGCGAGAGAGAGAGCGCGAGAGAGAGAGCGCGAGAGAGAGAGAGCGCGAGAGAGAGAGAGCGCGAGAGAGAGAGAGCGCGAGAGAGAGAGTGCGCGAGAGAGAGAGAGCGCGAGAGAGCGCGAGAGAGCACGCGAGAGGGAGCGAGAGGGAGCGAGAGGGAGCGAGAGAGCGCGATAAGAGCGCGAGAGAGCGCGAGAGAGAGCGAGAGCGCGCGAGAGAGCGCGAGAGAGCGCGAGAGAGCGCGAGAGAGCGCGAGAGGGAGCGAGAGGGAGCGAGAGGGAGCGAGAGGGAGCGAGAGAGCGCGAAAGGGAGCGAGAGAGCGCGAAAGGGAGCGAGAGAGCGTGAAAGGGAGCGAGAGGGAGCGAGAGGGAGCGAGAGGGAGCGTGAGAGGGAGCGAGAGAGCGCGCGAGATGGAGCGAGGGAGCGCGAGGGAGCGCGAGGGAGCGCGAGGGAGCGCGAGGGAGCGCGAGAGAGAGCGAGAGCGCGAGAGAGAGCGAGAGCGCGAGAGAGCGAGAGAGCGAGAGAGCGAGAGAGCGAGAGACTGCGAGAATGCGAGAGTGCGCGAGACTGTGTGAGAGAGCGCGTGAGAGTGCGGGAGCGAGGTAGCGGGGGTACGGGTGAGCATGCGAGAGCGAGTGAGAGCGCGAGAGACCGCGAGAGAGCGCGAGAGAGCGCGAGAGAGCGCGAGAGAGCGCGAGAGAGCGCGACAGCGAGACAGTGAGACAGCGAGAGACAGCGAGAGACAGCGAGAGACAGCGAGAGCACGAGAGCGCGCGGTAGCGCGAGAGAGCGCGAGAGAGAGCAAGAGAAAGCGAGAGAGCGCGAGAGAGAGAGCGCGAGAGAGAGAGTGCGCGAGAGAGAGAGAGCGCGAGAGAGAGAGAGCGCGAGAGAGAGAGAGCGAGAGAGAGCGCGCGAGTGCGCGCGAGAGAGCGCGAGGGAGAGCGAGGGAGAGCGCGAGAAAGAGCGCGAGAGCGAGAAAGAGCGCGAGAGAGCGCGAGAGAGCGCGAGAGAGCGCGAGAGAGCGCGAGAGAGCGCGAGAGAGCGCGAGAGAGCGCGAGAGAGCGCGAGGGAGCGAGAGCGCGAGGGAGCGAGGGAGAGCGAGGGAGAGCGAGGGAGAGCGAGGGAGAGCGCGAGAGCGCGAGAGCGCGAGAGAGCGCGAAAGAGCGAGAAAGAGCGAGAAAGAGCGAGAAAGAGCGAGAAAGAGCGAGAGAGCGCGAGGGAGCGAGGTAGCGAGGTAGCGAGGTAGCGAGGTAGCGGGGGTACGGGGGAGCATGCGAGTGAGAGCGCGAGAGAGCGCGAGAGAGCGAGCGAGAGAGCGAGAGCGCGAGAGAGCGAGAGAGCGAGAGAGCGAGAGACTGCGAGAATGCGAGAGTGCGAGAGTGCGAGAGTGCGAGAGAGCGCGATAAGAGCGCGAGAGAGCGCGAGAGAGAGCGAGAGAGAGCGAGAGCGCGCGAGAGCGCGAGAGAGCGCGAGAGGGAGCGAGAGGGAGCGAGAGGGAGCGAGAGAGCGCGAAAGGGAGCGAGAGAGCGCGAAAGGGAGCGAGAGAGCGCGAAAGGGAGCGAGAGAGCGCGAAAGGGAGCGAGAGAGCGCGAAAGGGAGCGAGAGGGAGCGAGAGGGAGCGAGAGGGAGCGTGAGGGAGCGTGAGGGAGCGTGAGGGAGCGTGAGGGAGCGTGAGAGGGAGCGAGAGAGCGCGCGAGAGGGAGCGAGAGAGCGCGCGAGAGGGAGCGGGAGAGCGCGAGGGAGCGCGAGGGAGCGCGAGAGAGCGCGCGAGAGAGCGCGCGAGAGAGCGCAAGAGAGAGCGAGGAAGAGCGTGAGAGAGAGCGAGGAAGAGCGCGAGAGCGAGCGAGGAAGAGCGCGAGAGCGAGAAAGAGCGCGAGAGCGAGAAAGGGAGCGAGAGGGAGCGAGAAAGAGCGTGAGAGCGAGAGCGCGAGAGAGCGCGAGAGAGAGCGCGAGAGAGCGCGAGAGAGCGCGAGAGAGCGCGAGAGAGCGCGAGAGAGCGCGAGAGAGCGCGAGAGAGAGCGCGAGAGAGAGCGAGGGAGAGCGAGGGAGAGAGCGAGGGAGAGAGCGAGGGAGAGAGCGAGGGAGAGAGCGAGGGAGAGAGCGAGGGAGAGAGCGAGGGAGAGAGCGAGGGAGAGAGCGAGGGAGCGCGAGGGAGCGCGAGGGAGCGCGAGGGAGCGCGCGAGAGAGAGCGAGGAAGAGCGCGAGAAAGAGCGCGAGAGCGAGAAAGGGAGCGAGAGGGAGCGAGAAAGAGCGTGACAGCGTGAGAGCGCGAGAGATCGCGCGTGAGAGCGCGAGTGAGCGAGCGCGAGAGAGCGCGAGAGAGCGCGAGAGAGCGCGGGAGAGCGGGAGAGAGCGCGCGAGAGAGAGCGAGGGAGAGCGCGAGAAAGAGCGCGAGAGCGAGAAAGAGCGCGAGAGCGAGAAAGAGCGCGAGAGAGCGAGCGCGAGAGAGCGAGGGAGCGAGGGAGGGAGCGAGAGGGCGCGAGAGGGAGCGAGAGAGCGCGAGGGAGCGCGAGGGAGCGCGAGGGAGCGCGAGGGAGCGCGAGGGAGCGCGAGAGAGCGAGAAAGAGCGAGAAAGAGCGTGAGAGCGCGCGTGAGAGCGCGATAGAGCAAGCGCGAGAGAACGCGAGAGAGCGCAAGAGCGCGAGAGAGAGCGAGGGAGAGCGAGGGAGAGCGCGAGAAAGAGCGCGAGAGAGAGAAAGAGCGCGAGAGCGAGAGAGAGCGCGAGAGAGCGCGAGACAGCGAGAGACAGCGAGAGACAGCGAGAGACAGCGAGAGACAGCGAGAGACAGCGAGAGCACGAGAGCGCGCGGGAGCGCGAGAGAGCGCGAGTGAGCGCGAGAGAGCGCGAGAGAGCGCGAGAGAGAGCAAGAGAAAGCGAGTGAGAGAGAGTGAGAGCGAGCGAGAGCGAGCGAGAGAGAGAGCGCGAGAGAGAGAGAGCGCGCGAGAGAGAGAGAGCGCGAGAGAGAGAGCGCGAGAGAGAGAGAGCGCGAGAGAGAGAGAGCGCGAGAGAGAGAGAGCGCGAGAGAGAGAGAGCGCGAGAGAGAGAGTGCGCGAGAGAGAGAGAGCGCGAGAGAGCGCGAGAGAGCACGCGAGAGGGAGCGAGAGGGAGCGAGAGGGAGCGAGAGGGAGCGAGAGGGAGCGAGAGAGCGCGATAAGAGCGCGAGAGAGCGCGAGAGAGCGCGAGAGAGAGCGAGAGCGCGCGAGAGAGCGCGAGAGAGCGCGAGAGAGCGCGAGAGAGCGCGAGAGGGAGCGAGAGGGAGCGAGAGAGCGCGAAAGGGAGCGAGAGAGCGCGAAAGGGAGCGAGAGAGCGTGAAAGGGAGCGAGAGGGAGCGAGAGGGAGCGAGAGGGAGCGAGAGGGAGCGTGAGAGGGAGCGAGAGAGCGCGCGAGATGGAGCGAGGGAGCGCGAGGGAGCGCGAGGGAGCGCGAGGGAGCGCGAGGGAGCGCGAGGGAGCGCGCAAGAGAGCGCGCGAGAGAGCGCGAGAGAGCGCGAGAGAGCGCGAGAGAGCGCGAGAGAGAGCGCGAGAGAGAGCGAGGAAGAGCGCGAGAGCGAGAAAGAGCGCAAGAGCGAGAAAGGGAGCGAGAGGGAGCGAGAAAGGGAGCGAGAGGGAGCGAGAAAGAGCGTGAGAGCGCGAGAGATCGCGCGTGAGAGCGCGAGAGAGCGCGAGAGAGCGCGAGAGAGAGAGCGAGGGAGAGAGCGAGGGAGAGAGCGAGGGAGAGAGCGAGGGAGAGAGCGAGGGAGAGAGCGAGGGAGAGAGCGAGGGAGAGAGCGAGGGAGAGAGCGAGGGAGAGAGCGAGGGAGAGAGCGAGGGAGAGCGCGAGGGAGAGCGCGAGGGAGAGCGCGAGAAAGAGCGCGAGAGCGAGAGAGCGAGCGCGAGAGAGCGCGAGAGAGCGCGAGAGCGCGAGGGAGCGAGGGAGAGAGGGAGAGTGGGAGAGAGGGAGAGAGGGAGAGCGAGGGAGAGCGAGGGAGAGCGAGGAAGAGCGAGGGAGAGCGAGGGAGAGCGCGAGAGCGCAAGAAAGCGCAAGAGCGAGAAAGAGTGCGAGAGCGCGAGAGAGCGCGAGAGGGAGCGAGAGGGAGCGAGAGAGCGTGAAAGGGAGTGAGAGGGAGCGAGAGGGAGTGAGAGGGAGCGCACGAGAGGGAGCGAGAGAGCGCACGAGAGGGAGCGAGAGAGCGCGAGAGAGCGAGCAAGAGCGTGAGAGCGCGAGTGAGAGCGCAAGAGCGCGAGAAAGCGCGAGAGAGCGCGAGAGAGCGCGAGAGAGCACGAGAGAGCACGAGAGAGCACGAGAGAGCACGAGAGAGCACGAGAGCGCGAGAGAGATAGAGAGAGATAGAGAGAGATAGAGAGAGATAGAGAGAGATAGAGAGAGATAGAGAGAGATAGAGAGAGCGCAAGAGCGAGAAAGAGCGAGAAAGAGCGAGAAAGAGCGAGAAAGAGCGCGAGAGCGCGAGAGCGCGAGAGCGCGAGAGCGCGAGAGAGCGAGAGAGCGAGAGCGCGAGAGCGCGAGAGAGCGAGAGAGCGAGAGAGCGAGAGAGCGAGAGAGCGAGAGCGCGAGAGCGCGAGAAAGCGCAAGAGCGCGAGAAAGCGCAAGAGAGCGCGAGAAAGAGCGCGAGAGCGAGAAAGAGCGCGAGAGCGAGAAAGAGCGCGAGAGCGAGAAAGAGCGCGAGAGAGCGAGCGCGAGAGAGCGCGAGAGAGCGCGAGAGAGCGCGAGAGCGCGAGGGAGCGAGGGTGCGAGGGAGAGAGGGAGAGCGAGGGAGAGCGAGGGAGAGTGAGGAAGAGTGAGGAAGAGCGAAGGAGAGCGAGGGAGAGCGCGAGAGCGCAAGAAAGCGCAAGAGCGAGAAAGAGTGCGAGAGCGCGAGAGAGCGCGAGAGGGAGCGAGAGAGCGTGAAAGGGAGTGAGAGGGAGCGAGAGGGAGCGAGAGGGAGCGAGAGGGAGCGCGAGAAGGAGCGAGAGAGCGCACGAGAGGGAGCGAGGGAGCGCGAGGGAGCGCGAGAGAGCGCGAGAGAGCGAGAAAGAGCGTGAGAGCGTGAGAGCGCGAGTGAGAGCGCAAGCGCGCGAGAAAGCGCGAGAGAGATAGAGAGAGATAGAGAGAGCGCAAGAGCGAGAAAGAGCGAGAAAGAGCGCGAGAGCGCGAGAGCGCGAGAGCGCGAGAGAGCGAGAGAGCGAGAGAGCGAGAGAGCGAGAGCGCGAGAGCGCGAGAGCGCGAGAGCGCGAGAGAGCGCAAGAGCGCGAGAAAGCGCGAGAGAGCGCGAGAGCGTGAGAGCGCGAGAGATCGCGAGAGCGTGAGAGCGCGAGAGATCGCGCGTGAGAGCGCGAGAGAGCGCGAGAGAGCGCGAGAGAGCGCGAGAGAGCGCGAGAGAGCGCGAGAGAGCGCGAGAGAGCGCGAGAGAGCGCGAGAGAGAGAGCGAGGGAGAGAGCGAGGGAGAGAGCGAGGGAGAGAGCGAGGGAGAGCGCGAGGGAGAGCGCGAGAGCGAGAAAGAGCGCGAGAGCGAGAAAGAGCGCGAGAGCGAGAAAGAGCGCGAGAGAGCGAGCGCGAGAGAGCGCGAGGGAGCGAGGGAGAGAGGGAGAGAGGGAGAGAGGGAGAGAGGGAGAGAGGGAGAGAGGGAGAGAGGGAGAGCGAGGGAGAGCGAGGGAGAGCGAGGGAGAGCGAGGGAGAGCGAGGGAGAGCGCGAGAGCGCAAGAAAGCGCAAGAGCGAGAAAGAGTGCGAGAGCGCGAGAGAGCGCGAGAGGGAGCGAGAGAGCGTGAAAGGGAGCGAGAGGGAGCAAGAGGGAGCGAGAGGGAGCGAGAGGGAGCGCGAGAGGGAGCGCGAGAGGGAGCGCGAGAGGGAGCGAGAGAGCGCACGAGAGGGAGCAAGAGAGCGCGAGGGAGCGCGAGGGAGCGAGAAAGAGCGAGAGAGCGCGAGAGAGCGCGAGAGAGCGCGAGAGAGCGAGAGAGAGCGAGAGAGAGCGAGAGAGAGCGAGAGAGAGCGAGAAAGCGCGAGAGAGCGAGAGAGAGCGAGAGAGAGCGAGAGAGAGCGAGAGAGAGCGAGAGAGAGCTGCGCGAGAGACTGCGAGAATGCGCAAGACAGCGAGAGACTGCGAGAGTGCGCGAGACTGTGTGAGAGAGCGCGTGGGAGCGAGGGAGCGGGGGAGAGCACGAGAGCGCGAGAGAGAGCGAGAGCGCGAGAGAGCGCGAGAGCGCGAGAGAGCGCGAGAGAGAGCGAGAGCGCGAGAGAGAGCGAGAGAGAGCGAGAGCGCGAGAGAGCGCGAGAGAGAGCGAGAGCGCGAGAGAGAGCGAGAGAGAGCGAGAGCGCGAGAGAGCGCGAGAGAGAGCGAGAGCGCGAGAGAGCGCGAGAGAGAGCGAGAGCGCGAGAGAGCGCGAGAGAGCGCGAGAGAGCGCGAGAGGGAGCGAGAGGGAGCGAGAGGGAGCGAGAGGGAGCGAGAGGGAGCGAGAGAGCGCGAAAGAGAGCGAGAGAGCGCGAAAGGGAGCGAGAGAGCGCGAAAGGGAGCGAGAGAGCACGAAAGGGAGCGAAAGGGAGCGAGAGGGAGCGAGAGGGAGCGAGAGGGAGCGAGAGGGAGCGAGAGAGAGCGAGAGAGAGCGTGAGAGGGAGGGAGAGAGCGCGCGAGAGGGAGCGAGAGAGCGCGAGGGAGCGCGAGGGAGCGCGAGAGAGCGCGCGAGAGAGCGCGAGAGCGCGCGAGAGAGCGCGCGAGAGAGCGCGCGAGAGAGAGCGAGGAAGAGCGCGAGAGAGAGCGAGGAAGAGCGCGAGAGAGAGCGAGGAAGAGCGCGAGAGCGAGAAAGAGCGCGAGAGCGAGAAAGGGAGCGAGAGGGAGCGAGAAAGAGCGTGAGAGCGAGAGCGCGAGAGATCGCGCGTGAGAGCGCGAGAGAGCGAGTGCGAGAGAGCGCGAGAGAGCGAGTGCGAGAGAGCGCGAGAGAGCGCGAGAGAGCGCGAGAGAGCGCGAGAGAGCGCGAGAGAGCGCGAGAGAGAGCGCGAGAGAGAGCGCGAGAGAGAGCGCGAGAGAGAGCGCGAGAGAGAGCGCGAGAGAGAGCGAGGGAGAGAGCGAGGGAGAGAGCGAGGGAGAGAGCGAGGGAGAGCGCGAGGGAGAGCGCGAGAAAGAGCGCGAGAGCGAGAAAGAGCGCGAGAGCGAGAAAGAGCGCGAGAGAGCGAGCGCGAGAGAGCGCGAGGGAGCGAGGGAGCGAGGGAGAGAGGGAGAGAGGGAGAGAGGGAGAGAGGGAGAGAGGGAGAGCGAGGGAGAGCGAGGGAGAGCGAGGGAGAGCGAGGGAGAGCGAGGGAGAGCGCGAGAGCGCAAGAAAGCGCAAGAGCGAGAAAGAGTGCGAGAGCGCGAGAGAGCGCGAGAGGGAGCGAGAGAGCGTGAAAGGGAGCGAGAGGGAGCGAGAGGGAGCGAGAGGGAGCGCGAGAGGGAGCGCGAGAGGGAGCGCGAGAGGGAGCGCGAGAGGGAGCGCGAGAGGGAGCGAGAGAGCGCACGAGAGGGAGCAAGAGAGCGCGAGGGAGCGCGAGGGAGCGAGAGAGAGCGAGAGAGCGCGAGAGAGCGCGAGAGAGCGAGAGAGCGCGAGAAAGCGCGAGAGAGCGAGAGAGAGCGAGAGAGAGCGAGAGAGAGCGAGAGAGAGCGAGAGAGAGCGAGAGAGAGCGAGAGAGAGCGAGAGAGAGCTGCGCGAGAGACTGCGAGAATGCGCAAGACAGCGAGAGACTGCGAGAGTGCGCGAGACTGTGTGAGAGAGCGCGTGGGAGCGAGGGAGCGGGGGAGAGCACGAGAGCGCGAGAGAGAGCGAGAGCGCGAGAGAGAGCGAGAGCGCGAGAGAGCGCGAGAGCGCGAGAGAGCGCGAGAGAGAGCGAGAGCGCGAGAGAGCGAGAGCGCGAGAGAGAGCGAGAGCGCGAGAGAGAGCGAGAGACTGCGAGACTGCGAGAATGCGAGAGTGCGCGAGACTGTGTGAGAGAGCGCGTGAGAGTGCGGGAGCGAGGGAGCGAGGTAGCGGGGGTACGGGCGAGCATGCGAGAGCGAGTGAGAGCGCGAGAGAGCGCGAGAGAGCGCGAGAGAGCGCGAGAGAGCGCGAGAGAGCGCGAGAGAGCGCGAGACAGCGAGACAGCGAGACAGCGAGACAGCGAGACAGCGAGACAGCGAGAGACAGCGAGAGACAGCGAGAGCACGAGATCGCGCGGTAGCGCGAGAGAGCGCGAGTGAGCGCGAGAGAGCGCGAGAGAGCGCGAGAGAGCGCGAGAGAGCGCGAGAGAGCGCGAGAGAGAGCAAGAGAAAGCGAGTGAGAGCGAGTGAGAGAGCGCGAGAGAGAGAGTGCGCGAGAGAGAGAGAGCGCGAGAGAGAGAGAGCGCGAGAGAGAGAGAGCGCGAGAGAGAGAGAGCGCGAGAGAGAGAGAGCGCGAGAGAGAGAGAGCGCGAGAGAGAGAGAGCGCGAGAGAGAGAGAGCGCGAGAGCGAGAAAGAGCGCGAGAGAGCGAGCGCGAGAGAGCGCGAGAGAGCGAGGGAGCGAGGGAGGGAGCGAGAGGGCGCGAGAGGGAGCGAGGGAGCGCGAGGGAGCGCGAGGGAGCGCGAGGGAGCGCGAGGGAGCGCGAGGGAGCGCGAGGGAGCGCGAGGGAGCGCGAGGGAGCGCGCGAGAGAGAGCGAGGAAGAGCGCGAGAAAGAGCGCGAGAGCGAGAAAGGGAGCGAGAGGGAGCGAGAAAGAGCGTGACAGCGTGAGAGCGCGAGAGATCGCGCGTGAGAGCGCGAGTGAGCGAGCGCGAGAGAGCGCGAGAGAGCGGGAGAGAGCGCGCGAGAGAGAGCGAGGGAGAGCGCGAGAAAGAGCGCGAGAGCGAGAAAGAGCGCGAGAGCGAGAAAGAGCGCGAGAGCGAGAAAGAGCGCGAGAGAGCGAGCGCGAGAGAGCGCGAGAGAGCGAGGGAGCGAGGGAGGGAGCGAGAGGGCGCGAGAGAGCGCGAGGGAGCGCGAGGGAGCGCGAGGGAGCGCGAGGGAGCGCGAGGGAGCGCGAGGGAGCACGAGAGAGCGCGAGAGAGCGCGAGGGAGCGCGAGAGAGCGCGAGAGAGCGCGAGAGAGCGAGAAAGAGCGAGAAAGAGCGTGAGAGCGCGCGTGAGAGCGCGAGAGAGCGAGCGCGAGAGAACGCGAGAGAGCGCAAGAGCGCGAGAGAGAGCGAGGGAGAGCGAGGGAGAGCGCGAGAAAGAGCGCGAGAGCGAGAAAGAGCGCGAGAGCGAGAAAGAGCGCGAGAGCGAGAAAGAGCGCGAGAGAGCGAGCGCGAGAGAGCGCGAGAGAGCGAGGGAGCGAGGGAGGGAGCGAGAGGGCGCGAGAGGGAGCGAGAGAGCGCGAGGGAGCGCGAGGGAGCGCGAGGGAGCGCGAGGGAGCGCGAGGGAGCGCGAGAGAGCGCGAGGGAGCGCGAGAGAGCGCGAGAGAGCGCGAGGGAGCGCGAGAGAGCGCGAGGGAGCGCGAGGGAGCGCGAGGGAGCGCGAGGGAGCGCGAGGGAGCGCGAGAGAGCGCGAGAGAGCGAGAGAGAGCGCGTGGGAGCGAGGGAGCGGGGGAGAGCACGAGAGCGCGAGAGAGAGCGAGAGCGCGAGAGAGAGCGAAAGCGCGAGAGAGCGCGAGAGAGCGAGAGAGCGCGAGAGCGCGAGAGAGAGCGAGAGCGCGAGAGAGAGCGAGAGCGCGAGAGAGAGCGAGAGCGCGAGAGAGCGAGAGACTGCGAGACTGCGAGAATGCGAGAGTGCGAGAGTGCGCGAGACTGTGTGAGAGAGCGCGTGAGAGTGCGGGAGCGAGGGAGCGAGGTAGCGGGGGTACGGGCGAGCATGCGAGAGCGAGTGAGAGCGCGAGAGAGCGCGAGAGAGCGCGAGAGAGCGCGAGAGAGCGCGAGACAGCGAGACAGCGAGACAGCGAGACAGCGAGACAGCGAGACAGCGAGAGACAGCGAGAGCACGAGATCGCGCGGTAGCGCGAGAGAACGCGAGTGAGCGCGAGTGAGCGCGAGAGAGCGCGAGAGAGCGCGAGAGAGCGCGAGAGAGAGCAAGAGAAAGCGAGTGAGTGCGAGAGAGAGAGCGCGAGAGAGAGAGCGCGAGAGAGAGAGAGCGCGAGAGAGAGAGTGCGCGAGAGAGAGAGAGCGCGCGAGAGAGAGAGAGCGCGAGAGAGAGAGCGCGAGAGAGCGCGCGAGTGCGCGCGAGAGAGCGCGAGAGAGCGCGAGAGGGAGCGAGAGAGAGCGAGGGAGAGCGAGAGAGCGTGAGAGAGCGAGAGAGAGCGCGAGAGGGAGGGAGAGAGCGCGAGAGCGCGCAAGAGCGCGAGAGCGCGAGAGAGCGCGAGAGCGCGAGAGAGCGAGAGAGCGAGAGAGCGAGAGCGTGAGAGACTGCGAGAATGTGCGAGACTGTGTGAGAGCGCGCTGGAGCGCGGGATCGAGGGAGCATGCGAGAGCACGAGAGAGCGAGAGAGCGAGGGAGCGCGAGAAAGCGCGAGACAGCGAGAGAGAGCGAGAGACAGCGAGAGAGAGCGAGAGAGAGCTGCGCGAGAGACTGCGAGAATGCGCAAAACAGCGAGAGACTGCGAGAGTGCGCGAGACTGTGTGAGAGAGCGCGTGGGAGCGAGGGAGCGGGGGAGAGCACGAGAGCGCGAGAGAGAGCGAGAGCGCGAGAGAGAGCGAGAGCACGAGAGAGAGCGAGAGCGCGAGAGAGCGCGAGAGCGAGAGCGCGAGAGAGAGCGAGAGCGAGAGCGCGAGAGAGAGCGCGAGAGAGAGCGCGAGAGAGAGCGCGAGAGAGAGCGAGAGCGCGAGAGAGAGCGAGAGAGCGAGAGACTGCGAGAATGCGAGAATGCGAGAGTGCGCGAGACTGTGTGAGAGAGCGCGTGAGAGTGCGGGAGCGAGGGAGCGAGGTAGCGGGGGTACGGGGGAGCATGCGAGAGAGCGCGAGAGAGCGCGAGAGAGCGCGAGAGAGCGCGAGAGAGCGCGAGAGAGCGCGGGACAGCGAGACAGCGAGACAGCGAGGGCGCGAGAGGGAGCGAGGGAGCGCGAGGGAGCGCGAGGGAGCGCGAGGGAGCGCGAGGGAGCGCGAGGGAGCGCGAGGGAGCGCGAGAAAGCGCGAGAGAGCGAGAAAGAGCGTGAGAGCGTGAGAGCGCGAGTGAGAGCGCGCGTGAGAGCGCGAGAGAGCGAGGGAGAGCGCGAGAAAGAGCGCGAGAGCGAGAAAGAGCGCGAGAGCGAGACAGAGCACGAGAGAGCGAGCGCGTGAGAGAGGGAGCGAGGGAGGGAGCGAGAGGGCGCGAGAGGGAGCGAGAGAGCGCGAGGGAGCGCGAGGGAGCGCGAGGGAGCGCGAGGGAGCGCGAGGGAGCGCGAGAAAGCGCGAGAGAGCGAGAAAGAGCGTGAGAGCGTGAGAGCGCGAGTGAGAGCGCGCGTGAGAGCGCGAGAGAGCGAGCGCGAGAGAACGCGAGAGAGCGCAAGAGCGCGAGAGAGAGCGAGGGAGAGCGAGGGAGAGAGCGAGAAAGAGCGCGAGAGCGAGAAAGAGCGCGAGAGAGCGCGAGAGAGCGCGAGAGAGCGCGAGGGGGCGAGAGCGCGAGGGAGCAAGAGCGCGAGGGAGCGAGGGAGAGCGAGGGAGAGCGAGGGAGAGCGAGGGAGAGCGAGGGAGAGCGCGAGAGCGCGAGAGAGCGCGAGAGCGCGAGAGCGCGCGAGAGCGCGAGAGCGCAAGAGAGCGCAAGAGCGAGAAAGAGCGAGAAAGAGCGAGAAAGAGCGAGAAAGAGCGAGAAAGAGCGAGAAAGAGCGCGAGAGAGCGCGAGAGAGCGCGAGGGAGCGAGGTAGCGAGGTAGCGGGGGTACGGGGGAGCATGCGAGAGCGTGGGAGAGCGCGGGAGAGCGCGAGACAGTGAGACAGCGAGAGACAGCGAGAGCACGAGAGCGCGAGTGAGCGCGAGAGAGCGCGAGAGAGAGCAAGAGAAAGCGAGTGAGAGCGAGCGAGAGAGAGCGAGAGAGAGAGCGCGAGAGAGAGAGCGCGAGAGAGAGAGAGCGCGAGAGAGTGCGCGAGAGAGAGAGTGCGCGAGAGAGAGAGTGCGCGAGAGAGAGAGTGCGCGAGAGAGAGAGCGCGAGAGAGAGAGAGAGAGAGAGCGCGAGAGAGAGAGAGCGCGAGAGCGCGCGAGAGCGCGCGAGAGAGCGCGAGAGAGCGCGAGAGAGCGAGAGCGCGAGAGAGCGAGAGAGCGAGAGAGCGAGAGAGCGAGAGCGTGAGAGACTGCGAGAATGTGCGAGACTGTGTGAGAGCGCGCTGGAGCGCGGGATCGAGGGAGCATGCGAGAGCACGAGAGAGCGAGAGAGCGAGGGAGCGCGAGAAAGCGCGAGACAGCGAGAGAGAGCGAGAGACAGCGAGAGAGAGCTGCGCGAGAGACTGCGAGAATGCGCAAAACAGCGAGAGACTGCGAGAGTGCGCGAGACTGTGTGAGAGAGCGCGTGGGAGCGAGGGAGCGGGGGAGAGCACGAGAGCGCGAGAGAGAGCGAGAGCGCGAGAGAGAGCGAGAGCACGAGAGAGAGCGAGAGCGCGAGAGAGCGCGAGAGCGAGAGCGCGAGAGAGAGCGCGAGAGAGAGCGCGAGAGAGAGCGCGAGAGAGAGCGCGAGAGAGAGCGCGAGAGAGAGCGCGAGAGAGAGCGAGAGCGCGAGAGAGAGCGAGAGAGCGAGAGAGCGAGAGACTGCGAGAATGCGAGAATGCGAGAGTGCGCGAGACTGTGTGAGAGAGCGCGTGAGAGTGCGGGAGCGAGGGAGCGAGGTAGCGGGGGTACGGGGGAGCATGCGAGAGCGCGAGAGAGCGCGAGAGAGCGCGAGAGAGCGCGAGAGAGCGCGAGAGAGCGCGAGACAGCGCGAGAGAGCGCGGGACAGCGAGACAGCGAGACAGCGAGGGCGCGAGAGGGAGCGAGAGAGCGCGAGGGAGCGCGAGGGAGCGCGAGGGAGCGCGAGAAAGCGCGAGAGAGCGCGAGAGAGCGAGAAAGAGCGTGAGAGCGTGAGAGCGCGAGTGAGAGCGCGCGTGAGAGCGCGAGAGAGCGAGGGAGAGCGCGAGAAAGAGCGCGAGAGCGAGAAAGAGCGCGAGAGCGAGACAGAGCGCGAGAGAGCGAGCGCGAGAGAGAGGGAGCGAGGGAGGGAGCGAGAGGGCGCGAGAGGGAGCGAGAGAGCGCGAGGGAGCGCGAGGGAGCGCGAGGGAGCGCGAGGGAGCGCGAGGGAGCGCGAGGGAGCGCGAGGGAGCGCGAGAAAGCGCGAGAGAGCGCGAGAGAGCGCGAGAGAGCGAGAAAGAGCGTGAGAGCGTGAGAGCGCGAGTGAGAGCGCGCGTGAGAGCGCGAGAGAGCGAGCGCGAGAGAACGCGAGAGAGCGCAAGAGCGCGAGAGAGAGCGAGGGAGAGCGAGGGAGAGAGCGAGAAAGAGCGCGAGAGCGAGAAAGAGCGCGAGAGAGCGCGAGAGAGCGCGAGAGAGCGCGAGAGAGCGCGAGAGAGCGCGAGAGAGCGCGAGAGAGCGCGAGAGAGCGCGAGAGAGCGCGAGGGGGCGAGAGCGCGAGGGAGCAAGAGCGCGAGGGAGCGAGGGAGAGCGAGGGAGAGCGAGGGAGAGCGAGGGAGAGCGAGGGAGAGCGCGAGAGCGCGAGAGAGCGCGAGAGCGCGAGAGCGCGAGAGCGCGCGAGAGCGCGAGAGCGCGAGAGCGCAAGAGAGCGCAAGAGCGAGAAAGAGCGAGAAAGAGCGAGAAAGAGCGAGAAAGAGCGAGAAAGAGCGCGAGAGAGCGCGAGGGAGCGAGGGAGCGAGGTAGCGGGGGTACGGGGGAGCATGCGAGAGCGTGGGAGAGCGCGGGAGAGCGCGGGAGAGCGCGAGACAGCGCGAGACAGTGAGACAGCGAGAGACAGCGAGAGCACGAGAGCGCGAGTGAGCGCGAGAGAGCGCGAGAGAGAGCAAGAGAAAGCGAGTGAGAGCGAGCGAGAGCGAGCGAGAGAGAGAGAGCGCGAGAGAGAGAGCGCGAGAGAGAGAGCGCGAGAGAGAGAGCGCGAGAGAGAGAGCGCGAGAGAGAGAGAGCACGAGAGAGAGAGTGCGCGAGAGAGAGAGTGCGCGAGAGAGAGTGCGCGAGAGAGAGAGTGCGCGAGAGAGAGAGCGCGAGAGAGAGAGAGAGCGCGAGAGAGCGCGCGAGAGAGCGCGAGAGAGCGCGAGAGAGCGCTAGAGAGCGAGCGAGAGGGAGCGAGAGGGAGCGAGAGAGCGCGATAAGAGCGCGAGAGAGCGCGAGAGAGAGCGAGAGCGCGCGAGAGAGCGCGAGAGGGAGTGAGAGGGAGCGAGAGGGAGCGAGAGAGCGCGAAAGGGAGCGAGAGGGAGCGAGAGGGAGCGAGAGGGAGCGAGAGGGAGCGAGAGGGAGCGAGAGGGAGCGAGAGGGAGCGTGAGAGGGAGCGAGAGGGAGCGAGAGAGCGCGAGGGAGCGCGAGGGAGCGCGAGGGAGCGCGAGGGAGCGCGAGAGAGCGCGCGAGAGAGCGCGCGAGAGAGCGCGCGAGAGAGCGCGCGAGAGAGAGCGCGAGAGAGAGCGCGAGAGAGAGCGAGGAAGAGCGCGAGAGCGAGAAAGAGCGCGAGAGCGAGAAAGGGAGCGAGAGGGAGCGAGAAAGAGCGTGAGAGCGTGAGAGCGCGAGAGATCGCGCGTGAGAGCGCGAGAGAGCGAGTGCGAGAGAGCGCGAGAGAGCGCGAGAGAGCGCGAGAGAGCGCGAGAGAGCGAGCGAGGGAGAGAGCGAGGGAGAGAGCGAGGGAGAGAGCGAGGGAGAGAGCGAGGGAGAGAGCGAGGGAGAGCGCGAGAAAGTGCGCGAGAAAGAGCGCGAGAGCGAGAAAGAGCGCGAGAGAGCGAGCGCGAGCGAGCGCGAGAGAGCGCGAGGGAGCGCGAGGGAGCGAGAAAGAGCGAGAAAGAGCGAGAAAGAGCGAGAAAGAGCGAGAAAGAGCGTGAGAGCGCGAGTGAGAGCGCAAGAGCGCGAGAAAGCGCGAGAGAGCGCGAGAGCGCAAGAGAGCGCGAGAGAGCGCGAGAGAGAGCGCAAGAGCGCGAGAAAGCGCGAGAGAGCGCGAGAGAGCGCGAGAGAGCGCGAGAGAGCGCGAGAGAGCGCGAGAGAGCGCGAGAGAGCGCGAGAGAGCGCGAGAGAGCGCGAGATAGAGAGAGATAGAGAGAGATAGAGAGAGATAGAGAGAGCGCAAGAGCGAGAAAGAGCGAGAAAGAGCGCGAGAGCGCGAGAGAGCGAGAGCGCGAGAGAGCGAGAGAGCGAGAGAGCGAGAGAGCGAGAGCGCGAGAGCGCGAGAGCGCGAGAGAGCGCAAGAGAGCGCAAGAGAGCGCGAGAGAGCACGAGAGAGCACGAGAGAGCGCGAGAGCGCGAGAGAGCGCGAGAGAGATAGAGAGAGATAGAGAGAGCGCAAGATCGAGAGCGAGAGAGAGCGCGAGATCGAGAGCGCGAGAGAGAGCGAGAGCACGCGTGCGCGAGAGCGAGAGAGCGCGAAAGAGCGAGCGAGAGAGCGAGAGCGCGAGAGAGCGAGAGAGCGAGAGACTGCGAGAATGCGAGAGTGCGAGAGTGCGCGAGACTGTGTGAGAGAGCGCGTGAGAGCACGTGAGAGCGCGGGAGCGAGGGTGAGAGCGAGGGAGAGCGCGAGAAAGAGCGCGAGAGCGAGAAAGAGCGCGAGAGCGAGAAAGAGCGCGAGAGCGAGAAAGAGCGCGAGAGCGAGAAAGAGCGCGAGAGCGAGAAAGAGCGCGAGAGCGAGAGCGCGAGAGAGCGCGAGAGAGCGCGAGAGAGCGAGGGAGCGAGGGAGAGAGGGAGAGAGGGAGAGAGGGAGAGAGGGAGAGAGGGAGCGAGGGAGAGAGGGAGAGCGAGGGAGAGCGAGGGAGAGCGAGGGAGAGCGAGGGAGAGTGAGGGAGAGCGCAAGAAAGCGCAAAAAAGCGCAAGAGCGAGAAAGAGTGCGAGAGCGCGAGAGAGCGCGAGAGGGAGTGAGAGAGCGTGAAAGGGAGCGAGAGGGAGCGAGAGGGAGCGCACGAGAGGGAGCGAGAGAGCGCACGAGAGGGAGCGAGAGAGCGCGAGGGAGCGCGAGGGAGCGCGAGGGAGCGCGAGGGAGCGCGAGGGAGCGAGAAAGAGCGAGAAAGAGCGAGAAAGAGCGAGAAAGAGCGTGAGAGCGCGAGTGAGAGCGCAAGAGCGCGAGAAAGCGCGCGAGAGCGCGAGAGCGCGAGAGAGAGAGCGAGGGAGAGAGCGAGGGAGAGAGCGAGGGAGAGAGCGAGGGAGAGAGCGAGGGAGAGAGCGAGGGAGAGCGCGAGGGAGAGCGCGAGGGAGAGCGCGAGGGAGAGCGCGAGAAAGAGCGCGAGAAAGAGCGCGAGAGCGAGAAAGAGCGCGAGAGAGCGAGCGCGAGAGAGCGCGAGAGAGCGCGAGAGCGCGAGGGAGCGAGGGAGCGAGGGAGAGAGGGAGAGAGGGAGAGAGGGAGAGAGGGAGAGAGGGAGAGAGGGAGAGAGGGAGAGCGAGGGAGAGCGAGGGAGAGCGAGGGAGAGCGAGGAAGAGCGAGGAAGAGCGAGGGAGAGCGAGGGAGAGCGAGGGAGAGCGCGAGAGCGCAAGAGCGAGAAAGAGTGCGAGAGCGCGAGAGAGCGCGAGAGGGAGCGAGAGAGCGTGAAAGGGAGCGTGAAAGGGAGCGAGAGGGAGCGAGAGGGAGCGAGAGGGAGCGAGAGGGAGCGAGAGAGGGAGCGAGAGAGCGCACGAGAGGGAGCGAGAGAGCGCGAGAGAGCGCGAGAGCGCGAGAGAGCGCGAGAGAGATAGAGAGAGATAGAGAGAGCGCAAGAGCGAGAAAGAGCGAGAAAGAGCGCGAGAGCGCGAGAGCGCGAGAGAGCGAGAGCGTGAGAGCGCGAGAGAGCGCAAGAGCGCGAGAAAGCGCGAGAGCGCGAGAGAGCGCGAGAGAGCGCGAGAGAGCGCGAGAGAGCGCGAGAGAGCGCGAGAGCGCGAGACCGCGAGAGAGATAGAGATAGAGAGAGATAGAGAGAGCGCGAGATCGAGAGCGAGAGAGAGCGCAAGATCGAGAGCGCGAGATCGAGAGCACGAGAGAGAGCGAGAGCGCGAGAGCGCGAGAGCGCGAGCGCGCGAGCGCGAGAGCGCGAGAGCGCGAGAGCGCGAGAGCGCGAGAGCGCGAGAGAGCAAGAGCGCGAGAGAGCAAGAGCGCGAGAACGCGAGAGCGCGAGAGAGCGAGAGACAGCGAGAGCGTGAGAGACTGCGAGAATGCGCGAGACTGTGTGAGAGCGCGCGGGAGCGAGGGAGCATGCGAGAGCACGAGAGAGCGCGAGAGAGCGCGAGACAGCGCGAGACAGCGAGAGACAGCGAGAAACAGCGAGAGAGAGTTGCGCGAGAGACAGCGAGAATGCGCAAGACAGCGAGAGACTGCGAGAGTGCGCGAGACTGTGTGAGAGAGCGCGTGGGAGTGTGGGAGCGAGGGAGCGGGGGAGAGCACGATAGCGCGAGAGCGCGAAAGAGAGCGAGAGCGCGAGAGAGCGAGAGACAGCGAGAGAGCGAGAGCGCGAGAGAGCGAGAGAGCGAGAGACTGCGAGAATGCGAGTGCGCGAGACTATGTGAGAGAGCGCGTGGGAGCGAGGAAGCGAGGGAGCGAGGAAGCGGGGGTGCGGGGGAGCATGCGAGAGCGCGAGAGAGCGCGAGAGAGCGCGAGAGAGCGCGAGAGAGCGCGAGAGAGCGCGAGAGAGCGCGAGAGAGCGCGAGAGAGCGCGAGAGAGCGCGAGAGACAGCGAGAGAGCGAGAGCGCGAGAATGCGCGAGACTGCGAGAGTGCGCTAGACTGTGTGAGAGAGCGCGTGAGAGCGCGGGAGCGCAGGAGTGAGGGAGCGGGGGAGCATGCGAGAGCGCGAGAGCGATGAGCGAGTGAGCGAGAGAGCGAGAGCGCGAGAGAGCGAGAGAGCGAGAGCGCGAGAGAGCGCAAGAGCGCGAGAAAGCGCGAGAAAGCGCGAGAGAGCGCGAGAGAGCGCGAGAGCACGAGACCGCGAGAGAGATAGAGATAGAGAGAGATAGAGAGAGCGCGAGATCGAGAGCGCGAGATCGAGAGCACGAGAGAGCGCGAGAGCGCGAGAGCGAGAGCGCGAGAGCGCGAGAGCGCGAGAGCGCGAGAGCGCGAGAGCGCGAGAGAGCGAGAGCGCGAGAGAGCGAGAACGCGAGAACGCGAGAGCGCGAGAGAGCGAGAGACAGCGAGAGCGTGAGAGACTGCGAGAATGCGCGAGACTGTGTGAGAGCGCGCGGGAGCGAGGGAGCATGCGAGAGCACGAGAGAGCGCGAGAGAGCGCGAGACAGCGAGAGACAGCGAGAGACAGCGAGAGACAGTGAGAGACAGCGAGAGAGAGCTGCGCGAGAGACAGCGAGAATGCGCAAGACAGCGAGAGACTGCGAGAGTGCGCGAGACTGTGTGAGAGAGCGCGTGGGAGTGTGGGAGCGAGGGAGCGGGGGAGAGCACGATAGCGCGAGAGCGCGAAAGAGAGCGAGAGCGCGAGAGAGCGAGAGACAGCGAGAGAGCGAGAGCGCGAGAGAGCGAGAGAGCGAGAGAGCGAGAGAGCGAGAGACTGCGAGAATGCGAGTGCGCGAGACTGTGTGAGAGAGCGCGTGGGAGCGAGGAAGCGAGGGAGCGAGGAAGCGGGGGTGCGGGGGAGCATGCGAGAGCGCGAGAGAGCGCGAGAGAGCGCGAGAGAGCGCGAGAGAGCGCGAGAGAGCGCGAGAGAGCGCGAGAGACAGCGAGAGACAGCGAGAGAGCGCGAGAGACAGCGAGAGACTGCGAGAATGCGCGAGACTGCGAGAGTGCGCGAGACTGTGTGAGAGAGCGCGTGAGAGCGCGGGAGCGCAGGAGTGAGGGAGCGGGGGAGCATGCGAGAGCGCGAGAGCGATGAGCGAGTGAGCGAGAGAGAGTGAGCGAGAGAGAGAGTGAGCGAGAGTGAGCGAGAGTGAGCGAGAGAGCGCGAGAGTGCGCAAGAGAGCGCGCGAGAGAGCGCGAGAGAGAGCGCGAGAGAGCGCGAGAGAGGGAGAGAGGGAGAGCATGCGAGAGCGCGAGAGAGCGCGAGAGAGATAGAGAGAGATAGAGAGAGCGCGAGATCGAGAGCGAGAGAGAGCGCGAGATTGAGAGCGCGAGAGAGCGCGAGAGCGCGAGAGCGCGAGACAGCGAGAGAGCGAGAGAGCGAGAGAGCGAGAGAGCGAGAGCGCGAGAGCGCGAGAGCGCGAGAGCGCGAGAGAGCGAGAGCGCGAGAGAGCGAGAGCGCGAGAGAGCGCGAGAGCGCGAGAGCGCGAGAGCGCGAGAGCGCGAGAGAGCGAGAGAGCGAGAGAGCGAGAGACAGCGAGAGACAGCGAGAGACAGCGAGAATGCGCGAGACTGTGTGAGAGCGCGTGGGAGCGAGGGAGCATGCGAGAGCACGAGAGAGCTTGAGAGAGCGCGAGACAGCGAGAGACAGCGAGAGACAGTGAGAAACAGCGAGAAACAGCGAGAGAGAGCTGCGCGAGAGACAGCGAGAATGCGTAAGACAGCGAGAGACTGCGAGAGTGCGCGAGACTGTGTGAGAGAGCGCGTGGGAGTGTGGGAGCGAGGGAGCGGGGGATAGCACGAGAGCGCGAGAGCGCGAGAGAGAGCGAGAGCGCGAAAGAGAGCGAGAGCGCGAGAGAGCGAGAGACAGCGAGAGAGCGAGAGCGCGAGAGAGCTAGAGGGCGAGAGAGCGAGAGAGCGAGAGAGCGCGAAAGAGCGCGAGAGCGCGAGAGCGCGAGAGAGCGAGAGACTGCGAGAATGCGAGAGTGCGAGAGTGCGAGAGTGCGAGAGTGCGAGAGTGCGAGAGTGCGCGAGACTGTGTGAGAGAGCGCGTGAGAGCGCGGGAGCGAGGGAGCATGCGAGAGCGCGAGAGAGCGAGAGACAGCAAGAGACAGCGAGAGACAGCGAGAGACAGCGAGAGACAGCGAGAGACAGCGAGAGCGCGAGAGACTGCGAGAATGCGCGAGACTGCGAGAGTGCGCGAGACTGTGTGAGAGAGCGCGTGAGAGCGCGGGAGCGCGGGAGCGGGGGAGCAAGCGAGAGCGATGAGCGAGTGAGCGAGAGAGTGAGAGAGAGAGAGCGAGAGAGAGAGAGCGAGCGAGAGAGAGAGCGAGAGAGAGAGAGCGAGCGAGAGAGAGAGAGCGAGAGAGAGAGAGCGAGCGAGAGAGAGAGAGCGAGAGAGAGAGAGCGAGCGAGAGAGAGAGAGAGAGAGCGCGAGAGGGAGCGAGAGAGCGCGGGAGCGAGAAAGAGCACGAGAGCATGCGAGAGCGCAGGAGAGAGCAGGAGAGAGTGGGAGAGAGCGGGAGAGAGCGGGAGAGCGCGGGAGCGAGAAAGAGCGCGAGAGCATGCGAGAGCGCGCGATCATGCGAGACCGCGAGAGAGCATGCGAGAGCGCGCGAGAGCATGCGAGAGAGCGCGAGAGAGCATGCGAGAGCGCGAGAGCATGCGAGATAGCGCGAGAGAACGCGAGAGCGAGAGAGCGTGAGAGAGTGAGCGAGAGAGAGTGAGCGAGAGAGAGTGAGCGAGAGAGAGTGAGCGAGAGCGAGAGAGAGAGAGAGCGAGTGAGAGAGAGTGAGAGAGCGCGAGAGGGAGCGAGAGAGCGCGGGAGAGCGCGGGAGAGCGCGAGAGCGAGAAAGAGCACGAGAGCATGCGAGAGCGCGAGAGCATGCGAGAGCGCGAGAGAGCACGAGAGAGCGCGAGAGAGCGCGAGAGACGCGAGAGACGCGAGAGAGCGGGCGAGCGCGAGAGCGAGAAAGAGCGCGAGAGCATGCGAGAGCACGCGAGAGCACGCGAGAGCATGCGAGAGGGCGGGAGAGCGCGGGAGGGCGCGGGAGGGCGCGAGAGCGCGAGAGCGAGAAAGAACGCGAGAGCGAGATAGAGCGCGAGAGCGAGAAAGAGTGCGAGAGCATGCCAGAGCGCGCGAGAGAGAGCGAGAGAGAGCGAGAGAGAGCGAGCGAGAGAGCGAGAGAGCGAGAAAGAGCGAGAAAGAGCGTGAGAGCGCGAGAGAGCATGCGAGAGCGCGAGAGAGCATGCGAGAGCGCGAGAGAGCATGCGAGAGCGCGAGAGAGCGCGAGAGCGCGAGAGCGCGAGCGAGAGAGCGCGAGCGAGAGAGCGCGAGACAGCGCGAGACAGCGAGAGACAGCGAGAGACAGCGAGAGACAGCGAGAGACAGCGAGAGACAGCGAGAGACAGCGAGAGACAGCGAGAGAGAGCTGCGCGAGAGACTGCGAGAATGCACGAGACTGCGCGAGACTGCGAGAGTGCGCGAGAGAGCGCATGGGAGCCTGGGAGCGAGGGAGCAGTGGAGAGCACGAGAGAGCGAGAGCGCGAGAGAGAGCGAGAGCGCGAGAGAGAGCGAGAGCGCGAGAGAGAGCGAGAGCGCGAGAGCGCGAGAGAGCGAGAGCACGAGAGAGCGAGAACGCGAGAGTGCGCGAGACTGTGTGAGAGAGCGCGTGAGAGCGCGGGAGCGAGGGAGCGGGGGAGCATGCGAGAGCGCGCGAGAGCGCGAGAGCGAGAAAGAGCGCGAGAGCATGCGAGAGCGCGAGAGCGCGGTAGAGCACGAGAGCACGGGAGAGCGCGGGAGCAAGAAAGAACGCGAGAGCGAGAAAGAGCGCGAGAGCGCGAGAGAGCGCGAGAGAGAGCGTGAGAGCGAGAAAGAGCGTGAGAGCGAGAAAGAGCGTGAGAGCGAGAAAGAGCGTGAGAGCGCAAGAGAGCATGCGAGAGCGTGAGAGCGCGAGAGAGCATGCGAGAGCGCGAGAGAGCACGCGAGAGCACGCGAGAGCGGAGAGAGCGCGAGAGAGCGCGAGAGAGCGCGAGAGAGCGCGAGAGAGCGCGAGAGAGCGCGAGAGCGCGAGCGAGAGAGCGCGAGAGCGCGAGCGAGAGAGCGCGAGAGAGCGCGAGAGCGCGAGCGAGAGAGCGCGAGAGAGCGCGAGAGCGCGAGCGAGAGAGCGCGAGAGAGCGCGAGAGCGCGAGCGAGAGAGCGCGAGAGAGCGCGAGAGCGCGAGCGAGAGAGCGCGAGAGAGCGCGAGAGCGCGAGAAAGCGAGAGAAAGCGAGAGACAGCGAGAGACAGCGAGAGAGAGCTGCGCGAGAGACTGCGAGAATGCACGAGACTGCGCGAGAGTGCGCGAGAGTGCGCGAGAGTGCGCGAGAGTGCGCGAGAGAGCGCGAGAGAGCGCGTGGGAGCCTGGGAGCGAGGGAGCAGTGGAGAGCACGAGAGAGCGAGAGCGCGAGAGAGAGCGAGAGCGCGAGAGAGAGCGAGAGCGCGAGAGAGAGCGCAAGAAAGCGAGAGAAAGCGAGAGACAGCGAGAGACAGCGAGAGACAGCGAGAGACAGCGAGAGACAGCGAGAGACAGCGAGAGACAGCTGCGCGAGAGATTGCGAGAATGCGCGAGACTGCGAGAGACTGCGAGAGTGCGCGAGACTGCGAGAGACTGTGTGAGAGAGCGCCTGGGAGCGTGGGAGCGAGGGAGCGGGGGAGAGCACGAGAGAGCGAGAGCGCGAGAGAGCGAGAACGCGAGAGAGCGAGACAGCGAGAGAGCGAGAACGCGAGAGAGCGAGAACGCGAGAGAGCGAGAACGCGAGAGAGCGAGAACGCGAGAGCGAGAGAGCGAGAGAGCGAGGGCGAGAGAGCGCGAGAAAGCGCGAGACAGCGCGAGACAGCGAGAGACAGCTGCGCGAGAGACTGCGAGAATGCGCGAGACTGCGAGAGACTGCGAGAGTGCGCGAGACTGTGTGAGAGAGCGCCTGGGAGCGAGGGAGCGGGGGAGAGCACGAGAGAGCGAGAGCGCGAGAGAGAGCGAGAGAGCGAGAGCGCGAGAGAGCGAGAGAGCGAGAGCGCGAGAGAGCGAGAGCGCGAGAGAGCGAGAGCGCGAGAGAGCGAGAACGCGAGAGAGCGAGAACGCGAGAGAGCGAGAACGCGAGAGAGCGAGAGAGCGAGAGAGCGAGAGCGAGAGCGCGAGAGAGCGAGAGAGCGAGAGCGAGAGCGCGAGAGAGCGAGAGCGCGAGAGAGCGAGAGCGCGAGAGAGCAAGAGAGCGCGAGAGAGAGCGAGAGAGCGAGAGACTGCGAGAATGCGAGAATGCGAGAGTGCGCGAGACTGTGTGAGAGAGCACGTGAGAGCACGGGAGCGAGGGAGCGGGGGAGCATGCGAGAGCACGAGAGCGCGAGAGCGCGAGAGCGAGTGAAAGCGAGAGCGAGAGCGAGTGAGCGCGAGAGCGAGAGCGAGTGAGCGCGAGAGAGCGAGAGACAGCGAGAGACAGCGAGAGACAGCGAGAGACAGCGAGAGACAGCGAGAGACAGCGAGAATGCGCGCGACTTACGAGAGTGCGCGAGACTGTGTGAGAGAGCGCGTGAGCACGCGAGAGAGCGCGAGAGCGCGCGAGAGAGCGCACGAGAGCGCGCGAGAGCACGCGACAGCACACGAGAGCATACGAGAGCGCGAGAGAGCGCGAGAGCGCGAGAGAGCGCGAGAGAGCGCGAGAGAGCGCGAGAGAGCGCGAGAGAGCGCGAGAGAGCGCGTGAGAGCGCGAGAGAGCGCGAGAGAGCGCGAGAGAGCGCGAGAGAGCGCGAGAGAGCGCGCGAGAGCGCGCGAGAGAGACAGAGAGCGAGAGCGCGCGCGAGAACGCGAGAGAGAGAGTGCGAGAGAGCGCGAGAGAGCGCAGGAGAGAGCGCGAGAGAGCGCGCGAGAGAGACAGAGAGCGCGAGAGAGACAGAGAGCGCGAGAGAGACAGAGAGCGCGAGAGAGCGCGAGAGAGCGCGAGAGAGCGCGAGAGAGCGCGAGAGAGCGCGAGAGAGCGCGTGAGAGCGCGTGAGAGCGCGTGAGAGCGCGAGAGAGCGCGAGAGAGCGCGAGAGAGCGCGAGAGAGCGCGAGAGAGCGCGAGAGAGCGCGCGAGAGAGACAGAGAGCGCGAGAGAGCGCGAGAGAGCGCGAGAGAGCGCGAGAGAGCGCGAGAGAGCGCGCGAGAGAGACAGAGAGCGCGAGAGAGCGCGAGAGAGCGCGAGAGAGCGCGAGAGAGCGCGAGAACGAGAGAACGAGAGAACGAGAGAACGAGAGAACGAGAGAACGAGAGAACGAGAGAGTGAGCGAGAGAGAGCGAGAGCGAGAGAGAGCGAGGGAGAGCGCGAGAAAGAGCGCGAGAGCGAGAAAGAGCGCGAGAGCGCGAGAGAGCGCGAGAGGGAGTGAGAGAGCGTGAAAGGGAGCGAGAGGGAGCGAGAGGGAGCGAGAGGGAGCGAGAGGGAGAGAGGGAGAGAGGGAGAGAGGGAGAGAGGGAGAGAGGGAGAGCGAGGGAGAGCGAGGGAGAGCGAGGAAGAGCGAGGAAGAGCGAGGAAGAGCGAGGGAGAGCGAGGGAGAGCGAGGGAGAGCGAGGGAGAGCGAGGGAGAGCGCAAGAAAGCGCAAGAGCGAGAAAGAGTGCGAGAGCGCGAGAGAGCGCGAGAGGGAGCGAGAGAGCGTGAAAGGGAGCGAGAGGGAGCGAGAGGGAGCGAGAGGGAGCGAGAGGGAGCGAGAGGGAGCGAGAGGGAGCGCGAGAGGGAGCGAGAGAGCGCACGAGAGGGAGCGAGAGAGCGCGAGGGAGCGCGAGAGAGCGCGAGAGAGCGCGAGAGAGCGCGAGAGAGCGCGAGAGAGCGCGAGAGAGATAGAGAGAGATAGAGAGAGATAGAGAGAGATAGAGAGAGCGCAAGAGCGAGAAAGAGCGAGAAAGAGCGCGAGAGCGCGAGAGCGCGAGAGCGCGAGAGAGCGAGAGCGCGAGAGCGCGAGAGCGCGAGAGAGCGAGAGAGCGAGAGAGCGAGAGAGCGAGAGCGCGAGAGCGCGAGAGCGCGAGAGCGCGAGAGAGCGCAAGAGCGCGAGAAAGCGCGAGAAAGCGCGAGAGCGCGAGAGAGCGCGAGAGAGCGCGAGACCGCGAGACCGCGAGAGAGATAGAGAGAGATAGAGAGAGATAGAGAGAGATAGAGAGAGCGCGAGATCGAGAGCGAGAGAGAGCGCGAGATCGAGAGCGCGAGATCGAGAGCACGAGAGAGAGCGAGTGCGCGAGAGCGCGAGAGCGCGAGAGCGCGAGAGAGCGAGAGAGCGAGAGCGCGAGAGAGCGAGAGAGCGAGAGCGCGAGAGAGCGAGAGCGCGAGAGAGCGAGAGCGCGAGAGCGCGAGAGAGCGAGAGGGCGAGAGAGCGAGAGAGCGAGAGAGCGAGAGCGAGAGCGCGAGAGAGCGAGAGCGCGAGAGAGCGAGAGCGCGAGAGAGCGAGAGAGAGCGAGAGAGCGAGAGACTGCGAGAATGCGAGAGTGCGCGAGACTGTGTGAGAGAGCACATGAGAGCACGGGAGCGAGGGAGCGGGGGAGCATGCGAGAGCACGAGAGCGCGAGAGCGCGAGAGCGAGTGAAAGCGAGAGCGAGAGCGAGTGAGCGCGAGAGCGAGTGAGCGCGAGAGAGCGAGAGACAGCGAGAGACAGCGAGAGACAGCGAGAGACAGCGAGAGACAGCGAGAGACAGCGAGAGCCGGCGAGAATGCGCGAGAGACTGCGAGAATGCGCGCGACTTACGAGAGTGCGCGAGACTGCGAGAGTGCGCGAGACTGTGTGAGAGAGCGCGTGAGCACGCGAGAGAGCGCGAGAGCGCGCGAGAGAGCGCACGAGAGCGCACGAGAGCGCGCGAGAGCGCGAGAGAGCGCGAGAGAGCGCGAGAGAGCGCGAGAGAGCGCGAGAGAGCGCGAGAGAGCGCGAGAGAGCGTGAGAGCGCGAGAGAGCGCGAGAGAGCACGAGAGAGCGCGTGAGAGCGCGAGAGAGCGCGAGAGAGCGCGAGAGAGCGCGCGAGAGAGACAGAGAGCGAGAGCGCGCGCGAGAACGCGAGAGAGAGAACGCGAGAGAGAGAGCGCGAGAGAGCGCGCGAGAGCGCGCGAGAGAGACAGAGAGCGCGAGAGAGCGCGAGAGAGCACGAGAGAGCGCGTGAGAGCACGTGAGAGCGCGAGAGAGCGCGAGAGAGCGCGAGAGAGCGCGAGAGAGCGCGCGAGAGAGACAGAGAGCGAGAGCGCGCGCGAGAACGCGAGAGAGCGCAAGAGAGCGCGAGAGAGCGCGCGAGAGCGCGCGAGAGAGACAGAGAGCGCGAGAGAGCGCGAGAGAGCGCGAGAGAGCGCGAGAGAGCGCGAGAGAGCGCGCGAGAGCGCGCGAGAGCGCGAGAGAGCGACAGAGAGCGACAGAGAGCGCGAGAGAGCGCGAGAGAGCGCGAGAGAGCGCGAGAGAGCGCGAGAGAGCGCGAGAACGAGAGAACGAGAGAACGAGAGAGTGAGCGAGAGAGAGCGTGAGCGAGAGAGAGCGAGGGAGAGCGCGAGAAAGAGCGCGAGAGCGAGAAAGAGCGCGAGAGCGCGAGAGAGCGCGAGAGGGAGTGAGAGAGCGTGAAAGGGAGCGAGAGGGAGCGAGAGGGAGCGAGAGGGAGCGAGAGGGAGCGAGAGGGAGCGAGAGGGAGCGAGAGGGAGAGAGGGAGAGGGAGAGATGGAGAGCGAGGGAGAGCGAGGGAGAGCGAGGGAGAGCGAGGGAGAGCGAGGAAGAGCGAGGAAGAGCGAGGGAGAGCGAGGGAGAGCGCGAGAGCGCAAGAAAGCGCAAGAGCGAGAAAGAGTGCGAGAGCGCGAGAGAGCGCGAGAGGCAGTGAGAGGGAGCGAGAGGGAGCGAGAGGGAGCGCGAGAGGGAGCGAGAGGGAGCGAGAGGGAGCGCGAGAGGGAGCGAGAGAGCGCACGAGAGGGAGCGAGAGAGCGCGAGGGAGCGCGAGAGAGCGCGAGAGAGCGCGAGAGAGCGCGAGAGCGCGAGAGCGCGAGAGAGATAGAGAGAGATAGAGAGAGCGCAAGAGCGAGAAAGAGCGAGAAAGAGCGCGAGAGCGCGAGAGCGCGAGAGAGCGAGAGAGCGAGAGAGCGCGAGAGAGCGCGAGAGAGCGCGAGAGAGCGCGAGAGCGCGAGAGCGCGAGAGCGCGAGAGCGCGAGAACGCGAGAGAGCGAGAGAGCGAGAGACAGCGAGAGCGTGAGAGACTGCGAGAATGCGCGAGACTGTGTGAGAGCGCGCGGGAGCGAGGGAGCATGCGAGAGCACGAGAGAGCGCGAGAGAGCGCGAGACAGCGCGAGACAGCGAGAGACAGCGAGAGACAGCGAGAGACAGTGAGAAACAGCGAGAAACAGCGAGAGAGAGCTGCGCGAGAGACAGCGAGAATGCGTAAGACAGCGAGAGACTGCGAGAGTGCGCGAGACTGTGTGAGAGAGCGCGTGGGAGTGTGGGAGCGAGGGAGCGGGGGAGAGCACGAGAGCGCGAGAGCGCGAGAGAGAGCGAGAGCGCGAAAGAGAGCGAGAGCGCGAGAGAGCGAGAGACAGCGAGAGTGCGAGAGCGCGAGAGCGCGAGAGCGCGAGAGAGCGAGAGACTGCGAGAATGCGAGAATGCGCGAGTGCGCGAGACTGTGTGAGAGAGCGCGTGAGAGCGCGGGAGCGAGGGAGCATGCGAGAGCGCGAGAGAGCGAGAGACAGCGAGAGACAGCGAGAGACAGCGAGAGACAGCGAGAGACAGCGAGAGACAGCGAGAGACTGCGAGACTGCGAGAGTGCGCGAGACTGTGTGAGAGAGCGCGTGAGAGCGCGGGAGCGCGGGAGCGGGGGAGCATGCGAGAGCGATGAGCGAGTGAGCGAGAGAGTGAGCGAGAGAGAGAGCGAGCGAGAGAGAGAGCGAGAGAGAGAGAGCGAGCGAGAGAGAGAGAGCGAGCGAGAGAGAGAGAGAGAGCACGAGAGGGAGCGAGAGAGCGCGGGAGCGAGAAAGAGCACGAGAGCATGCGAGAGCGCAGCAGAGAGCAGGAGAGAGTGGGAGAGAGCGGGAGAGAGTGGGAGAGAGCGGGAGCGCGGGAGCGAGAAAGAGCGCGAGAGCATGCGAGAGCGCGCGATCATGCGAGAGCGCGAGAGAGCATGCGAGAGCGCGCGAGAGCATGCGAGAGAGTGCGAGAGAGCATGCGAGAGCGCGAGAGCATGCGAGATAGCGCAAGAGAACGCGAGAGCGAGAGAGCGTGAGAGAGTGAGCGAGAGTGAGCGAGAGAGTGAGCGAGAGAGTGAGCGAGAGAGAGTGAGCGAGAGCGAGAGAGAGAGAGAGAGAGCGAGAGAGAGAGAGTGAGCGAGAGAGAGAGAGAGAGTGAGAGAGCGCGAGAGGGAGCGAGAGAGCGCGGGAGAGCGCGGGAGAGCGCGAGAGCGCGAGAGCGAGAAAGAGCACGAGAGCATGCGAGAGCGCGAGAGCATGCGAGAGCGCGAGAGAGCACGAGAGAGCACGAGAGAGCGCGAGAGAGCGGGCGAGCGCGAGAGCGAGAAAGAGCGCGAGAGCATGCGAGAGCACGCGAGAGCATGCGAGAGGGCGGGAGAGTGCGGGAGAGCGCGGGAGGGCGCGAGAGCGAGAAAGAACGCGAGAGCGAGATAGAGCGCGAGAGCGAGAAAGAGTGCGAGAGCATGCCAGAGCGCGCGAGAGAGAGCGAGAGAGAGCGAGAGAGAGCGAGAGCGAGAGAGCGAGAAAGAGCGAGAAAGAGCGTGAGAGCGCGAGAGAGCATGCTAGAGCGCGAGAGCGCGAGAGCGCGAGCGAGAGCGAGAGCGCGAGAGAGCGCGAGAGAGCGCGAGACAGCGCGAGACAGCGAGAGACAGCGAGAGACAGCGAGAGACAGCGAGAGACAGCGAGAGACAGCGAGAGACAGCGAGAGACAGCGCGAGACAGCGAGAGACAGCGAGAGACAGCGAGAGACAGCGAGAGACAGCGCGAGACAGCGAGAGACAGCGCGAGACAGCGCGAGACAGCGCGAGACAGCGCGAGACAGCGCGAGACAGCGAGAGACAGCGAGAGACAGCGAGAGACAGCGAGAGACAGCGAGAGACAGCGAGAGAGAGCTGCGCGAGAGACTGCGAGAATGCACGAGACTGCGCGAGACTGCGAGAGTGCGCGAGAGTGCGCGAGAGAGCGCGAGAGAGCGCGTGGGAGCCTGGGAGCGAGGGAGCAGTGGAGAGCACGAGAGAGCGAGAGCGCGAGAGAGAGCGAGAGCGCGAGAGAGCGAGAGCGAGAGCGCGAGAGCGCGAGAGCGCGAGAGAGCGAGAGCACGAGAGAGCGAGAACGCGAGAGTGCGCGAGACTGTGTGAGAGAGCGCGTGAGAGCGCGGGAGCGAGGGAGCGGGGGAGCATGCGAGAGCGCGCAAGAGCATGCGAGAGCGCGCGAGAGCGCGAGAGCGAGAAAGAGCGCGAGAGCGAGAAAGAGCGCGAGAGCATGCGAGAGCGCGAGAGCGCGGTAGAGCGCGGGAGCAAGAAAGAACGCGAGAGCGAGAAAGAGCGAGAAAGAGCGCGAGAGCGCGAGAGAGAGCGAGAGAGAGCGTGAGAGCGAGAGAGAGCGTGAGAGCGAGAAAGAGCGTGAGAGCGAGAAAGAGCGTGAGAACGCGAGAGAGCATGCAAGAGCGTGAGAGCGCGAGAGAGCATGCGAGAGCGTGAGAGCGCGAGAGAGCATGCGAGAGCGCGAGAGAGCATGCGAGAGCGCGAGAGAGCACGCGAGAGCGCGAGAGAGCGCGAGAGAGCGCGAGAGCGCGAGCGAGAGAGCGCGAGAGAGCGCGAGAGCGCGAGCGAGAGAGCGCGAGAGAGCGCGAGAGAGCGCGAGAGAGCGCGAGAAAGCGAGAGACAGCGAGAGAGAGCTGCGCGAGAGACTGCGAGAATGCACGAGACTGCGCGAGAGTGCGCGAGAGTGCGCGAGAGTGCGCGAGAGTGCGCGAGAGTGCGCGAGAGTGTGCGAGAGAGCGCGTGGGAGCCTGGGAGCGAGGGAGCAGTGGAGAGCACGAGAGAGCGAGAGCGCGAGAGAGAGCGAGAGCGCGAGAGAGAGCGAGAGCGCGAGAGAGAGCGAGAGCGCGAGAGAGAGCGAGAGCGCGAGAGAGAGCGCAAGAAAGCGAGAGAAAGCGAGAGACAGCGAGAGACAGCGAGAGACAGCTGCGCGAGAGACTGCGAGAATGCGAGAGACTGCGAGAGACTGCGAGAGTGCGCGAGACTGCGAGAGTGCGCGAGACTGCGAGAGACTGTGTGAGAGAGCGCCTGGGAGCGTGGGAGCGAGGGAGCGGGGGAGAGCACGAGAGAGCGAGAGCGCGAGAGAGCGAGAGAGCGAGAACGCGAGAGAGCGAGAACGCGAGAGAGCGAGAACGCGAGAGAGCGAGAACGCGAGAGCGAGAGAGCGAGGGCGAGAGAGCGCGAGAAAGCGCGAGACAGCGAGAGACAGCTGCGCGAGAGACTGCGAGAATGCGCGAGACTGCGAGAGACTGCGAGAGTGCGCGAGACTGTGTGAGAGAGCGCCTGGGAGCGTGGGAGCGAGGGAGCGGGGGAGAGCACGAGAGAGCGAGAGCGCGAGAGAGAGCGAGAGAGCGAGAGCGCGAGAGAGCGAGAGCGCGAGAGAGCGAGAGAGCGAGAGCGCGAGAGAGCGAGAACGCGAGAGAGCGAGAACGCGAGAGAGCGAGAGAGCGAGAGAGCGAGAGAGCGAGAGCGCGAGAGAGCGAGAGCGCGAGAGAGCGAGAGCGCGAGAGCGCGAGAGAGCGAGAGAGAGCGAGAGAGAGCGAGAGAGAGCGAGAGACTGCGAGAATGCGAGAATGCGAGAGTGCGCGAGACTGTGTGAGAGAGCACGTGAGAGCACGGGAGCGAGGGAGCGGGGGAGCATGCGAGAGCACGAGAGCGCGAGAGCGCGAGAGCGAGTGAAAGCGAGAGAGCGAGAGCGCGAGAGAGCTAGAGGGCGAGAGAGCGAGAGGGCGAGAGAGCGCGAGAGCGCGAGAGAGCGAGAGACTGCGAGAATGCGAGAATGCGCGAGTGCGCGAGACTATGTGAGAGAGCGCGTGAGAGCGCGGGAGCGAGGGAGCATGCGAGAGCGCGAGAGAGCGAGAGACAGCGAGAGACAGCGAGAGACAGCGAGAGACAGCGAGAGACAGCGAGAGACAGCGAGAGCGCGAGAGACTGCGAGAATGCGCGAGACTGCGAGAGTGCGCGAGACTGTGTGAGAGAGCGCGTGAGAGCGCGGGAGCGCGGGAGCGGGGGAGCATGCGAGAGCGATGAGCGAGTGAGCGAGAGAGTGAGCGAGAGAGAGAGCGAGCGAGAGAGAGAGCGAGAGAGAGAGCGAGCGAGAGAGAGAGAGCGAGCGAGAGAGAGAGAGAGAGCACGAGAGGGAGCGAGAGAGCGCGGGAGCGAGAAAGAGCACGAGAGCATGCGAGAGCGCAGCAGAGAGCAGGAGAGAGTGGGAGAGAGCGGGAGAGAGTGGGAGAGAGCGGGAGCGCGGGAGCGAGAAAGAGCGCGAGAGCATGCGAGAGCGCGCGATCATGCGAGAGCGCGAGAGAGCATGCGAGAGCGCGCGAGAGCATGCGAGAGAGTGCGAGAGAGCATGCGAGAGCGCGAGAGCATGCGAGATAGCGCAAGAGAACGCGAGAGCGAGAGAGCGTGAGAGAGTGAGCGAGAGAGAGTGAGCGAGAGAGAGTGAGCGAGAGAGAGTGAGCGAGAGAGAGTGAGCGAGAGAGAGTGAGCGAGAGAGAGTGAGCGAGAGCGAGAGAGAGAGAGAGAGAGCGAGAGAGAGAGAGTGAGCGAGAGAGAGAGAGAGAGTGAGAGAGCGCGAGAGGGAGCGAGAGAGCGCGGGAGAGCGCGGGAGAGCGCGGGAGAGCGCGAGAGCGCGAGAGCGAGAAAGAGCACGAGAGCATGCGAGAGCGCGAGAGCATGCGAGAGCGCGAGAGAGCACGAGAGAGCACGAGAGAGCGCGAGAGAGCGGGCGAGCGCGAGAGCGAGAAAGAGCGCGAGAGCATGCGAGAGCACGCGAGAGCATGCGAGAGGGCGGGAGAGTGCGGGAGAGCGCGGGAGGGCGCGAGAGCGAGAAAGAACGCGAGAGCGAGATAGAGCGCGAGAGCGAGAAAGAGTGCGAGAGCATGCCAGAGCGCGCGAGAGAGAGCGAGAGAGAGCGAGAGAGAGCGAGAGAGAGCGAGAGAGAGCGAGAGCGAGAGAGCGAGAAAGAGCGAGAAAGAGCGTGAGAGCGCGAGAGAGCATGCGAGAGCGCGAGAGAGCGAGAGCGCGAGAGCGCGAGCGAGAGCGCGAGCGAGAGCGCGAGACAGCGCGAGACAGCGCGAGACAGCGCGAGACAGCGCGAGACAGCGCGAGACAGCGCGAGACAGCGCGAGACAGCGCGAGACAGCGCGAGACAGCGAGAGACAGCGAGAGACAGCGAGAGACAGCGAGAGACAGCGAGAGACAGCGAGAGACAGCGCGAGACAGCGCGAGACAGCGAGAGACAGCGAGAGACAGCGAGAGACAGCGAGAGACAGCGAGAGACAGCGAGAGACAGCGAGAGAGAGCTGCGCGAGAGACTGCGAGAATGCACGAGACTGCGCGAGACTGCGAGAGTGCGCGAGAGTGCGCGAGACTGCGCGAGAGAGCGCGTGGGAGCCTGGGAGCGAGGGAGCAGTGGAGAGCACGAGAGAGCGAGAGCGCGAGAGAGAGCGAGAGCGCGAGAGAGAGCGAGAGCGCGAGAGAGAGCGAGAGCGCGAGAGAGAGCGAGAGCGCGAGAGCGCGAGAGAGCGAGAGCACGAGAGAGCGAGAACGCGAGAGTGCGCGAGACTGTGTGAGAGAGCGCGTGAGAGCGCGGGAGCGAGGGAGCGGGGGAGCATGCGAGAGCGCGCAAGAGCATGCGAGAGCGCGCGAGAGCGCGAGAGCGAGAAAGAGCGCGAGAGCATGCGAGAGCGCGAGAGCGCGGTAGAGCGCGGGAGCAAGAAAGAATGCGAGAGCGAGAAAGAGCGAGAAAGAGCGCGAGAGCGCGAGAGAGAGCGAGAGAGAGCGTGAGAGCGAGAGAGAGCGTGAGAGCGAGAAAGAGCGTGAGAGCGAGAAAGAGCGTGAGAACGCGAGAGAGCATGCAAGAGCGTGAGAGCGCGAGAGAGCATGCGAGAGCGTGAGAGCGCGAGAGAGCATGCGAGAGCGCGAGAGAGCATGCGAGAGCGCGAGAGAGCACGCGAGAGCGCGAGAGCGCGAGCGAGAGAGCGCGAGAGAGCGCGAGAGAGCGCGAGAGCGCGAGCGAGAGAGCGCGAGAGAGCGCGTGAGAGCGCGAGAGCGCGAGCGAGAGAGCGCGAGAGAGCGCGAGAGAGCGCGAGAAAGCGAGAGAAAGCGAGAGACAGCGAGAGACAGCGAGAGACAGCGAGAGACAGCGAGAGAGAGCTGCGCGAGAGACTGCGAGAATGCACGAGACTGCGCGAGAGTGCGCGAGAGTGCGCGAGAGTGCGCGAGAGTGCGCGAGAGTGTGCGAGAGAGCGCGTGGGAGCCTGGGAGCGAGGGAGCAGTGGAGAGCACGAGAGAGCGAGAGCGCGAGAGAGAGCGAGAGCGCGAGAGAGAGCGAGAGCGCGAGAGAGAGCGCAAGAAAGCGAGAGAAAGCGAGAGACAGCGAGAGACAGCGAGAGACAGCTGCGCGAGAGACTGCGAGAATGCGAGAGACTGCGAGAGACTGCGAGAGTGCGCGAGACTGCGAGAGACTGTGTGAGAGAGCGCCTGGGAGCGTGGGAGCGAGGGAGCGGGGGAGAGCACGAGAGAGCGAGAGCGCGAGAGAGCGAGAGAGCGAGAACGCGAGAACGCGAGAACGCGAGAACGCGAGAGAGCGAGAACGCGAGAGAGCGAGAACGCGAGAGCGAGAGAGCGAGGGCGAGAGAGCGCGAGAAAGCGCGAGACAGCGAGAGACAGCTGCGCGAGAGACTGCGAGAATGCGCGAGACTGCGAGAGACTGCGAGAGTGCGCGAGACTGTGTGAGAGAGCGCCTGGGAGCGTGGGAGCGAGGGAGCGGGGGAGAGCACGAGAGAGCGAGAGCGCGAGAGAGAGCGAGAGAGCGAGAGCGCGAGAGAGCGAGAGAGCGAGAGCGCGAGAGAGCGAGAGAGCGAGAGAGCGAGAGAGCGAGAGAGCGAGAGCGCGAGAACGCGAGAGAGCGAGAGAGCGAGAGAGCGAGAGAGCGAGAGAGCGAGAGAGCGAGAGAGCGAGAGCGCGAGAGCGCGAGAGAGCGAGAGCGCGAGAGAGCGAGAGAGCGAGAGAGAGCGAGAGAGAGCGAGAGACTGCGAGAATGCGAGAATGCGAGAGTGCGCGAGACTGTGTGAGAGAGCACGTGAGAGCACGGGAGCGAGGGAGCGGGGGAGCATGCGAGAGCACGAGAGCGCGAGAGCGCGAGAGCGAGTGAAAGCGAGAGCGAGAGCGAGTGAGCGCGAGAGCGAGAGCGAGTGAGCGCGAGAGAGCGAGAGACAGCGAGAGACAGCGAGAGACAGCGAGAGACAGCGAGAGACAGCGAGAGACAGCGAGAGACAGCGAGAGCCTGCGAGAATGCGCGAGAGACTGCGAGAATGCGCGCGACTTACGAGAGTGCGCGAGACTGCGAGAGTGCGCGAGACTGTGTGAGAGAGCGCGTGAGCACGCGAGAGAGCGCGAGAGCGCGAGAGCGCGCGAGAGAGCGCACGAGAGCGCGCGAGAGCGCGCGAGAGCACGCGAGAGCGTACGAGAGCGCGAGAGAGCGCGAGAGAGCGCGAGAGAGAGCGAGAGAGAGCGAGAGAGCGCGAGAGAGCGTGAGAGCGCGAGAGAGCGCGAGAGAGCGCGAGAGAGCGCGAGAGAGCGCGTGAGAGCGCGAGAGAGCGCGAGAGAGCGCGAGAGAGCGCGAGAGAGCGCGCGAGAGAGACAGAGAGCGAGAGCGCGCGCGAGAACGCGAGAGAGAGAGCGCGAGAGAGCGCGAGAGAGCGCGAGAGAGCGCGAGAGAGCGCGAGAGAGCGCGAGAGCGCGCGAGAGCGCGCGAGAGCGCGAGAGAGAGACAGAGAGCGCGAGAGAGCGCGAGAGAGCGCGTGAGAGCGCGTGAGAGCGCGTGAGAGCGCGTGAGAGCGCGAGAGAGCGCGAGAGAGCGCGAGAGAGCGCGTGAGAGCGCGAGAGAGCGCGTGAGAGCGCGTGAGAGCGCGTGAGAGCGCGAGAGAGCGCGAGAGAGCGCGAGAGAGCGCGAGAGAGCACGAGAGAGCGCGCGAGAGAAACAGAGAGCGAGAGCGCGCGCGAGAACGCGAGAACGCGAGAGAGAGAGCGCGAGAGAGCGCGAGAGAGCGCGCGAGAGCGCGAGAGAGCGCGAGAGAGCGCGAGAGAGCGCGAGAGAGCGCGAGAGAGCGCGAGAGAGCGCGAGAACGAGAGAACGAGAGAGTGAGCGAGAGAGAGCGTGAGCGAGAGAGAGCGTGAGCGAGAGAGAGCGAGCGAGAGAGATAGTGAGCGAGAGATATAGTGAGCAAGAGTGAGCGAGAGCGCGAGAGAGCGAGAGCGCGAGAGCGCGAGAGAGCGAGAGAGCGAGAGAGCGAGAGCGCGAGAGAGCGAGAACGCGAGAGAGCGAGAACGCGAGAGAGCGAGAGAGCGAGAGAGCGAGAGAGCGAGAGCGCGATAGCGCGAGAGAGCGAGAGCGCGAGAGAGCGAGAGCGCGAGAGAGCGCGAGAGAGCGAGAGAGAGCGAGAGACTGCGAGAATGCGAGAATGCGAGAGTGCGCGAGACTGTGTGAGAGAGCACGTGAGAGCACGGGAGCGAGGGAGCGGGGGAGCATGCGAGAGCACGAGAGCGCGAGAGCGCGAGAGCGAGTGAAAGCGAGAGCGAGAGCGAGTGAGCGCGAGAGCGAGAGCGAGTGAGCGCGAGAGAGCGAGAGACAGCGAGAGACAGCGAGAGACAGCGAGAGACAGCGAGAATGCGCGAGAGACTGCGAGAATGCGCGCGACTTACGAGAGTGCGCGAGACTGCGAGAGTGCGCGAGACTGTGTGAGAGAGCGCGTGAGCACGCGAGAGAGCGCGAGAGCGCGAGAGCGCGCGAGAGAGCGCACGAGAGCGCGCGAGAGCACGCGAGAGCGTACGAGAGCGCGAGAGAGCGCGAGAGAGAGCGAGAGAGCGCGAGAGAGCGTGAGAGCGCGAGAGAGCGCGAGAGAGCACGAGAGAGCGCGAGAGAGCACGAGAGAGCGCGTGAGAGCGCGTGAGAGCGCGAGAGAGCGCGAGAGAGCGCGAGAGAGCGCGAGAGAGCGCGAGAGAGCGCGCGAGAGAGACAGAGAGCGAGAGCGCGCGCGAGAACGCGAGAGAGAGAGCGCGAGAGAGCGCGAGAGAGCGCGAGAGCGCGCGAGAGCGCGAGAGAGAGACAGAGAGCGCGAGAGAGCGCGAGAGAGCGCGAGAGAGCGCGTGAGAGCGCGAGAGAGCGCGTGAGAGCGCGAGAGAGCGCGTGAGAGCGCGAGAGAGCGCGAGAGAGCGCGAGAGAGCGCGCGAGAGAAACAGAGAGCGAGAGCGCGCGCGAGAACGCGAGAACGCGAGAGAGAGAGCGCGAGAGAGCGCGAGAGAGCGCGCGAGAGCGCGAGAGAGCGCGAGAGAGCGCGAGAGAGCGCGAGAGAGCGCGAGAGAGCGAGAGAACGAGAGAACGAGAGAACGAGAGAACGAGAGAGTGAGCGAGAGAGAGCGTGAGCGAGAGAGAGCGTGAGCGAGAGAGAGCGAGCGAGAGAGATAGTGAGCGAGAGATATAGTGAGCAAGAGTGAGCGAGAGCGCGAGAGAGCGAGAGCGCGAGAGAGCGAGAGCGCGAGAGAGCGAGAGAGCGAGAGAGCGAGAGAGCGAGAGAGCGAGAGCGCGAGAGAGCGCGAGGGAGCGAGAGAGAGCGAGAAAGAGCGAGAGAGAGCGAGAGAGAACGAGCGAGAGCGAGAGCGAGCGAGAGCGAGAGCGAGAGAGAGCGAGAGAGAGCGAGAGAGCGAGAGAGCGCGAGAGAGCGAGAGAGCGAGAGAGCGAGAGAGCGAGAGAGCGAGAGAGCGCGAGAGCGCGAGAGAGCGAGAGAGCGAGAGAGCGAGAGAGCGCGAGAGAGCGAGAGAGCGAGAGAGAGCGAGAGAGCGAGAGAGCGAGAGAGCGAGAGAGCGCGAGAGAGAGCGAGAGAGCGCGAGAGAGAGCGAGAAAGCGCGAGAGAGAGCGAGTGAGCGAGAGAGAGAGAGTGAGCAAGAGTGAGCGAGAGAGAGAGTGAGCGAGAGAGAGTGAGCGAGAGAGAGAGAGCGAGAGAGAGAGAGAGCGAGCGTGAGCAGGTGAGCGAGAGCGAGAGCGAGAGAGCGAGCAAGAGTGAGAGAGCGCGAGAGCATGCGAGAGCGAGAGAGCGAGCGCGAGAGCGAGTGAGCAAGAGAGCGCGTGAGAGAGCGCGAGAAAGTGCGAGAAAGCGCGAGAAAGCGTGAGAAAGCGCGAGCGAGACATAGCGAGAGCGCGCGAGAAAGGGCGCGAGAGGGCGCGAGAGGGAGAGAAAGGGAGTGTGAGAACGCGTGAGAGCGAGACGGCGAGAGGGCGGGACGGCGAGAGGGCGGGACGGCGAGAGGGCGGGACGGCGAGAGGGCGAGACGGCGAGACGGCGAGAGGGCGAGAGGGCGAGAGGGCGAGAGGGCGAGAGGGCGAGAGAGGGCGAGAGAGCGACAGAGTGAGCGACAGAGTGAGCGACAGAGTGAGCGACAGAGTGAGCGAGAGCGCGAGAGAGCGCGAGAGAGCGCGAGAGAGCGCGAGAGAGCGCGAGAGAGCGCGAGAGAGCGCGAGAGAGCGCGAGAGAGCGCGAGAGAGCGCGAGAGAGCGTGCGAGAGTGCGCGAGACTGCGAGAGACTGGGCGAGAGTGCGCGTGAGAGCAAGAGAGCGAGGGAGCGAGGGAGCGAGAAAGAGCGCGAGAGCATGCGAGAGCGCGCGATCATGCGAGAGCGCGCGAGAGCATGCGAGAGAGCGCGAGAGCATGCGAGAGAGCGCGAGAGAGCGCGAGAGCGAGAGAGCGTGAGAGAGTGAGCGAGAGAGAGTGAGCGAGAGAGAGTGAGCGAGAGAGAGTGAGCGAGAGAGAGTGAGCGAGAGCGAGAGAGAGAGAGAGAGTGAGCGAGAGAGAGACAGAGAGAGAGTGAGAGAGCGCGAGAGGGAGCGAGAGAGCGCGGGAGAGCGCGGGAGAGCGCGAGAGCGAGAAAGAGCACGAGAGCATGCGAGAGCGCGCGAGAGCATGCGAGAGGGCGGGAGAGCGCAGGAGAGCGCGAGAGCGCGAGAGCGAGATAGAGCGCGAGAGCGAGAAAGAGCGCGAGAGCGAGAAAGAGCGCGAGAGCGAGAAAGAGCGCGAGAGCGAGAAAGAGCGCGAGAGCATGCCAGAGCGCGCGAGAGAGCGCGAGAGCGCGAGAGAGAGCGAGAAAGAGCGAGAGAGAGCGAGAGAGAGCGAGAGAGAGCGAGAGAGAGCGAGAGAGAGCGAGAGAGAGCGAGAGAGAGCGAGAGAGCGAGAGAGACGAGAGAGAGCGAGAAAGAGCGAGAAAGAGCGAGAAAGAGCGTGAGAGCGCGAGAGAGCATGCGAGAGCGCGAGAGAGCGCGAGAGCGCGAGCGAGAGAGCGCGAGAGAGCGCGAGAGAGCGCGAGAGAGCGCGAGAGAGCGCGAGAGAGCGCGAGAGAGCGCGAGAGACAGCGAGAGACAGCGAGAGACAGCGAGAGACAGCGAGAGACAGCGAGAGAGAGCTGCGCGAGAGACTGCGAGAATGCACGAGACTGCGCGAGACTGCGCGAGACTGCGCGAGACTGCGCGAGACTGCGCGAGACTGCGCGAGACTGCGCGAGACTGCGCGAGACTGCGCGAGAGAGCGCGAGAGAGCGCGTGGGAGCCTGGGAGCGAGGGAGCAGTGGAGAGCGCGAGAGAGAGCGAGAGCGCGAGAGAGAGCGAGAGCGCGAGAGAGAGCGAGAGCGCGAGAGAGAGCGAGAGCGCGAGAGAGCGAGAGCGCGAGAGAGCGAGAGCACGAGAGAGCGAGAACGCGAGAGAGCGAGAACGCGAGAGCACGGGAGAGCGCGGGAGCGAGAAAGAACGCGAGAGCGAGAAAGAGCGCGAGAGCGCGAGAGAGAGCGAGAGAGCGAGAGAGAGCGTGAGAGCGAGAAAGAGCGTGAGAGCGAGAAAGAGCGTGAGAGCGAGAAAGAGCGTGAGAGCGCGAGAGAGCGCGAGAGAGCACGCGAGAGAGCGCGAGAGAGCGCGAGAGAGCGCGAGAGAGCGCGAGAGAGCGCGAGAGAGAGACAGAGAGCGCGAGAGAGCGCGAGAGAGCGCGAGAGAGCGCGAGAGAGCGCGAGAGAGCGCGAGAGAGCGCGAGAGAGCGCGAGAGAGCGCGCGAGAGAGACAGAGAGCGCGAGAGAGAGACAGAGAGCGCGAGAGAGAGACAGAGAGCGCGAGAGAGCGCGAGAACGAGAGAGTGAGCGAGAGAGAGCGTGAGCGAGAGAGAGCGTGAGCGAGAGAGAGCGTGAGCGAGAGATATAGTGAGCAAGAGTGAGCGAGAGAGCGAGAGAGCGAGAGCGCGAGAGAGCGAGAGAGCGAGACAGCGAGAGCGCGAGAGCGCGAGAGCGCGAGAGCGCGAGAGCGCGAGAGCGCGAGAGCGCGAGAGCGCGAGAGCGCGAGAGCGCGAGAGCGCGAGAGCGAGAGAGCGAGAGAGAGCAAGAGAGAGCGAGAGAGAGCGAGAGCGAGAGAGAGCGAGAGAGAGCGAGAGAGCGCGAGAGAGCGAGAGAGCGCGAGAGAGCGAGAGAGCGAGAGAGCGAGAGAGCGCGAGAGAGAGCGAGAAAGCGCGAGAGAGCGAGAGAGAGCGAGAGAGAGCGAGTGAGCGAGAGAGAGAGTGAGCAAGAGTGAGCGAGAGAGTGAGCGAGAGAGAGTGAGCGAGAGAGAGAGAGCGAGAGAGAGAGAGAGCGAGCGTGAGCAAGCGAGCGAGAGCGAGAGCGAGAGAGCGAGCAAGAGTGAGAGAGCGCGAGAGCATGCGAGAGCGAGAGAGCGAGCGCGAGAGCGAGTGAGCAAGAGAGCGCGTGAGAGAGCGCGAGAAAGTGCGAGAAAGCGCGAGAAAGCGTGAGAAAGCGTGAGAAAGCGCGAGCGAGACATAGCGAGAGCGCGCGAGAAAGGGCGCGAGAGGGCGCGAGAGGGAGAGAAAGGGAGTGTGAGAACGCGTGAGAGCGAGACTGCGCGAGGGCGAGACGGCGAGAGGGCGGGACGGCGAGAGGGCGGGACGGCGAGAGGGCGAGAGGGCGAGACGGCGAGAGGGCGAGAGGGCGAGAGGGCGAGAGGGCGAGACAGCGAGAGGGCGAGAGAGGGCGAGAGAGGGCAAGAGAGCGAGAGAGCGAGAGAGCGACAGAGTGAGCGACAGAGTGAGCGACAGAGTGAGCGACAGAGTGAGCGACAGAGTGAGCGACAGAGTGAGCGAGAGCGCGAGAGAGCGCGAGAGAGCGCGCGAGAGTGCGAGAGTGCGCGAGACTGGGCGAGAGTGCGCGAGACTGGGCGAGAGTGTGCGAGACTGCGCGAGACTGCGCGAGAGTGCGCGAGAGAGAGTGAGCGAGAGAGAGTGAGCGAGAGCGAGAGAGAGAGAGAGAGCGAGAGAGAGAGAGTGAGCGAGAGCGAGAGAGAGAGAGAGAGCGAGAGAGAGAGAGTGAGCGAGAGAGAGAGAGAGAGAGTGAGAGAGCGCGAGAGGGAGCGAGAGAGCGCGGGAGAGCGCGGGAGAGCGCGAGAGCGAGAAAGAGCACGAGAGCATGCGAGAGCGCGAGAGCATGCGAGAGCGCGAGAGGGCGGGAGAGCGCGGGAGAGCGCGAAAGAACGCGAGAGCGAATTAGAGCGCGAGAGCGAGAAAGAGCGCAAGAGCGAGAAAGAGCGCGAGAGCGAGAAAGAGCGCGAGAGCATGCCAGAGCGCGCGAGAGAGCGAGAAATAGCGAGAAAGAGCGAGAGAGAGCGAGAGAGAGCGAGAGAGAGCGAGAGAGAGCGAGAGAGAGCGAGAGAGAGCGAGAGAGAGCGAGACGAGAGAGAGCGAGAAAGAGCGAGAGAGACGAGAGAGAGCGAGAAAGAGCGTGAGAGCGAGAAAGAGCACGAGAGCTCGAGCGAGAGAGCGCGAGAGAGCGCGAGAGAGCGCGAGAGAGCGCGAGAGAGCGCGAGAGAGCGCGAGAGAGCGCGAGAGAGCGCGAGAGAGCGCGAGAGAGCGCGAGAGAGCGCGAGAGAGCGCGAGAGACAGCGAGAGACAGCGAGAGACAGCGAGAGACAGCGAGAGACAGCGAGAGACAGCGAGAGACTGCGAGAGACTGCGAGAGACTGCGAGAGACTGCGAGAGAGAGCTGCACGAGAGACTGCGAGAATGCACGAGACTGCGCGAGACTGCGCGAGAGTGCGCGAGAGTGCGCGAGAGTGCGCGAGTGTGCGCGAGTGTGCGCGAGTGTGCGCGAGACTGCGCGAGACTGCGCGAGACTGCGCGAGACTGTGCGAGAGAGCGCGTGGGAGCCTGGGAGCGAGGGAGCAGTGGAGAGCACGAGAGAGCGAGAGCGCGAGAGAGAGCGAGAGCGCGAGAGAGAGCGAGAGCGCGAGAGAGAGCGAGAGCGCGAGAGAGAGCGAGAGCGCGAGAGAGAGCGAGAGCGCGAGAGAGAGCGAGAGCGCGAGAGAGCGAGAGCACGAGAGAGCGAGAACGCGAGAGAGCGAGAACGCGAGAGCACGGGAGAGCGCGGGAGCGAGAAAGAACGCGAGAGCGAGAAAGAGCGCGAGAGCGCGAGAGAGAGCGTGAGAGCGAGAAAGAGCGTGAGAGCGAGAAAGAGCGTGAGAGCGAGAAAGAGCGTGAGAGCGCGAGAGAGCATGCGAGAGCGTGAGAGCGCGAGAGAGCATGCGAGAGCGCGAGAGCACGAGAGAGCACGCGAGAGCGCGCGAGAGCGCGCGAGAGCGCGAGAGAGCGCGAGAGAGCGCGAGAGAGCGCGAGAGAGCGCGAGAGAGCGCGCGAGAGAGACAGAGAGCGCGAGAGAGCGCGAGAGAGCGCGAGAGCGCGCGAGAGCGCGAGAGAGCGCGAGAGCGCGAGAGAGCGCGAGAGAGCGCGAGAGAGCGCGAGAGAGCGCGAGAGAGCGCGCGAGAGAGACAGAGAGCGCGAGAGAGCGCGAGAGAGCGCGAGAGAGCGCGAGAGCGCGCGAGAGCGCGAGAGAGCGCGAGAGAGCGCGAGAGAGCGCGAGAGAGCGCGAGAGAGCGCGAGAGCGCGAGAGAGCGCGAGAGAGCGCGAGAGAGCGCGCGAGAGAGACAGAGAGCGCGAGAGAGCGCGAGAGAGCGCGAGAGCGCGCGAGAGAGACAGAGAGCGCGAGAGAGCGCGAGAGAGCGCGAGAGAGCGCGAGAGAGCGCGAGAGAGCGCGAGAACGAGAGAGTGAGCGAGAGAGAGCGTGAGCGAGAGCGCGTGAGCGAGAGAGAGCGTGAGCGAGAGAGAGCGTGAGCGAGAGAGATAGTGACCGAGAGATATAGTGAGCAAGAGTGAGCGAGAGAGCGAGAGAGCGAGAGCGCGAGAGAGCGAGAGCGCGAGAGAGCGAGAGCGCGAGAGCGCGAGAGCGAGAGAGAGCGAGAGAGCGAGAGCGCGAGAGCGCGAGAGCGAGAGAGAGCGAGAGAGAGCGAGAGAGAGCGAGAGAGAGCGAGAGAGAGCGAGAGAGAGCGAGAGCGAGAGCGAGAGAGAGCGAGAGCGCGAGAGAGCGAGAGAGCGCGAGAGAGCGCGAGAGAGCGCGAGAGAGCGCGAGAGAGCGAGAGCGCGAGAGAGCGCGAGAGAGCGCGAGAGAGCGAGAGAGCGCGAGAGAGCGCGAGAGCGCGAGAGAGCGCGAGAGAGCGAGAGAGCGAGAGAGCGCGAGAGAGAGCGAGAAAGCGCGAGAGAGAGCGAGAGAGAGCGAGTGAGCGAGAGAGAGAGTGAGCAAGAGTGAGCGAGAGAGAGAGTGAGCGAGAGAGAGTGAGCGAGAGAGAGAGAGAGCGAGAGAGAGAGAGAGAGCGAGCGTGAGCAAGCGAGCGAGAGCGAGAGAGCGAGCAAGAGTGAGAGAGCGCGAGAGCATGCGAGAGCGAGAGAGCGAGCGCGAGAGCGAGTGAGCAAGAGAGCGCGTGAGAGAGCTCGAGAAAGCGCGAGAAAGCGTGAGAAAGCGCGAGCGAGACATAGCGAGAGCGCGCGAGAAAGGGCGCGAGAGGGCGCGAGAGGGAGAGAAAGGGAGTGTGAGAACGCGTGAGAGCGAGACTGCGCGAGGGCGAGACGGCGAGAGGGCGGGACGGCGAGAGGGCGGGACGGCGAGAGGGCGGGACGGCGAGAGGGCGAGAGGGCGAGACGGCGAGAGGGCGAGACGGCGAGAGGGCGAGAGGGCGAGACGGCGAGAGGGCGAGACGGCGAGAGGGCGAGACAGCGAGAGGGCGAGAGAGGGCGAGAGAGGGCGAGAGAGCGACAGAGTGAGCGAGAGCGCGAGAGAGCGCGAGAGAGAGCGCGAGAGAGAGCGCGAGAGAGAGCGCGAGAGAGAGCGCGAGAGAGAGCGCGAGAGTGCGCGAGAGTGCGAGAGTGCGCGAGACTGGGCGAGAGTGCGCGAGACTGGGCGAGAGTGCGCGAGAGTGCGCGAGAGAGAGTGAGAGAGAGCGAGAGAGAGAGAGTGAGCGAGAGAGAGAGAGAGAGTGAGAGAGCGCGAGAGGGAGCGAGAGAGCGCGGGAGAGCGCGAGAGAGAGTGAGCGAGAGAGAGTGAGCGAGAGCGAGAGAGAGAGAGAGCGAGAGAGAGAGAGTGAGCGAGAGAGAGAGAGAGAGAGAGTGAGAGAGCGCGAGAGGGAGCGAGAGAGCGCGGGAGAACGCGGGAGAGCGCGAGAGCGAGAAAGAGCGCGAGAGCATGCGAGAGCGCGAGAGCATGCGAGAGTGCGAGAGAGCACGAGAGAGCGCGAGAGAGCGGGAGAGCGCGAGAGCGAGAAAGGGCGCGAGAGCATGCGAGAGCGCGCGAGAGCATGCGAGAGGGCGGGAGAGCGCGGGAGAGCGCGAAAGAACGCGAGAGCGAATTAGAGCGCGAGAGCGAGAAAGAGCGCGAGAGCATGCCAGAGCGCGCGAGAGAGCGCGAGAGAGAGCGAGAAAGAGCGAGAGAGAGCGAGAGAGAGCGAGAGAGAGCGAGAGACGAGAGCGAGAAAGAGCGAGAGAGACGAGAGAGAGCGAGAAAGAGCGTGAGAGCGAGAAAGAGCGCGAGAGCGCGAGCGCGAGAGAGCGCGAGAGAGCGCGAGAGAGCGCGAGAGAGCGCGAGAGAGCGCGAGAGAGCGCGAGAGACAGCGAGAGACAGCGAGAGACAGCGAGAGACAGCGAGAGACAGCGAGAGACAGCGAGAGACAGCGAGAGACTGCTAGAGACTGCTAGAGACTGCTAGAGAGAGCTGCGCGAGAGACTGCGAGAATGCACGAGACTGCGCGAGACTGCGAGAGTGCGCGAGAGTGCGCGAGACTGCGCGAGACTGCGCGAGACTGCGCGAGACTGCGCGAGAGAGCGCGTGGGAGCCTGGGAGCGAGGGAGCAGTGGAGAGCACGAGAGAGCGAGAGAGAGCGAGAGCGCGAGAGAGAGCGAGAGCGCGAGAGAGCGAGAGCACGAGAGAGCGAGAGCACGAGAGAGCGAGAGCGCGAGAGAGTGAGAACGCGAGAGCACGGGAGAGCGCGGGAGCGAGAAAGAACGCGAGAGCGAGAAAGAGCGCGAGAGCGCGAGAAAGAGCGTGAGAGCGAGAAAGAGCGTGAGAGCGAGAAAGAGCGTGAGAGCGAGAAAGAGCGTGAGAGCGAGAAAGAGCGTGAGAGCGCGAGAGAGCATGCGAGAGCGTGAGAGCGCGAGAGAGCATGCGAGAGCGTGAGAGCGCGAGAGAGCATGCGAGAGCGCGAGAGCACGAGAGAGCACGCGAGAGCGCGAGAGAGCGCGAGAGAGCGCGAGAGAGCGCGAGAGAGCGCGAGAGAGCGCGCGAGAGCGCGAGAGAGCGCGCGAGAGCGCGAGAGAGCGCGAGAGAGCGCGCGAGAGAGACAGAGAGCGCGAGAGAGCGCGAGAGAGCGCAAGAGAGCGCAAGAGAGCGCGCGAGAGAGACAGAGAGCGCGAGAGAGCGCGAGAGAGCGCGAGAACGAGAGAGTGAGCAAGAGAGAGCGTGAGCGAGAGAGAGCGTGAGCGAGAGAGAGCGTGAGCGAGAGAGAGCGTGAGCGAGAGAGAGCGTGAGCGAGAGATATAGTGAGCAAGAGTGAGCGAGAGAGCGAGAGAGCGAGAGCGCGAGAGAGCGAGAGCGCGAGAGAGCGAGAGCGCGAGAGAGCGAGAGAGCGAGAGAGCGAGAGAGCGAGAGAGCGAGAGAGCGAGAGCGAGAGAGCGAGAGCGAGAGAGAGCGAGAGAGAGCGAGAGAGAGCGAGAGAGAGCGAGAGAGAGCGAGAGAGAGCGAGAGAGAGCGAGAGCGCGAGAGAGCGAGAGAGCGCGAGAGAGCGAGAGAGCGCGAGAGAGCGAGAGAGCGAGAGAGCGCGAGAGAGCGAGAGAGCGCGAGAGAGCGAGAGAGCGAGAGAGCGCGAGAGAGAGCGAGAAAGCGCGAGAGAGAGCGAGAGAGAGCGAGTGAGCGAGAGAGAGAGTGAGCAAGAGTGAGCGAGAGAGTGAGCGAGAGAGAGTGAGCGAGAGAGAGAGAGCGAGAGAGAGAGAGAGCGAGCGTGAGCAAGCGAGCGAGAGCGAGAGAGCGAGCAAGAGTGAGAGAGCGCGAGAGCATGCGAGAGCGAGAGAGCGAGCGCGAGAGCGAGTGAGCAAGAGAGCGCGTGAGAGAGCGCGAGAAAGTGCGAGAAAGCGCGAGAAAGCGTGAGAAAGCGTGAGAAAGCGCGAGCGAGACATAGCGAGAGCGCGCGAGAAAGGGCGCGAGAGGGCGCGAGAGGGAGAGAAAGGGAGTGTGAGAACGCGTGAGAGCGAGACTGCGCGAGGGCGAGACGGCGAGAGGGCGGGACGGCGAGAGGGCGGGACGGCGAGAGGGCGGGACGGCGAGAGGGCGGGACGGCGAGAGGGCGAGAGGGCGAGACGGCGAGAGGGCGAGACGGCGAGAGGGCGAGACGGCGAGAGGGCGAGACAGCGAGAGGGCGAGAGAGGGCGAGAGAGGGCGAGAGAGGGCGAGAGAGCGACAGAGTGAGCGACAGAGTGAGCGAGAGCGCGAGAGAGCGCGAGAGAGCGCGAGAGAGAGCGCGAGAGAGAGCGCGAGAGAGAGCGCGAGAGTGCGCGAGACTGGGCGAGACTGGGCGAGACTGGGCGAGACTGCGCGAGAGTGCGCGAGAGTGCGCGAGAGTGCGCGAGAGTGCGCGAGAGTGCGCGAGAGTGCGCGAGAGAGAGTGAGCGAGAGAGAGTGAGCGAGAGCGAGAGAGAGAGAGAGCGAGAGAGAGAGAGTGAGCGAGAGCGAGAGAGAGAGTGAGAGAGCGCGAGAGGGAGCGAGAGAGCGCGGGAGAGCGCGAGAGAGAGTGAGCGAGAGAGAGTGAGCGAGAGCGAGAGAGAGAGAGAGCGAGAGAGAGAGAGTGAGCGAGAGAGAGAGAGAGAGTGAGAGAGCGCGAGAGGGAGCGAGAGGGAGCGAGAGAGCGCGGGAGAGCGCGAGAGCGAGAAAGAGCACGAGAGCATGCGAGAGCATGCGAGAGCGCGAGAGAGCACGAGAGAGCGCGAGAGAGCGGGAGAGCGCGAGAGCGAGAAAGAGCGCGAGAGCATGCGAGAGCGCGCGAGAGCATGCGAGAGGGCGGGAGAGCGCGGGAGAGCGCGAAAGAACGCGAGAGCGAATTAGAGCGCGAGAGCGAGAAAGAGCGCGAGAGCATGCCAGAGCGCGCGAGAGAGCGCGAGAGAGAGCGAGAAAGAGCGAGAGAGAGCGCGAGAGAGCGAGAGAGAGCGAGAGACGAGAGCGAGAAAGAGCGAGAGAGACGAGAGAGAGCGAGAAAGAGCGTGAGAGCGAGAGAGAGCGTGAGAGCGCGAGAGAGCATGCGAGAGCGCGAGAGAGCGCGAGAGAGCGCGAGAGAGCGCGAGAGAGCGCGAGAGCGAGAAAGAGCACGAGAGCATGCGAGAGCATGCGAGAGCGCGAGAGAGCACGAGAGAGCGCGAGAGAGCGGGAGAGAGCGCGAGAGAGCGGGAGAGAGCGCGAGAGCATGCGAGAGCGCGCGAGAGCATGCGAGAGGGCGGGAGAGCGCGAAAGAACGCGAGAGCGAATTAGAGCGCGAGAGCGAGAAAGAGCGCGAGAGCATGCCAGAGCGCGCGAGAGAGCGCGAGAGAGAGCGAGAAAGAGCGAGAGAGAGCGCGAGAGAGCGAGAGAGAGCGAGAGACGAGAGCGAGAAAGAGCGAGAGAGACGAGAGAGAGCGAGAAAGAGCGTGAGAGCGAGAGAGAGCGTGAGAGCGCGAGAGAGCATGCGAGAGCGCGAGAGAGCGCGAGAGAGCGCGAGAGAGCGCGAGAGAGCGCGAGAGAGCGCGAGAGAGCGCGAGAGAGCGCGAGAGAGCGCGAGAGAGCGCGAGAGAGCGCGAGAGCGCGAGAGCGCGAGCGAGAGAGCGCGAGCGAGAGAGCGCGAGCGAGAGAGCGCGAGCGAGAGAGCGCGAGAGCGCGAGCGAGAGAGCGCGAGAGAGCGCGAGAGAGCGCGAGAGCGCGAGCGAGAGAGCGCGAGAGAGCGCGAGAGAGCGCGAGAGAGCGCGAGAGAGCGCGAGAGAGCGCGAGAGAGCGCGAGAGAGCGCGAGAGAGCGCGAGAGAGCGCGAGACAGCGAGAGACAGCGAGAGACAGCGAGAGACAGCGAGAGACAGCGAGAGACAGCGAGAGACAGCGAGAGAGAGCGAGAGAGAGCGAGAGAGAGCTGCGCGAGAGACTGCGAGACTGCGGGAGTGCGCGAGAGTGCGCGAGAGTGCGCGAGAGTGCGCGAGAGTGCGCGAGAGTGCGCGAGAGTGCGCGAGAGTGCGCGAGAGTGCGCGAGAGTGCGCGAGACTGTGCGAGAGAGCGCGTGGGAGCCTGGGAGCGAGGGAGCAGTGGAGAGCACGAGAGAGCGAGAGCGCGAGAGAGAGCGAGAGCGAGAGCGCGAGAGAGAGCGAGAGCACGAGAGAGAGCGAGAGCGCGAGAGAGAGCGAGAGCGCGAGAGAGAGCGAGAGCGCGAGAGCGCGAGAGAGCGAGAGCACGAGAGAGCGAGAGCACGAGAGAGCGAGAGCACGAGAGAGCGAGAACTCGAGAACGCGAGAGAGCGCGAGAGCGCGAGAATGCGAGAGTGCACGAGACTGTGTGAGAGAGCGCGTGAGAGCGCGGGAGCGAGGGAGCGGGGGAGCGGGGGAGCATGCGAGAGCACGCAAGAGCATGCGGGAGCGCGCGAGAGCGCGAGAGCGAGAAAGAGCGCGAGAGCATGCGAGAGCGCGCGAGAGCGCGCGAGCGCGGTAGAGCGCGAGAGCACGGGAGAGCGCGGTAGCGAGAAAGAACGCGAGAGCGAGAAAGAGCGCGAGAGCGCGTGAGAGCGCGAGAGCGCGAGAGCGCGTGAGAGCGCGAGAGCGCGAGAGCGCGCGAGAGCGCGAGAGAGAGCGAGAGAGAGCGAGAGAGAGCGAGAGAGAGCGTGAGAGCGAGAAAGAGCGTGAGAGCGAGAAAGAGCGTGAGAGCGAGAAAGAGCGTGAGAGCGAGAAAGAGCATGAGAGCGCGAGAGAGCATGCGAGAGCGTGTGAGCGCGAGAGAGCATGCGAGAGCGCGAGAGCGCGAGAGCGCATGCGAGAGCACGCGAGAGCACGCGAGAGCACGCGAGAGCACGCGAGAGCACGCGAGAGCGCGAGAGAGCGCGAGAGAGCGCGAGAGAGCGCGAGAGTGCGAGCGAGAGAGCGCGAGAGAGCGCGAGAGTGCGAGCGAGAGAGCGCGAGCGAGCACGAGTGAGCGCGAGAGAGCGCGAGAGAGCGCGAGAAAGCGCGAGAAAGCGAGAGACAGCGAGAGACAGCGAGAGACAGCGAGAGAGAGCTGCGCGAGAGACTGCGAGAATGCACGAGACTGCGCGAGAGTGCGCGAGAGTGCGCGAGAGAGCGCGTGGGAGCCTGGGAGCGAGGGAGCAGTGGAGAGCACGAGAGAGCGAGAGCGCGAGAGAGAGCGAGAGAGAGCGCGAGAAAGCGAGAGACAGCGAGAGACAGCGAGAGACAGCGAGAGACAGCGAGAGACTGCGAGAATGCGCGAGACTGCGAGAGACTGCGAGAGTGCGCGAGACTGTGTGAGAGAGCGCCTGGGAGCGTGGGAGCGAGGGAGCGGGGGAGAGCACGAGAGAGCGAGAGCGCGAGAGAGCGACAACGCGAGAGAGCGAGAACGCGAGAGAGCGAGAACGCGAGAGAGCGAGAACGCGAGAGAGCGAGAACGCGAGAGAGCGAGAACGCGAGAACGCGAGAGCGAGAGAGCGAGAGAGCGAGAGAGCGAGAGAGCGAGAGAGCGAGAGAGCGAGAGAGCGAGGGCGAGAGAGTGCGATAAAGCGCGAGAAAGCGAGAGACAGCGAGAGACAGCGAGAGACAGCGAGAGACAGCGAGAGACAGCGAGAGTGCGCGAGTGCGCGAGACTGTGAGAGAGAGCGCCTGGGAGAGTGGGAGCGAGGGAGCGGGGGAGAGCACGAGAGAGCGAGAGCGCGAGAGAGAGCGAGAGAGCGAGAGCGCGAGAGAGCGAGAGAGCGAGAGAGCGAGAGAGCGAGAGAGCGAGAGAGCGAGAGAGCGAGAGAGAGCTGCGCGAGAGACTGCGAGAATGCACGAGACTGCGCGAGAGTGCGCGAGAGTGCGCGAGAGAGCGCGTGGGAGCCTGGGAGCGAGGGAGCAGTGGAGAGCACGAGAGAGCGAGAGCGCGAGAGAGAGCGCGAGAAAGCGAGAGACAGCGAGAGACAGCGAGAGACAGCGAGAGACTGCGAGAATGCGCGAGACTGCGAGAGACTGCGAGAGACTGCGAGAGTGCGCGAGACTGTGTGAGAGAGCGCCTGGGAGCGTGGGAGCGAGGGAGCGGGGGAGAGCGCGAGAGAGCGACAACGCGAGAGAGCGAGAACGCGAGAGAGCGAGAACGCGAGAGAGCGAGAACGCGAGAGAGCGAGAACGCGAGAACGCGAGAGCGAGAGAGCGAGAGAGCGAGAGAGCGAGAGAGCGAGGGCGAGAGAGTGCGAGAAAGCGCGAGAAAGCGAGAGACAGCGAGAGACAGCGAGAGACAGCGAGAGACAGCGAGAGTGCGCGAGTGCGCGAGACTGTGAGAGAGAGCGCCTGGGAGAGTGGGAGCGAGGGAGCGGGGGAGAGCACGAGAGAGCGAGAGCGCGAGAGAGAGCGAGAGAGCGAGAGCGCGAGAGAGCGAGAGAGCGAGAGAGCGAGAGAGCGAGAGAGCGAGAGCGCGAGAGAGCGAGAGCGCGAGAGAGCGAGAACGCAAGAGAGCGAGAACGCGAGAGAGAGAGAGCGAGAACGCGAGAGAGAGAGAGCGAGAGCGCGAGAGCGCGAGAGAGCGAGAGCGCGAGAGAGCGAGAGCGCGAGAGAGCGAGAGAGAGCGAGAGAGAGCGAGAGAGAGCGAGAGAGAGCGAGAGAGAGCGAGAGAGCGAGAGACTGCGAGAATGCGAGAATGCGAGAGTGCGCGAGACTGTGTGAGAGAGCACGTGAGAGCACGGGAGCGAGGGAGCGGGGGAGCATGCGAGAGAGCGAGAGAGAGCGAGAGAGACGAGAGAGAGCGAGAAAGAGCGAGAGAGACGAGAGAGAGCGAGAGAGCGAGAAAGAGCGTGAGAGCGCGAGAGAGCATGCGAGAGCGCGAGAGAGCGCGAGAGAGCGCGAGAGAGCGCGAGAGAGCGCGAGAGAGCGCGAGAGAGCGCGAGAGAGCGCGAGAGAGCGCGAGAGAGCGCGAGAGAGCGCGAGAGCGCGAGATCGCGAGATCGCGAGAGAGCGAGAGCGAGAACGCGAGAGAGCGAGAACGCGAGAGAGCGAGAACGCGAGAGAGCGAGAACGCGAGAGAGAGAGAGCGAGAGAGCGAGAGAGCGAGAGCGCGAGAGCGCGAGAGCGCGAGAGCGCGAGAGAGCGAGAGAGCGAGAGAGCGAGAGAGCGCGAGAGAGAGCGCGAGAGAGAGCGAGAGAGAGCGAGAGAGAGCGAGAGAGCGAGAGACTGCGAGAATGCGAGAATGCGAGAGTGCGCGAGACTGTGTGAGAGAGCACGTGAGAGCACGGGAGCGAGGGAGCGGGGGAGCATGCGAGAGAGCGAGAGAGAGCGAGAGAGAGCGAGAGAGACGAGAGAGAGCGAGAGAGAGCGAGAGAGACGAGAGAGAGCGAGAGAGCGAGAAAGAGCGTGAGAGCGAGAAAGAGCGTGAGAGCGCGAGAGCGCGAGAGCGCGAGAGCGCGAGCGAGAGAGCGAGAGCGCGAGCGAGAGAGCGCGAGACAGCGCGAGACAGCGAGAGACAGCGAGAGACAGCGAGAGACAGCGAGAGACAGCGAGAGACAGCGAGAGACAGCGAGAGACAGCGAGAGACAGCGAGAGACAGCGAGAGAGAGCTGCGCGAGAGACTGCGAGAATGCACGAGACTGCGCGAGAGCGCGAGAGTGCGCGAGAGCGAGAGCGCGAGGGAGAGCGAGAGCGCGAGAGAGAGCGAGAGCGCGAGAGAGAGCGAGAGCGCGAGAGCGCGAGAGAGCGAGAGCACGAGAGAGCGAGAACGCGAGAGAGCGAGAACGCGAGAGAGCGCGAGAATGCGAGAGTGCGCGAGACTGTGTGAGAGAGCGCGTGAGAGCGCGGGAGCGAGGGAGCGAGGGAGCGGGGGAGCATGCGAGAGCGCGCAAGAGCATGCGAGAGCATACGAGAGCGAGAAAGAGCGCGAGAGCATGCGAGAGCGCGCGAGAGCGCATGAGCGCGGTAGAGCGCGAGAGCACGGGAGAGCGCGGGAGCGAGAAAGAACGCGAGAGCGAGAAAGAGCGCGAGAGCGCGAGAGCGCGAGAGAGAGCGAGAGAGAGCGTGAGAGAGCGTGAGAGAGCGTGAGAGCGAGGAAGAGCGTGAGAGCGAGAAAGAGCGTGAGAGCGAGAAAGAGCGTGAGAGCGAGAAAGAGCGTGAGAGCGCGAGAGAGCATGCGAGAGTGTGTGAGCGCGAGACAGCGAGAGAGAGCTGCGCGAGAGACTGCGAGACTGCGCGAGTGCGCGAGAGTGCGCGAGAGTGCGCGAGAGTGCGCGAGAGTGCGCGAGAGTGCGCGAGAGTGCGCGAGAGTGCGCGTGGGAGCCTGGGAGCGAGGGAGCAGTGGAGAGCACGAGAGAGCGAGAGCGCGAGAGAGCGAGAGAGCGCGAGAAAGCGAGAGACAGCGAGAGACAGCGAGAGACAGCGAGAGACAGCGAGAGACAGCGAGAGACAGCTGCGCGAGAGACTGCGAGAATGCGCGAGACTGCGAGAGACTGCGAGAGTGCGCGAGACTGTGTGAGAGAGCCCCTGGGAGCGTGGGAGCAAGGGAGCGGGGGAGAGCACGAGAGAGCGAGAGCGCGAGAGAGCGAGAACGCGAGAGAGCGAGAACGCGAGAACGCGAGAACGCGAGAGAGCGAGAGAGCGAGAGAGCGAGGGCGAGAGAGCGCGAGAAAGCGCGAGAAAGCGAGAGACAGCGAGAGACAGCTGCGCGAGAGACTGCGAGAATGCGCGAGACTGCGAGAGACTGCGAGAGACTGCGAGAGACTGCGAGAGACTGCGAGAGACTGCGAGAGACTGCGAGAGACTGCGAGAGTGCGAGTGAGAGGGCGAGAGAGTGAGCGAGAGAGTGAGCGAGAGTGAGCGAGAGAGAGCGAGAGAGAGCGAGAGAGAGCGAGATTGAGCGAGAGAGAGCGCGAGAGCGCGAGAGAGCGCGAGAGCAAGCGAGAGAGAGCGAGAGAGAGCGAGAGCGAGCGAGAGAGAGCGAGAGCGAGCGAGAGAGAGCGCTAGAGCGCGAGAGCGAGCGAGAGAGCGCGAGAGAGCGCGAGAGAGCGCGAGAGAGCGCGAGAGAGCGCGAGAGAGCGCGAGAGAGCGCGAGAGAGAGCGAGAGAGTGCGAGACCGCGAGAGACCGCGAGAGACCGCGAGAGACCGCGAGAGACCGCGAGAGACCACGAGAGAGAGCGAGAGAGAGCGAGAGAGAGCGAGAGAGAGCGAGAGAGAGCGAGAGAGAGCGAGAGAGAGCGAGAGCGCGAGAGAGAGCGCGAGAAAGCGAGAGACAGCGAGAGACAGCGAGAGACAGCGAGAGACAGCGAGAGACTGCGAGAATGCGCGAGACTGCGAGAGACTGCGAGAGACTGCGAGAGTGCGCGAGACTGTGTGAGAGAGCGCCTGGGAGCGTGGGAGCGAGGGAGCGGGGGAGAGCGCGAGAGAGCGACAACGCGAGAGAGCGAGAACGCGAGAGAGCGAGAACGCGAGAGAGCGAGAACGCGAGAGAGCGAGAACGCGAGAACGCGAGAGCGAGAGAGCGAGAGAGCGAGAGAGCGAGAGAGCGAGAGAGCGAGGGCGAGAGAGTGCGAGAAAGCGCGAGAAAGCGAGAGACAGCGAGAGACAGCGAGAGACAGCGAGAGACAGCGAGAGTGCGCGAGTGCGCGAGACTGTGAGAGAGAGCGCCTGGGAGAGTGGGAGCGAGGGAGCGGGGGAGAGCACGAGAGAGCGAGAGCGCGAGAGAGAGCGAGAGAGCGAGAGCGCGAGAGAGCGAGAGAGCGAGAGAGCGAGAGCGCGAGAGAGCGAGAACGCAAGAGAGCGAGAACGCGAGAGAGAGAGAGCGAGAACGCGAGAGAGAGAGAGCGAGAGCGCGAGAGCGCGAGAGAGCGAGAGCGCGAGAGAGCGAGAGCGCGAGAGAGCGAGAGAGAGCGAGAGAGAGCGAGAGAGAGCGAGAGAGAGCGAGAGAGCGAGAGACTGCGAGAATGCGAGAATGCGAGAGTGCGCGAGACTGTGTGAGAGAGCACGTGAGAGCACGGGAGCGAGGGAGCGGGGGAGCATGCGAGAGAGCGAGAGAGAGCGAGAGAGACGAGAGAGAGCGAGAAAGAGCGAGAGAGACGAGAGAGAGCGAGAGAGCGAGAAAGAGCGTGAGAGCGCGAGAGAGCATGCGAGAGCGCGAGAGAGCGCGAGAGAGCGCGAGAGAGCGCGAGAGAGCGCGAGAGAGCGCGAGAGAGCGCGAGAGCGCGAGATCGCGAGATCGCGAGAGAGCGAGAGCGAGAACGCGAGAGAGCGAGAACGCGAGAGAGCGAGAACGCGAGAGAGCGAGAACGCGAGAGAGAGAGAGCGAGAGAGCGAGAGAGCGAGAGCGCGAGAGCGCGAGAGCGCGAGAGCGCGAGAGAGCGAGAGAGCGAGAGAGCGAGAGAGCGCGAGAGAGAGCGCGAGAGAGAGCGCGAGAGAGCGAGAGAGAGCGAGAGAGCGAGAGACTGCGAGAATGCGAGAATGCGAGAGTGCGCGAGACTGTGTGAGAGAGCACGTGAGAGCACGGGAGCGAGGGAGCGGGGGAGCATGCGAGAGAGCGAGAGAGAGCGAGAGAGAGCGAGAGAGACGAGAGAGAGCGAGAGAGAGCGAGAGAGACGAGAGAGAGCGAGAGAGCGAGAAAGAGCGTGAGAGCGAGAAAGAGCGTGAGAGCGCGAGAGCGCGAGAGCGCGAGAGCGCGAGCGAGAGAGCGAGAGCGCGAGCGAGAGAGCGCGAGACAGCGCGAGACAGCGAGAGACAGCGAGAGACAGCGAGAGACAGCGAGAGACAGCGAGAGACAGCGAGAGACAGCGAGAGACAGCGAGAGAGAGCTGCGCGAGAGACTGCGAGAATGCACGAGACTGCGCGAGAGCGCGAGAGTGCGCGAGAGCGAGAGCGCGAGGGAGAGCGAGAGCGCGAGAGAGAGCGAGAGCGCGAGAGAGAGCGAGAGCGCGAGAGCGCGAGAGAGCGAGAGCACGAGAGAGCGAGAACGCGAGAGAGCGAGAACGCGAGAGAGCGCGAGAATGCGAGAGTGCGCGAGACTGTGTGAGAGAGCGCGTGAGAGCGCGGGAGCGAGGGAGCGAGGGAGCGGGGGAGCATGCGAGAGCGCGCAAGAGCATGCGAGAGCATACGAGAGCGAGAAAGAGCGCGAGAGCATGCGAGAGCGCGCGAGAGCGCATGAGCGCGGTAGAGCGCGAGAGCACGGGAGAGCGCGGGAGCGAGAAAGAACGCGAGAGCGAGAAAGAGCGCGAGAGCGCGAGAGCGCGAGAGAGAGCGAGAGAGAGCGTGAGAGAGCGTGAGAGAGCGTGAGAGCGAGGAAGAGCGTGAGAGCGAGAAAGAGCGTGAGAGCGAGAAAGAGCGTGAGAGCGAGAAAGAGCGTGAGAGCGAGAAAGAGCGTGAGAGCGCGAGAGAGCATGCGAGAGCGTGTGAGCGCGAGACAGCGAGAGAGAGCTGCGCGAGAGACTGCGAGAATGCACGAGACTGCGCGAGTGCGCGAGAGTGCGCGAGAGTGCGCGAGAGTGCGCGTGGGAGCCTGGGAGCGAGGGAGCAGTGGAGAGCACGAGAGAGCGAGAGCGCGAGAGAGCGAGAGAGCGCGAGAAAGCGAGAGACAGCGAGAGACAGCGAGAGACAGCGAGAGACAGCGAGAGACAGCTGCGCGAGAGACTGCGAGAATGCGCGAGACTGCGAGAGACTGCGAGAGTGCGCGAGACTGTGTGAGAGAGCCCCTGGGAGCGTGGGAGCAAGGGAGCGGGGGAGAGCACGAGAGAGCGAGAGCGCGAGAGAGCGAGAACGCGAGAGAGCGAGAACGCGAGAACGCGAGAACGCGAGAGAGCGAGAGAGCGAGAGAGCGAGGGCGAGAGAGCGCGAGAAAGCGCGAGAAAGCGAGAGACAGCGAGAGACAGCTGCGCGAGAGACTGCGAGAATGCGCGAGACTGCGAGAGACTGCGAGAGACTGCGAGAGACTGCGAGAGACTGCGAGAGACTGCGAGAGACTGCGAGAGACTGCGAGAGACTGCGAGAGACTGCGAGAGACTGCGAGAGACTGCGAGAGACTGCGAGAGACTGCGAGAGACTGCGAGAGTGCGAGTGAGAGGGCGAGAGAGTGAGCGAGAGAGTGAGCGAGAGTGAGCGAGAGAGAGCGAGAGAGAGCGAGATTGAGCGAGAGAGAGCGCGAGAGCGCGAGAGAGCGCGAGAGCAAGCGAGAGAGAGCGAGAGAGAGCGAGAGCGAGCGAGAGAGAGCGAGAGCGAGCGAGAGAGAGCGCGAGAGAGAGCGCGAGAGCGCGAGAGCGCTAGAGCGCGAGAGCGAGCGAGAGAGCGCGAGAGAGCGCGAGAGAGCGCGAGAGAGCGCGAGAGAGAGCGAGAGAGTGCGAGACCGCGAGAGACCGCGAGAGACCGCGAGAGACCGCGAGAGACCACGAGAGAGAGCGAGAGAGAGCGAGAGAGAGCGAGAGAGAGCGAGAGAGAGCGAGAGAGAGCGAGAGAGAGCGAGAGAGCGCGAGAGAGCGCGAGAGAGCGCGAGAGAGCGCGAGAGAGAGCGAGAGAGTGCGAGACCGCGAGAGACCGCGAGAGACCGCGAGAGACCGCGAGAGACCACGAGAGAGAGCGAGAGAGAGCGAGAGAGAGCGAGAGAGAGCGAGAGAGAGCGAGAGAGAGCGAGACTGCGTGAGAGTGCGCGAGACTGTGTGAGAGAGCGCGTGAGATCAAGAGAGCGAGGGAGCGAGGGAGCCTGAGAGCGAGGGAGCATGCGAGAGCGCGAGAGCGCGAGAGAGAGCGTGAGCGAGAGAGATAGTGAGCGAGAGAGCGAGAGAGCGCGAGAGAGCGCGAGAGCGCGAGTGAGCGAGTGAGCGAGAGAGCGAGTGAGCGAGAGAGCGAGTGAGCGAGAGAGAGAGTGAGCGAGAGAGAGAGTGAGCGAGAGAGAGTGAGCGAGAGAGTGAGCGAGAGAGTGAGCGAGAGAGAGTGAGCGAGAGCGAGAGCGAGAGAGCGAGCAAGAGTGAGAGAGCGCGAGAGCATGCGAGAGAGCAAGAAAGGGCGCGAGAGAGCGCGAGAGAGCGCGAGAGAGCGCGAGTGAGCGCGAGAGAGCGCGAGTGAGTGCGAGCGAGTGAGCGAGAGTGAGCGAGAGTGAGCGAGAGAGAGCGAGAGAGAGCGAGAGAGAGCGAGAGAGAGCGAGAGAGAGAGAGCGCGAGAGCGCGAGAGAGAGCGAGAGAGCGCGAGAGAGAGCGAGAGAGAGCGAGAGAGCGAGAGAGAGCGAGAGCGCGAGAGACTGCGAGAGGGAGCGAGAGAGCGAGAATGCGCGAGACTACGAGAGTGCGCGAGACTACGAGAGTGCGCGAGACTAGGAGAGTGCGCGAGACTAGGAGAGTGCGCGAGACTGTGTGAGAGAGCGCGTGAGAGCAAGAGAGCGAGGGAGCGAGGGAGCGTGAGAGCGTGAGAGCGTGAGAGCGTGAGAGCGAGGGAGCGAGGGAGCGAGGGAGCGAGGGAGCGAGGGAGCGAGGGAGCGAGGGAGCCTGCGAGAGCGCGAGCGAGGTAGCGAGTGAGAGAGTGAGAGAGTGAGAGAGAGTGAGAGAGTGAGAGAGAGTGAGAGAGTGAGAGAGTGAGAGAGTGAGAGAGTGAGAGAGTGAGAGAGAGATATAGTGAGCGAGAGATATAGTGAGCGAGAGATATAGTGAGCGAGAGATATAGTGAGCGAGAGATATAGTGAGCGAGAGATATAGTGAGCGAGAGATATAGTGAGCGAGAGATATAGTGAGCGAGAGAGAGTGAGCGAGAGAGAGAGTGAGCGAGAGAGTGCGAGAGCGCGAGAGAGCGCGAGAGAGCGAGAGAGAGCGAGAGAGAGCGAGAGAGCGGGAGAGCACGAGAGAGCGAGAGAGAGCGAGAGAGAGCGAGAGAGAGCGAGAGAGAGCGAGAGAGAGCGAGAGAGAGCGAGAGAGCGAGAGAGCGAGAGCGCGAGAGAGCGAGAGCGCGAGAGAGCGAGAGCGCGAGAGCGCGAGAAAGCGAGAGCGCGAGAGAGAGTGAGCGTGAGCGTGAGCGAGAGAGAGCGAGAGAGAGCGAGAGAGAGCGAGAGAGAGCGAGAGAGAGCGAGAGAGAGCGAGAGAGAGCGAGAGAGAGCGAGACTGCGTGAGAGTGCGCGAGACTGTGTGAGAGAGCGCGTGAGATCAAGAGAGCGAGGGAGCGAGGGAGCCTGAGAGCGAGGGAGCATGCGAGAGCGCGAGAGCGCGAGAGAGAGCGTGAGCGAGAGAGATAGTGAGCGAGAGAGCGCGAGAGTGCGAGAGAGAGCGTGAGCGAGAGAGATAGTGAGCGAGAGAGCGAGAGAGCGCGAGAGAGCGCGAGAGCGCGAGAGCGCGAGTGAGCGAGAGAGCGAGTGAGCGAGAGAGAGAGTGAGCGAGAGAGAGAGTGAGCGAGAGAGAGAGTGAGTGAGCGAGAGAGAGTGAGCGAGAGAGAGTGAGCGAGAGCGAGAGCGAGAGAGCGAGCAAGAGTGAGAGAGCGCGAGAGCATGCGAGAGAGCGAAAAAGGGCGCGAGAGAGCGCGAGAGAGCACGAGAGAGCGCGAGAGAGCGCGAGAGAGCGCGAGAGAGCGCGAGTGAGCGCGAGTGAGCGCGAGAGAGCGCGAGAGAGCGCGAGAGAGCGCGAGAGAGCGCGAGAGAGCGCGAGTGAGTGCGAGCGAGTGAGCGAGAGAGAGCGAGAGAGAGAGCGCGAGAGCGCGAGAGAGAGCGAGAGAGCGCGAGAGAGAGCGAGAGAGAGCGAGAGAGAGCGAGAGAGAGCGAGAGAGAGCGAGAGAGCGAGAGAGAGCGAGAGAGTGAGAGCGCGAGAGACTGCGAGAGAGAGCGAGAGAGCGAGAATGCGCGAGACTAGGAGAGTGCGCGAGACTAGGAGAGTGCGCGAGACTAGGAGAGTGCGCGAGACTAGGAGAGTGCGCGAGACTAGGAGAGTGCGCGAGACTAGGAGAGTGCGCGAGACTGTGTGAGAGAGCGCGTGAGAGCAAGAGAGCGAGGGAGCGAGGGAGCGTGAGAGCGTGAGAGCGTGAGAGCGAGGGAGCGAGGGAGCGAGGGAGCGAGGGAGCGAGGGAGCGAGGGAGCGAGGGAGCGAGGGAGCGAGGGAGCGAGGGAGCCTGCGAGAGCGCGAGAGCGCGAGCGAGGTAGCGAGTGAGAGAGTGAGAGAGTGAGAGAGAGTGAGAGAGTGAGAGAGTGAGAGAGTGAGAGAGTGAGAGAGTGAGAGAGTGAGAGAGAGATATAGTGAGCGAGAGATATAGTGAGCGAGAGATATAGTGAGCGAGAGATATAGTGAGCGAGAGATATAGTGAGCGAGAGATATAGTGAGCGAGAGATATAGTGAGCGAGAGATATAGTGAGCGAGAGAGAGTGAGCGAGAGAGAGAGTGAGCGAGAGAGTGCGAGAGCGCGAGAGAGCGCGAGAGAGCGCGAGAGAGCGAGAGAGAGCGAGAGAGAGCGAGAGAGCGAGAGAGAGCGAGAGAGAGCGAGAGAGCGAGAGAGCACGAGAGAGCGAGAGAGAGCGAGAGAGAGCGAGAGAGAGCGAGAGAGAGCGAGAGAGCGAGAGAGCGAGAGCGCGAGAGCGCGAGAGAGCGAGAGCGCGAGAAAGCGAGAGCGCGAGAGAGAGTGAGCGTGAGCGTGAGCGAGAGCGAGAGAGCGAGCAAGAGTGAGAGAGCGCGAGTGCATGCGAGAGCGAGAAAGAGCGAGAAAGGGCGCGAGAGGGCGCGAGAGGGCGCAAGTGGACGCGAGAGGGCGCGCGAGACAGAGCGCGCGAGAGAGCGCGCGAGAGCGCGCGAGAGTGCGCGAGAGAGCGAGAGAGAGCGAGAGACTGCGAGAGACTGCGAGAGAGTGCGCGAGAGTGCGCGAGAGTGCGCGAGAGTGCGCGAGAGTGCGCGAGAGTGCGCGAGAGAGCACGTGAGAGCACGGGAGCGAGGGAGCGGGGGAGCATGCGAGAGAGCGAGAGAGAGCGAGAGAGAGCGAGAGAGACGAGAGAGAGCGAGAGAGAGCGAGAGAGACGAGAGAGAGCGAGAGAGCGAGAAAGAGCGTGAGAGCGAGAAAGAGCGTGAGAGCGCGAGAGCGCGAGAGCGCGAGAGCGCGAGCGAGAGAGCGAGAGCGCGAGCGAGAGAGCGCGAGACAGCGCGAGACAGCGAGAGACAGCGAGAGACAGCGAGAGACAGCGAGAGACAGCGAGAGACAGCGAGAGACAGCGAGAGACAGCGAGAGAGAGCTGCGCGAGAGACTGCGAGAATGCACGAGACTGCGCGAGAGCGCGAGAGTGCGCGAGAGCGAGAGCGCGAGGGAGAGCGAGAGCGCGAGAGAGAGCGAGAGCGCGAGAGAGAGCGAGAGCGCGAGAGCGCGAGAGAGCGAGAGCACGAGAGAGCGAGAACGCGAGAGAGCGAGAACGCGAGAGAGCGCGAGAATGCGAGAGTGCGCGAGACTGTGTGAGAGAGCGCGTGAGAGCGCGGGAGCGAGGGAGCGAGGGAGCGGGGGAGCATGCGAGAGCGCGCAAGAGCATGCGAGAGCATACGAGAGCGAGAAAGAGCGCGAGAGCATGCGAGAGCGCGCGAGAGCGCATGAGCGCGGTAGAGCGCGAGAGCACGGGAGAGCGCGGGAGCGAGAAAGAACGCGAGAGCGAGAAAGAGCGCGAGAGCGCGAGAGCGCGAGAGAGAGCGAGAGAGAGCGTGAGAGAGCGTGAGAGAGCGTGAGAGCGAGGAAGAGCGTGAGAGCGAGAAAGAGCGTGAGAGCGAGAAAGAGCGTGAGAGCGAGAAAGAGCGTGAGAGCGCGAGAGAGCATGCGAGAGCGTGTGAGCGCGAGACAGCGAGAGAGAGCTGCGCGAGAGACTGCGAGAATGCACGAGACTGCGCGAGTGCGCGAGAGTGCGCGAGAGTGCGCGAGAGTGCGCGAGAGTGCGCGTGGGAGCCTGGGAGCGAGGGAGCAGTGGAGAGCACGAGAGAGCGAGAGCGCGAGAGAGCGAGAGAGCGCGAGAAAGCGAGAGACAGCGAGAGACAGCGAGAGACAGCGAGAGACAGCGAGAGACAGCGAGAGACAGCGAGAGACAGCTGCGCGAGAGACTGCGAGAATGCGCGAGACTGCGAGAGACTGCGAGAGTGCGCGAGACTGTGTGAGAGAGCCCCTGGGAGCGTGGGAGCAAGGGAGCGGGGGAGAGCACGAGAGAGCGAGAGCGCGAGAGAGCGAGAACGCGAGAGAGCGAGAACGCGAGAACGCGAGAACGCGAGAGAGCGAGAGAGCGAGAGAGCGAGGGCGAGAGAGCGCGAGAAAGCGCGAGAAAGCGAGAGACAGCGAGAGACAGCTGCGCGAGAGACTGCGAGAATGCGCGAGACTGCGAGAGACTGCGAGAGACTGCGAGAGACTGCGAGAGACTGCGAGAGACTGCGAGAGACTGCGAGAGACTGCGAGAGACTGCGAGAGACTGCGAGAGTGCGAGTGAGAGGGCGAGAGAGTGAGCGAGAGAGTGAGCGAGAGTGAGCGAGAGAGAGCGAGAGAGAGCGAGATTGAGCGAGAGAGAGCGCGAGAGCGCGAGAGAGCGCGAGAGCAAGCGAGAGAGAGCGAGAGAGAGCGAGAGCGAGCGAGAGAGAGCGAGAGCGAGCGAGAGAGAGCGCGAGAGAGAGCGCGAGAGCGCGAGAGCGCTAGAGCGCGAGAGCGAGCGAGAGAGCGCGAGAGAGCGCGAGAGAGCGCGAGAGAGCGCGAGAGAGAGCGAGAGAGTGCGAGACCGCGAGAGACCGCGAGAGACCGCGAGAGACCGCGAGAGACCACGAGAGAGAGCGAGAGAGAGCGAGAGAGAGCGAGAGAGAGCGAGAGAGAGCGAGAGAGAGCGAGAGAGAGCGAGAGAGAGCGAGAGAGAGCGAGAGAGCGCGAGAGAGCGCGAGAGAGCGCGAGAGAGCGCGAGAGAGCGCGAGAGAGCGCGAGAGAGAGCGAGAGAGTGCGAGACCGCGAGAGACCGCGAGAGACCGCGAGAGACCGCGAGAGACCACGAGAGAGAGCGAGAGAGAGCGAGAGAGAGCGAGAGAGAGCGAGAGAGAGCGAGAGAGAGCGAGACTGCGTGAGAGTGCGCGAGACTGTGTGAGAGAGCGCGTGAGATCAAGAGAGCGAGGGAGCGAGGGAGCCTGAGAGCGAGGGAGCATGCGAGAGCGCGAGAGCGCGAGAGAGAGCGTGAGCGAGAGAGATAGTGAGCGAGAGAGCGAGAGAGCGCGAGAGAGCGCGAGAGCGCGAGTGAGCGAGTGAGCGAGAGAGCGAGTGAGCGAGAGAGCGAGTGAGCGAGAGAGAGAGTGAGCGAGAGAGAGAGTGAGCGAGAGAGAGTGAGCGAGAGAGTGAGCGAGAGAGTGAGCGAGAGAGAGTGAGCGAGAGCGAGAGCGAGAGAGCGAGCAAGAGTGAGAGAGCGCGAGAGCATGCGAGAGAGCAAGAAAGGGCGCGAGAGAGCGCGAGAGAGCGCGAGAGAGCGCGAGTGAGCGCGAGAGAGCGCGAGTGAGTGCGAGCGAGTGAGCGAGAGTGAGCGAGAGTGAGCGAGAGAGAGCGAGAGAGAGCGAGAGAGAGCGAGAGAGAGAGAGCGCGAGAGCGCGAGAGAGAGCGAGAGAGCGCGAGAGAGAGCGAGAGAGAGCGAGAGAGCGAGAGAGAGCGAGAGCGCGAGAGACTGCGAGAGGGAGCGAGAGAGCGAGAATGCGCGAGACTACGAGAGTGCGCGAGACTACGAGAGTGCGCGAGACTAGGAGAGTGCGCGAGACTAGGAGAGTGCGCGAGACTGTGTGAGAGAGCGCGTGAGAGCAAGAGAGCGAGGGAGCGAGGGAGCGTGAGAGCGTGAGAGCGTGAGAGCGAGGGAGCGAGGGAGCGAGGGAGCGAGGGAGCGAGGGAGCGAGGGAGCGAGGGAGCGAGGGAGCGAGGGAGCCTGCGAGAGCGCGAGCGAGGTAGCGAGTGAGAGAGTGAGAGAGTGAGAGAGTGAGAGAGTGAGAGAGTGAGAGAGAGTGAGAGAGTGAGAGAGTGAGAGAGTGAGAGAGTGAGAGAGAGATATAGTGAGCGAGAGATATAGTGAGCGAGAGATATAGTGAGCGAGAGATATAGTGAGCGAGAGATATAGTGAGCGAGAGATATAGTGAGCGAGAGATATAGTGAGCGAGAGATATAGTGAGCGAGAGATATAGTGAGCGAGAGATATAGTGAGCGAGAGAGAGTGAGCGAGAGAGAGAGTGAGCGAGAGAGTGCGAGAGCGCGAGAGAGCGCGAGAGAGCGAGAGAGAGCGAGAGAGAGCGAGAGAGCGGGAGAGCACGAGAGAGCGAGAGAGAGCGAGAGAGAGCGAGAGAGAGCGAGAGAGAGCGAGAGAGAGCGAGAGAGCGAGAGAGCGAGAGCGCGAGAGAGCGAGAGCGCGAGAGAGCGAGAGCGCGAGAGCGCGAGAAAGCGAGAGCGCGAGAGAGAGTGAGCGTGAGCGTGAGCGTGAGCGAGAGAGAGCGAGAGAGAGCGAGAGAGAGCGAGAGAGAGCGAGAGAGAGCGAGAGAGAGCGAGAGAGAGCGAGAGAGAGCGAGAGAGAGCGAGAGAGAGCGAGAGAGAGCGAGACTGCGTGAGAGTGCGCGAGACTGTGTGAGAGAGCGCGTGAGATCAAGAGAGCGAGGGAGCGAGGGAGCCTGAGAGCGAGGGAGCATGCGAGAGCGCGAGAGCGCGAGAGAGAGCGTGAGCGAGAGAGCGCGAGAGTGCGAGAGAGAGCGTGAGCGAGAGAGATAGTGAGCGAGAGAGCGAGAGAGCGCGAGAGAGCGCGAGAGCGCGAGTGAGCGAGAGAGCGAGTGAGCGAGAGAGAGAGTGAGCGAGAGAGAGAGTGAGCGAGAGAGAGAGTGAGTGAGCGAGAGAGAGTGAGCGAGAGAGTGAGCGAGAGAGAGTGAGCGAGAGCGAGAGCGAGAGAGCGAGAGAGAGCGAGAGAGAGCGAGAGAGCGGGAGAGCACGAGAGAGCGAGAGAGAGCGAGAGAGAGCGAGAGAGAGCGAGAGAGAGCGAGAGAGAGCGAGAGAGAGCGAGAGAGAGCGAGAGAGCGAGAGAGCGAGAGCGCGAGAGAGCGAGAGCGCGAGAGAGCGAGAGCGCGAGAGCGCGAGAAAGCGAGAGCGCGAGAGAGAGTGAGCGTGAGCGTGAGCGAGAGAGAGCGAGAGAGAGCGAGAGAGAGCGAGAGAGAGCGAGAGAGAGCGAGAGAGAGCGAGACTGCGTGAGAGTGCGCGAGACTGTGTGAGAGAGCGCGTGAGATCAAGAGAGCGAGGGAGCGAGGGAGCCTGAGAGCGAGGGAGCATGCGAGAGCGCGAGAGCGCGAGAGAGAGCGTGAGCGAGAGAGATAGTGAGCGAGAGAGCGCGAGAGTGCGAGAGAGAGCGTGAGCGAGAGAGATAGTGAGCGAGAGAGCGAGAGAGCGCGAGAGAGCGCGAGAGCGCGAGTGAGCGAGAGAGCGAGTGAGCGAGAGAGAGAGTGAGCGAGAGAGAGAGTGAGCGAGAGAGAGAGTGAGCGAGAGAGAGAGTGAGTGAGCGAGAGAGAGTGAGCGAGAGAGTGAGCGAGAGAGAGTGAGCGAGAGCGAGAGCGAGAGAGCGAGCAAGAGTGAGAGAGCGCGAGAGCATGCGAGAGAGCGAAAAAGGGCGCGAGAGAGCGCGAGAGAGCACGAGAGAGCGCGAGAGAGCGCGAGAGAGCGCGAGAGAGCGCGAGTGAGCGCGAGTGAGCGCGAGAGAGCGCGAGAGAGCGCGAGAGAGCGCGAGAGAGCGCGAGTGAGTGCGAGCGAGTGAGCGAGAGAGAGCGAGAGAGAGAGCGCGAGAGCGCGAGAGAGAGCGAGAGAGCGCGAGAGAGAGCGAGAGAGAGCGAGAGAGAGCGAGAGAGAGCGAGAGAGAGCGAGAGAGAGCGAGAGAGCGAGAGAGAGCGAGAGAGTGAGAGCGCGAGAGACTGCGAGAGAGAGCGAGAGAGCGAGAATGCGCGAGACTGCGAGAGTGCGCGAGACTACGAGAGTGCGCGAGATTAGGAGAGTGCGCGAGACTAGGAGAGTGCGCGAGACTAGGAGAGTGCGCGAGACTAGGAGAGTGCGCGAGACTAGGAGAGTGCGCGAGACTAGGAGAGTGCGCGAGACTGTGTGAGAGAGCGCGTGAGAGCAAGAGAGCGAGGGAGCGAGGGAGCGTGAGAGCGTGAGAGCGTGAGAGCGAGGGAGCGAGGGAGCGAGGGAGCGAGGGAGCGAGGGAGCGAGGGAGCGAGGGAGCGAGGGAGCGAGGGAGCGAGGGAGCGAGGGAGCGAGGGAGCGAGGGAGCCTGCGAGAGCGCGAGAGCGCGAGCGAGGTAGCGAGTGAGAGAGTGAGAGAGTGAGAGAGAGTGAGAGAGTGAGAGAGTGAGAGAGTGAGAGAGTGAGAGAGTGAGAGAGTGAGAGAGAGATATAGTGAGCGAGAGATATAGTGAGCGAGAGATATAGTGAGCGAGAGATATAGTGAGCGAGAGATATAGTGAGCGAGAGATATAGTGAGCGAGAGAGAGTGAGCGAGAGAGAGAGTGAGCGAGAGAGTGCGAGAGCGCGAGAGAGCGAGAGAGCGCGAGAGAGCGAGAGAGCGAGAGAGCGAGAGAGAGCGAGAGAGAGCGAGAGAGAGCGAGAGAGAGCGAGAGAGAGCGAGAGAGAGCGAGAGAGCGAGAGAGCACGAGAGAGCGAGAGAGAGCGAGAGAGAGCGAGAGAGAGCGAGAGAGAGCGAGAGAGCGAGAGAGCGAGAGCGCGAGAGAGCGAGAGCGCGAGAGAGCGAGAGCGCGAGAAAGCGAGAGCGCGAGAGAGAGTGAGCGTGAGCGTGAGCGAGAGCGAGAGAGCGAGCAAGAGTGAGAGAGCGCGAGTGCATGCGAGAGCGAGAAAGAGCGAGAAAGGGCGCGAGAGGGCGCGAGAGGGCGCAAGTGGACGCGAGAGGGCGCGCGAGACAGAGCGCGCGAGAGAGCGCGCGAGAGCGCGCGAGAGTGCGCGAGAGAGCGAGAGAGAGCGAGAGACTGCGAGAGACTGCGAGAGAGTGCGCGAGAGTGCGCGAGAGTGCGCGAGAGTGCGCGAGAGTGCGCGAGAGTGCGCGAGAGTGTGCGAGACTGTGCGAGAGAGCGCGTGAGAGCGTGAGAGCGAGGGAGCGAGGGAGCGTGAGAGCGAGGGAGCGAGGGAGCGTGAGAGCGTGAGAGCGTGAGAGCGTGAGAGCGAGGGAGCGAGGGAGCGAGGGAGCGAGGGAGCATGCGAGAGCACGAGAGCGCGAGAGCGAGAGAGCGCGAGAGCGCGAGAGCGCGAGAGCGCGAGAGCGAGAGAGCGAGAGAGCGAGAGAGCGAGAGAGCGAGAGAGCGAGAGAGCGAGAGAGCGAGAGAGCGAGAGAGCGAGAGAGCGAGAGATATAGTGAGCGAGAGTGAGCGAGAGTGAGCGAGAGAGCGCGAGAGAGCGCGAGAGAGCGCGAGAGTGAGCGCGAGAGCGCGAGAGTGAGCGCGAGAGCGCGAGAGTGAGCGCGAGAGCGCGAGAGTGAGCGCGAGAGCGCGAGAGAGCGAGAGAGCGAGAGAGCACGAGCGAGAGAGAGCGAGAGAGAGCGAGAGAGCGAGAGCGAGAGAGCGAGAGCGCGAGAGAGCGAGAGAGCGAGAGCGCGAGAAAGCGAGAGCGCGAGAGAGTGAGCGTGAGCGTGAGCGAGAGCGAGAGAGCGAGCAAGAGTGAGAGAGCGCGAGTGCATGCGAGAGCGAGAAAGAGCGAGAAAGGGCGCGAGAGTGTGCGAGAGTGTGCGAGAGTGTGCGAGAGTGTGCGAGAGTGTGCGAGAGTGTGCGAGAGTGTGCGAGAGAGCGCGTGAGAGCAAGAGAGCGAGGGAGCGAGGGAGCGAGGGAGCGTGAGAGCGAGGGAGAGAGGGAGAGAGGGAGAGAGGGAGCGAGGGAGCGAGGGAGCGAGGGAGCGAGGGAGCGAGGGAGCGAGGGAGCGAGGGAGCATGCAAGAGCGCGAGAGCGCGAGAGCGCGAGAGCGAGAGAGCGAGAGAGCGAGAGAGCGAGAGAGCGAGAGAGCGAGAGAGCGAGAGAGCGAGAGATATAGTGAGCGAGAGTGAGCGAGAGTGAGCGAGAGTGAGCGCGAGAGCGCGAGAGTGAGCGCGAGAGCGCGAGAGCGAGAGAGCGCGAGAGCGCGAGAGCGCGAGAGCGAGAGAGCGAGAGATATAGTGAGCGTGAGCGAGAGAGCGCGAGAGTGAGCGAGAGAGCGCGAGAGTGAGCGAGAGTGAGCGAGAGAGCGCGAGAAAGCGCGTGAGAGGGCGAGAGAGGGCGAGAGAGCGAGAATGCGCGAGACTACGAGAGTGCGCGAGACTACGAGAGTGCGCGAGACTGTGTGAGAGAGCGCGTGAGAGCAAGAGAGCGAGGGAGCGAGGGAGCGTGAGAGCGTGAGAGCGAGGGAGCGAGGGAGCGAGGGAGCGAGGGAGCGAGGGAGCGAGGGAGCGAGGGAGCCTGCGAGAGCGCGAGCGAGGTAGCGAGTGAGAGAGTGAGAGAGTGAGAGAGTGAGAGAGTGAGAGAGTGAGAGAGTGAGAGAGTGAGAGAGTGAGAGAGTGAGAGAGTGAGAGAGAGTGAGAGAGTGAGAGTGAGAGAGTGAGAGAGAGATATAGTGAGCGAGAGATATAGTGAGCGAGAGATATAGTGAGCGAGAGATATAGTGAGCGAGAGAGAGCGAGAGAGAGTGAGCGAGAGAGCGCGAGAGCGCGAGAGAGCGAGAGAGCGAGAGAGCGAGAGAGCGAGAGAGCACGAGCGAGAGAGAGCGAGAGAGAGCGAGAGAGCGAGAGAGCGAGAGCGAGAGAGCGAGAGCGCAAGAGAGCGAGAAAGCGAGAGCGCGAGAAAGCGAGAGCGCGAGAGAGTGAGCGTGAGCGTGAGCGAGAGCGAGAGAGCGAACAAGAGTGAGAGAGCGCGAGTGCATGCGAGAGCGAGAAAGAGCGAGAAAGGGCGCGCGAGTGTGCGAGTGTGCGAGAGTGTGCGAGAGTGTGCGAGAGAGCGCGTGAGAGCAAGAGAGCGAGGGAGCGTGAGAGCGTGAGAGCGTGAGAGCGTGAGAGCGAGGGAGAGAGGGAGAGAGGGAGAGAGGGAGAGAGGGAGAGAGGGAGAGAGGGAGCGAGGGAGCGAGGGAGCGAGGGAGCGAGGGAGCGAGGGAGCATGCAAGAGCACGAGAGCGCGAGAGCGAGAGAGCGAGAGAGCGAGAGAGCGAGAGATATAGTGAGCGAGAGTGAGCGAGAGTGAGCGAGAGTGAGCGAGAGAGTGAGCGCGAGAGCGCGAGAGTGAGCGCGAGAGCGCGAGAGTGAGCGCGAGAGCGCGAGAGTGAGCGCGAGAGCGCGAGAGTGAGCGCGAGAGCGCGAGAGTGAGCGCGAGAGCGCGAGAGTGAGCGCGAGAGCGAGAGAGCGAGAGAGAGAGAGAGCGAGAGATGTAGTGAGCGAGAGTGAGCGAGAGAGCGCGAGAGTGAGCGAGAGAGCACGAGAGTGAGCGAGAAAGCGCGTGAGAAGGCGCGAGAGGGCGCGAGAGGGCGCGAGAGGGCGCGAGAGGGCGCGAGAGGGCGCGAGAGGGCGCGAGAGGGCGCGAGAGGGCGCGAGAGGGCGCGAGAGGGAGCGAGAGGGAGCGAGAGGGAGCGAGAGGGAGCGAGAGAACGCGTGAGAGCGAGACTGCGCGAGGGCGAGACTGCGCGAGGGCGAGACGGCGAGAGGGCGGGTCGGCGAGACGGCGAGACGGTGAGAGAGGGCGAGAGAGGGCGAGAGAGGGCGAGAGAGGGCGAGAGAGGGCGAGAGAGGGCGAGAGAGGGCGAGAGAGGGCGAGAGAGGGCGACAGAGGGCGAGAGAGGGCGAGAGTGCGCGAGAATGCGAGAGTGCGCGAGAGCGAGGGAGTACAAGAGTGAGAGAATGCGAAAGCGCAAGAGCGAGCGAGAGAATGAGAGAGCGAGAGAGCGAGAGAGCGAGAGAGCGAGAGAGCGAGAGAGCGAGAGAGCGAGAGAGCGAGAGAGCGAGAGAGCGAGAGAGCGAGAGAGCGAGAGAGTGAGCGAGAGCGAGAGCGAGTGAGCGAGAGCGAGCGACAGAGCGAGCGAGAGCGCGAGAGCGCGAGAGCGCGCGAGAGAGCGAGAGAGCGAGAGAGCGAGAGAGCGAGAGAGCGAGAGAGCGAGAGAGCGAGAGAGCGAGAGAGCGAGAATGAGAGAACGTGCAAGAGAGAGCACGAGAGCGCGCGAGAGCGAGAAAAAGTGCAAGAGCGCGAGAGCATGCGAGAACGCGAGAGCGTGCAAGAGCGAGAGAGCGAGAGAGCGAGCGAGAGATAGAGTGAGCGAGCGAGAGAGAGCGCGAGTGAGCGGGCGAGAGAGAGCGCGAGTGAGAGGGCGAGAAAGTGAGCGAGAGAGCGCGAGAGAGCGCGAGAGAGCGCGCGAGAGAGAGCGCGAGTGCACGAGAGAGCGGAGAGAGCGCGAGAGGGCGAGTGAGAGGGCGAGAGAGTGAGCGAGAGTGAGCGAGAGAGAACGAGAGAGCACGTGAGAGAGCGAGAGAGCGCGCGAGTGAGCGAGAGAGAGAGGGCGAGTGAGAGGGCGAGAGAGTGAGCGAGAGTGAGCGAGAGTGAGCGAGAGCGCGCGAGAGCGAGCGAGAGCGAGCGAGAGCGAGCGAGAGAGAGAGCGCGAGAGAGAGCGCGAGAGCGCGAGAGCGAGAGAGCGAGAGAGCGAGAGAGCGAGAGAGCGAGAGAGCGCGAGAGCGCGAGAGAGAGCGAGAGAGCCCGAGAGAGCGCGAGAGAGCGCGAGAGAGCCCGAGAGAGCCCGAGAGAGCCCGAGAGAGCGCGAGAGAGCGCGAGAGAGAGCGAGAGAGAGCGAGAGAGAGCGAGAGAGAGCGAGAGAGAGCGAGAGAGCGAGAGAACGAGAGAACGAGAGAGCGAGAGCGAGTGAGCGAGAGCGAGTGAGCGAGAGCGAGCGACAGAGCGAGCGACAGAGCGAGCGACAGAGCGAGCAACAGAGTGAGCGAGAGCGCGAGAGCGCGAGAGCGCGCGAGAGAGCGAGAGAGCGAGAGAGCGAGAGAGCGAGAGAGCGAGAGAGCGAGAGAGCGAGAGAGCGAGAGAGCGAGAGAGCGAGAATGAGAGAACGTGCAAGAGAGCACGAGAGCGCGCGAGAGCGAGAAAGAGTGCAAGAGCGCGAGAGCATGCGAGAACGCGAGAGCGTGCAAGAGCGAGAGAGCGAGAGAGCGAGCGAGAGATAGAGTGAGCGAGCGAGAGAGAGCGCGAGTGAGCGGGCGAGAGAGAGCGCGAGTGAGAGGGCGAGAAAGTGAGCGAGAGAGCGCGAGAGAGCGCGAGAGAGCGCGAGAGAGCGCGAGAGAGCGCGAGAGAGCGCGAGAGAGAGCGAGAGACTGCGAGAGACTGCGAGAGACTGCGAGAGACTGCGAGAGACTGCGAGAGACTGCGAGAGACTGCGAGAGACTGCGAGAGACTGCGAGAGTGTGAGAGACTGCGAGAGTACGCGAGACTGCGAGAGTACGCGAGACTGCGAGAGTACGCGAGACTGCGAGAGTACGCGAGACTGCGAGAGTACGCGAGACTGCGAGAGTACGCGAGACTGCGAGAGTGTGCGAGACTGCGAGAGTGTGCGAGACTGCGAGAGTGTGCGAGACTGTGCGAGAGAGCGCGTGAGAGCGAGGGAGCGAGGGAGCGTGAGAGCGTGAGAGCGAGGGAGCGAGGGAGCGAGGGAGCGAGCGCGAGAGAGCGCGAGAGAGCGCGAGAGAGCGCGAGAGAGCGCGAGAGAGCGCGAGAGAGCGCGAGAGAGCGAGAGTGAGCGAGTGAGCGAGTGAGCGAGAGAGAGTGAGCGAGAGAGAGAGTGAGCGAGAGAGAGTGAGCGAGAGAGAGTGAGCAAGAGCGAGAGCGAGAGAGCGAGCAAGAGTGAGAGAGCGCGAGAGCATGCGAGAGAGCGAGAAAGGGCGCGACAGGGCGCGAGAGAGCGCGAGAGAGCGCGAGAGAGCGCGAGAGAGCGCGAGAGAGCGCGAGAGAGCGCGAGAGAGCGCGAGAGAGCGCGAGTGAGCGCGAGAGAGCGCGAGAGAGCGCGAGAGAGCGCGAGTGAGCGCGAGAGAGCGCGAGAGAGCGCGAGAGAGCGCGAGAGAGCGCGAGTGAGCGCGAGTGAGAGAGGGCGAGAGAGGGCGAGAGAGGGCGAGTGAGAAGGCGAGAGAGTGAGCGTGAGAGGGCGAGAGAGTGAGCGAGAGTGAGCGAGAGCGAGAGCGAGCGAGAGAGAGCGTGAGAGCGCGTGAGAGCGCGTGAGAGCGCGTGAGAGCGCGTGAGAGCGCGTGAGAGCGCGTGAGAGCGCATGAGAGAGCGCGTGAGAGAGCGCGTGAGAGAGCGAGAGAGAGCGAGAGAGAGCGAGAGCGCGAGAGACTGCGAGAGACTGCGAGAGAGAGCGAGAGAGCGCGTGAGAGCGCAAGAGAGCGCAAGAGAGCGAGAGAGAGCGAGAGAGTGCGCGAGAGAGCGAGAGAGAGCGAGAGAGAGCGAGAGAGAACGAGAGAGCGAGAGCGCGAGAGACTGCGAGAGAGAGCGAGAGAGCGCGAGAGAGAACGAGAGAGAGCGAGAGAGAGCGAGAGAGAGCGAGAGAGAGCGAGAGAGAGCGAGAGAGAACGAGAGAGCGAGAGCGCGAGAGACTGCGAGAGAGAGCGAGAGAGCGCGAGAGAGAACGAGAGAGAGCGAGAGAGAGCGAGAGAGAGCGAGAGAGAGCGAGAGAGAGCGAGAGAGAGCGAGAGAGAGCGAGAGTGCGAGAGACTGCGAGAGAGAGCGAGAGAGAGCGAGAGAGAGCGAGAGAGCGAGAATGCGCGAGACTGCGAGAGTGCGCGAGACTACGAGAGTGCGCGAGACTGTGTGAGAGAGCGAGAGAGAGATATAGTGAGCGAGAGATATAGTGAGCGAGAGATATAGTGAGCGAGAGAGAGAGTGAGCGAGAGAGAGAGTGAGCGAGCGAGAGAGAGAGTGAGCAAGAGAGTGCGAGAGAGCGAGAGAGCGAGAGAGCGCGAGAGCGCGAGAGCGCGAGCGCGCGAGAGCGCGCGAGAGAGCGAGAGAGAGCGAGAGAGAGCGAGAGAGAGCGAGAGAGAGCGAGAGAGAGCGAGAGAGAGCGAGAGAGCGAGAGCGCGAGAGCGAGCGTGAGCGAGAGAGCGAGCAAGAGTGAGAGAGCGCGAGTGCATGCGAGAGCGAGAAAGAGCGAGAAAGGGCGCGCGAGGGCGCGCGAGGGAGCGCGAGGGAGCGCGCGAGAGAGAGAGCGCGCGAGAGAGAGCGCGAGAGAGCGAGAGAGAGCGAGAGACTGCGAGAGACTGCGAGAGACTGCGAGAGTACGCGAGACTGCGAGAGTGTGCGAGACTGCGAGAGTGTGCGAGACTGCGAGAGTGTGCGAGACTGCGAGAGTGTGCGAGACTGCGAGAGTGTGCGAGACTGCGAGAGTGTGCGAGACTGTGCGAGAGAGCGCGTGAGAGCGAGGGAGCAAGGGAGCGTGAGAGCGTGAGAGCGTGAGAGCGTGAGAGCGTGAGAGCGTGAGAGCGTGAGAGCGAGGGAGCGAGGGAGCGAGGGAGCGAGGGAGCGAGGGAGCGAGGGAGAGCACGTGAGCGCGAGAGCGAGAGAGTGAGAGAGCGAGAGAGCGAGAGAGCGAGAGAGCGAGAGATATAGTGAGCGAGAGTGAGCGAGAGTGAGCGAGAGAGCGCGAGAGAGCGCGAGAGAGCGCGAGAGAGCGCGAGAGAGCGCGAGAGAGCGCGAGAGAACGCGAGAGAACGCGAGAGAACGCGAGAGAGCGCGAGAGAGCGCGAGAGAACGCGAGAGAACGCGAGAGAACGCGAGAGAACGCGAGAGAACGCGAGAGAGCGCGAGAGAGCGCAAGAGAGCGCAAGAGCGAGAGATATAGTGAGCGAGAGTGAGCGAGAGAGCGCGTGAGTGAGCGAGAGCGCGAGAAAGCGCGAGAAAGCGCGAGAAAGCGCGAGAAAGCACGAGAAAGCACGAGAAAGCACGAGAAAGCACGAGAAAGCGCGAGAAAGCGCGAGAAAGCGCGAGAAAGCGCGAGAAAGCGCGTGAGAGCGCGTGAGAGCGCGAGAAAGGGCGCGAGAGGGAGCGAGAGGGAGCGAGAGAGGGCGCGAGAGGGCGCGAGAGGGCGCGAGAGGGCGCGAGAGGGCGCGAGAGCGAGAGAGCGAGAGAGAGCGAGAGAGAGCGAGAGAGTGCGAGAGAGTGCGAGAGACTGCGAGAGAGTGCGAGAATGCACGAGACTGCGAGAGTGCGCGAGACTGCGAGAGTGCGCGAGACTGCGAGAGTGCGCGAGACTGCGAGAGTGCGCGAGACTGTGTGAGAGAGCGCGTGAGAGCAAGAGAGCGAGGGAGCATGAGAGCGAGGGAGCGTGAGAGCGTGAGATCGTGAGAGCGAGGGAGCATGCGAGAGCGCGAGAGCGAGGGAGCATGCGAGAGCGCGAGAGAGGTAGCGAGTGAGAGAGTGAAAGAGCGTGAGCGAGAGAGTGAGCGAGAGAGTGAGCGAGAGAGTGAGCGAGAGAGTGAGCGAGAGAGTGAGCGAGAGAGTGAGCGAGAGATATAGCGAGCGAGAGAGAGAGCGAGCGAGCGAGTGAGCGAGAGAGCGAGAGAGCGCGAGAGCGAGAGAGGTAGCGAGTGAGAGAGTGAGAGAGTGAGTGAGAGAGAGCGTGAGCGAGAGTGAGCGAGAGAGTGAGCGAGAGAGATAGTGAGCGAGAGATATAGTGAGCGAGAGATATAGTGAGCGAGAGATATAGTGAGCGAGAGATATAGTGAGCGAGAGATATAGTGAGCGAGAGATATAGTGAGCGAGAGATATAGTGAGCGAGAGATATAGTGAGCGAGAGAGCGCGAGAGCACGAGAGAGAGCGAGAGCGCGAGAGAGAGCGAGTAAGCGCGAGAGAGAGCGAGAAAGCGCGAGAGAGCGAGAAAGCGCGAGAGAGCGAGAAAGCGCGAGAGAGAGCGAGAGAGAGCGAGTGAGCGAGTGAGCGAGAAAGGGCGCGAGAGGGCGCGAGAGGGCGCGAGAGGGCGCGAGAGGGCGCGAGAGGGCGAGAAAGGGAGAGAAAGGGAGAGAAAGGGAGAGAAAGGGAGAGAAAGGGAGAGAAAGGGAGAGAAAGGGAGAGAAAGGGAGAGAAAGGGAGAGAAAGGGAGAGAGCGAGAGAGAGCGAGAGAGAGCGAGAGAGAGCGAGAGAGAGCGAGAGAGAGCGAGAGAGAGCGAGAGAGAGCGAGAGCGCGAGAGAGAGCGAGAGAGAGCGAGAGACTGCGAGAGACTGCGAGAGACTGCGAGAGACTGCGAGAGACTGCGAGAGACTGCGAGAGACTGCGAGAGTGCGCGAGACTGCGAGAGTGCGCGAGACTGCGAGAGTGCGCGAGACTGTGTGAGAGAGCGCGAGGGAGCGAGGGAGCGTGAGAGCGTGAGAGCGTGAGAGCGTGGGAGCGTGGGAGCGTGGGAGCGTGGGAGCGTGGGAGCGTGGGAGCGTGAGAGCGTGAGAGCGTGAGAGCGAGGGAGCGAGGGAGCGAGGGAGCGAGGGAGCGAGGGAGCGAGGGAGCGAGGGAGCATGACAGAGCGCGACAGAGCGAGAGCGCGCGAGAGCGCGCGAGAGCGCGAGAGCGCGAGAAAGAGCGAGAAAGAGCGAGAAAGAGCGAGAAAGAGCGAGAGAGAGCGAGAGAGAGCGAGAGAGAGCGAGAGAGAGCGAGAGAGAGCGAGAGTGCGCGAGACTGCGAGAGTGCGCGAGACTGCGAGAGTGCGCGAGACTGCGAGAGTGCGCAAGACTGTGTGAGAGAGCGCGTGAGAGCGAGGGAGCGAGGGAGCGTGAGAGCGTGAGAGCGTGAGAGCGTGAGAGCGTGAGAGCGTGAGAGCGTGAGAGCGTGAGAGCGTGAGAGCGTGAGAGCGAGGGAGCGGGGGAGCGAGAGAGCATGCGAGAGAGCGCGAGAGAGCGCGAGAGAGCGCGAGAGAGCGCGAGAGAGCGCGAGAGAGCGCGAGAGAGCGCGAGAGAGCGCGAGAGAGCGCGAGAGAGCGAGGGAGCGAGGGAGCGAGGGAGCGTGAGAGCGTGAGAGCGAGGGAGCGAGGGAGCGAGGGAGCGAGGGAGCGAGGGAGCGAGGGAGCGAAGGAGCGAGGGAGCATGCGAGAGCGCGAGAGCGTGAGAGCAAGAGAGCAAGAGAGCAAGAGAGCGAGAGAGCGAGAGAGCGAGAGAGCGAGAGAGCGCGAGAGCATGCGAGAGAGAGCGCGAGAGCATGCGAGAGAGAGCGCGAGAGCATGCGAGAGCATGCGAGAGAGAGCGCGAGAGAGCGCGAGAGAGCGCGAGAGAGCGCGAGAGAGCGCGAGAGAGCGCGAGAGAGCGCGAGAGCGCGAGAGAGCGCGAGAGAGCGCGAGAGAGCGCGAGAGAGCGCGAGAGAGCGCGAGAGCGCGAGAGAGCGCGAGAGAGCGCGAGAGAGCGCGAGAGAGCGCGAGAGAGCGCGAGAGAGCGCGAGAGCGAGAGAGCGGTAGCGAGTGAGAGAGTGAGAGAGTGACAGCGTGAGCGAGAGTGAGCGAGAGAGTGAGCGAGAGAGATAGTGAGCGAGAGATATAGTGAGCGAGAGATATAGTGAGCGAGAGAGCGCGAGAGCGCGAGAGAGCGAGAGCGAGAGCGAGAGCACGAGAGAGAGCGAGAAAGCGAGAGCGAGAGCGAGAGCACGAGAGAGCGAGAAAGCGCGAGAGAGAGCGAGAAAGCGCGAGAGAGAGCGAGAAAGCGCGAGAGAGAGCGAGAAAGCGCGAGAGAGAGCGAGAAAGCGCGAGAGAGAGCGAGAGAGAGAGTGAGCGCGAGAGGGCGCGAGAGGGCGCGAGAGGGAGCGAAAGGGAGCGAAAGGGAGCGAAAGGGAGCGAAAGGGAGCGAAAGGGAGCGAAAGGGAGCGAAAGGGAGAGAGCGAGAGCGAGAGAGAGCGAGAGAGCGCGAGAGAGCGCGAGAGAGCGCGAGAGAGCGCGAGAGAGCGCGAGAGAGCGCGAGAGAGCGCGAGAGAGCGAGAGAGAGCGAGAGAGAGCGAGAGAGAGCGAGAGAGAGCGAGAGAGAGCGAGAGAGAGCGAGAGAGAGCGAGAGCGCGAGAGACTGCGAGAGAGAGCGAGAGAGAGCGAGAGAGAGCGAGAGAGAGCGAGAGAGAGGTAGCGAGAGAGAGGTAGCGAGTGAGAGAGTGAGTGAGAGAGAGCGTGAGCGAGAGTGAGCGAGAGATAGTGAGCGAGAGATATAGTGAGCGCGAGAGAGAGCGAGAAAGCGCGAGAGAGAGCGAGAGCGAGTGAGCGAGAGAGAGAGTGAGCGAGAGAGAGAGTGAGCGCGAGAGGGCGCGAGAGGGCGCGAGAGGGCGCGAGAGGGAGCGAGAGGGAGCGAGAGGGAGAGAGCGAGAGAGAGCGAGAGAGAGCGAGAGAGAGCGAGAGAGAGCGAGAGAGAGCGAGAGCGCGAGAGAGAGCGAGAGCGCGAGAGAGAGCGAGAGCGCGTGAGACTGCGAGAGCGCGTGAGACTGCGAGAGCGAGCGAGAGAGTGCGAGAGAGAGCGAGAGAGAGCGAGAGAGAGCGAGAGAGAGCGAGAGAGAGCGAGAGAGAGGTAGCGAGTGAGAGAGTGAGAGAGCGTGAGCGATAGTGAGCGAGAGAGATAGTGAGCGAGAGAGATAGTGAGCGAGAGAGTGAGCGAGAGAGTGAGCGAGAGAGCGCGAGAGCGCGAGAGCGCGAGAGAGCGAGAGCGCGAGAGAGCGAGAGCGCGAGAGAGCGAGAGCGCGAGAGAGCGAGAGAGCGAGAGAGCGAGAGAGCGAGAGAGCGCGAGCGAGAGCGAGAAAGCGCAAGAGAGAGCGAGCGAGAGAGCGAGCGCGAGAGGGCGCGAGAGGGCGCGAGAGGGCGCGAGAGGGCGCGAGAGGGCGCGAGAGGGCGCGAGAGTGAAAGAGCGCGAGAGCATGCGAGAGGGAGCATGGTTTAGATTAGATTCCCTACGATGTGTTTGTTGATGGAGTTTGTGGATGAATGCCATGCCTCTAGGAATTCCCTGGCTGTTCTCTGTCTGGCTTGCCCTATGATAGTAGTGTTGTCCCAGTCGAATTCATGTTGCTTGTTGTCTGCGTGTGTGGCTACTAAGGATAGCTGGTCGTGTCCTTTCGTGGCTAGTTGATGTTCATGTATGCAGATTGTTAGCTGTCTTCCTGTTTGTCCTATATAGTGTTTTGTGCAGTCCTTGCATGGTATTTTGTACACTACATTCATCCACAAACTCCATCAACAAACACATCGACCTGGACCCAATATACCAACCACTACGGCGGACAGCTGAAACTGACAACCGGAAGCGGCAGGGACAGACCACTATAAACACCGGAGGAAACATCAAAGAAGCGCTTCGCAGGAGGCTCCCAAGCACTGATGATGTCGCCTAGCCAGGGGACGAAACGTTTGCAACAAAAACTTCCAGCTCGGTGAACAGAACCACAGCAACGAGCACCCGAGCTACAAATCTTCGCACAAACTTTGAGAACCAAAAATCACGTAATTCTTTTCCGGGCAGCACTGTGGGTACACCTGCATCTCAGGCAGCTTCCGACGAGCAGCTTTTGCCCGAAACGTGATTTTGCTGCTCATCGGATGCTGCCTGAATTGCTGTGCTCTTCCAGCATCACTAATCCAGAATCTGGTTTCCAGCATCTGCAGTCATTGTTTTTACACCTGCATCTCAGACTGCATAAATTCAAGTTGACAGCTTGGTCAACACCCAAGCATCCAAAGAAGAAAAAATGTTCAAATTCTTTTCTTATAAATAATAAATAATCAAAAGATAACGTGCAATCTGCTTCAGCAGATTTCAAAACATTGTGTTGCAGTAAATTAATTCCTTTGACAGTCACATGATTACAACTTTTTAAATCACAAGCAGTCACTAATTTTATAGCAACCTGGGTGACGAGTACCAATGAGTTGGTATATTCAATTGTAGGATTCAGGATTAAGATTCTGATTTGCACTTCAGGTTAACATTAAAGTGATGAGATAACTGGCTGGAATTGGGATTTAAAGACCAATAATAACAGCTTCTGAATCACCCACCGTAACTATAACTCATGGATTATAGTTTGTTCATTACAACGATTGTAGATTAAGTAACCGTTGATATCTCAACTATCGCAACGGTTTAAATAAGTAGATAGGCTATTTTTATGGAGAAAGCGTTGCTGTGAAAGAGCTCGAGCCTGTGAAAGTCCGGCAGTGGACGGCGAGGTTGAGGCTCGAGCTACCTCACGAGCAGCGACGGGAGCAGAGATGCCGATATGGCCGCACCGTCGCCCCACCTCCAGGAATGGGCCCAGGGTCGCTGGCGAGCAGGGCTCTTACCTCCAGGTAGTATAGGTCGAGGGAGGTGACTTGCGAGTCCAAGAAACTCTCGTACGTCTCGAACTCGTTGACGATGTTGTCGACCGACGCGCCTCCATGCTCATCCTCCATGTTGTTATCGCCGTCTCCTCAGCAACCAGCATTTCCGGTGCAGGGTCACGTGTCCCAAGTGGCGTTTCCTCTATGGCCCAGCTGTAGGAGTGAAGTTTCCCTTTTTCTGGGAATTGGAGAAACTTTCAAAATAAAGGCCGGTAGAAGTAACAGGGGGAAGAGGCTTGCAGGTGGCGGATTAATATTTAGTTATTTGCGTAAAAATGAGCGTACATCCGATGGACGGAATGGTCTCTTGAGGTTCAAAGCTTTCTGCTTCTACACGATTACTTTATAGAATTCCCTACAGCGTGGAACAGGCCATTCGGCCCATCGAGTCCACACCGACCCTAAGAGCAGCCCATCCAGACAATACTCCCCGCCCCCAACACCTAATCCCTATAAACTTGTATTTCCCATGGCTCATGCACCTAGCCTGTATATCCCTTGACACTATGGACAATTTAGCACGGCCAATCCATCAAACCTGCACGACCTCGGATGGGTGGGGGGGAACCTGAGCACCCAGAGATGCACCAGACAGACACAGGGAGAATGTGCAAACTACGCACACAATTACCCAAGGCTGGAATCAGACCCAGGCCCCTGGCATTATGAGGTAGCAGTGCTAACCACTGAGCCACTATGCCACTATTAATATCTCACCACAAAAGTTGTTATTACACTCGATAAAGTCCATTGGTGAAGGATTTATCATTTATGCACATTGTAGCTGTGGCTCTTAACCCAACAGGTTTTCTCCTGTAAAGCCAAAAGAACTGTAGATGCTGGAAATCAGAAACAATGATAGAAATTGCTGAAAATGTTCAATAAGTCTGGCAGCATTTGCAGAGAGAAATCGATTAACATTTTCAGATTCAGTGACCTTTCCTCAAAATTGGTAGCCAGGAAAGAGTTGTTTCCTTTTGGACACAATATCAACTTCAACAATTTTAGGGGTTGAGGCACCTTCTCCCATGCTCCTACCACACCCCCACATACCAGGCCTTGTTATCACATGGAGACAGTAAGAACTGCAGATGCTGGAAGCCAGAGTCAATAGACGCAAAGCTGTAAAAGCAGATTGGGCAGCATCCAAGGAGCAGTAAAGTCAACGTTTCAAGCCAAAACCTAGAGGAGCTAGACATGGGATAAGGGTAGGGGAGGAGGGATTTTGAAGCAGGTGAAATCGATGTTGAGGCAATTGGGCTGTAAGTTTCCCAGGTGAAATATAAGATATTGTTCCTCCAGTTTCAGTTTGGCCTCACTGATAGTGGAGGAGGCCAAGAATGGACAAGTTGTTGTAGAGTGGGAGTGGGAGTGGGAATTAAAAAGGATGGCAACTGGAAGTTCAGGTTGGTTGATGTATGCAGAGTGCAGATTTTCTGTGAACCAGTCCCAGAGTCTGCATTTGGTATCTCCACTATCAAGGATACCACATCGTGAGCAATGGATGCATAGATGAGGTGCAGGTGAATCTCTGTGGGATCTGGAAAGATTGTTTAGGTCAATTGACAGAGGTGAGAGGGAATGTGTGGGGTCAGGTGCTTCACCTCTTATGATTGCAGGGAAGGTTACTGGGTGTGTTGGTGAAGTAGGTGATGGATATAGATTTGAGGGAGTTGCAGAATGAACAATCCCTGCGGAAAGCAGACAGGGGTGGAAAAGGAAATATCTTTTTGGTGGGATCTGATTGTAGATGACAGAAGTGTCGAAGGATGATGCATTTAATTCAGAGGTTGGTGGGATGGTTTGTGAGCACTAAGGAGACTCTTATTGTTTTGTGGGGGAGGGGTTTTGAGGGCAAAAGTGTGAGAGATGGAGGAGATGCAGTTGACAGCATCTGTAATTACTGAGGAAGGGGAAACTCCGGTATCTAAAGAAGGAGGATATCTGGGATGTCCTGGAGTGGAACACCACATCCTGGGAGCAGATGCGGCGGAGGATTTGGGAGTGTGGGATAGCATTTTTACAGGAGGGTGGATGAGAGGAAGTGTAGTTGTGGGAATCAGTGGGTTTGAAATGAATATCATTGGTGAGCCAGTTTCTGGAGAAGGAGACAGAAAGGTCCAGGAAGGGGAAGGAAGTGTCAAAAATGGCTCTGGTGAATTTGAGGATGGGGTGAAGATTTTAGTGAAGTTGATGAACTGCTCGAGCTCCTCGTGGGAGCACAAGGCAGCACCAATGCAGTCATCAATATAGCCGAGGAACAGCTGAGGGATGGTGCTGATGTAGTTGTGGAAGAGGGACTGTTCTACAAATCCTACAAAGCGGGAGGCATAGCTTGGGCCCACTCAGGTGCCCATGGCTATCCTTTTGGTTTGTAGGAAATGAGATGAATCAAATGAAAAATTGTTGAGGGTGAGGACCAGTCCTGCCAGATGAATGAGGTTATCAGTGGAGGGAACTGGTTGGAACAGGAGAGGAAGAAGTGGAGGGCTTTTAGTTCCTCCATGTTGTAATGTTAAAAGATTAATTTGTACTGTCTCTCTGGACATTAATGTAATGGTAAGGGGTTAAATTGTACTGTCTTCCTCCAAGAAGCTGAACATTCTGGAAGTGGAATTGGGTGTGGGCAACATTTTGTCTCACAGATAGCATGCAGGAATGCAGATGACTATCCATTGTAATTCACACTTTATTTGGGCAGCCATTTACCACTATTCTAATGCTATTATCGAATTAAACTCTCATTCAGTCCCTTCCATTCAGAAATGCTTTCATAGCCATCCCCAGCCAATCACATTCGTTTGCATAATCATCCTCCGATACTGAAGCATATCACATCTGCATTGTCTTGGAGAATCACGAAGTCAGGAAGTCGTTAGCATAACTATTCCCCAGGATTAGGGCATTTACATTTACATTATCTCAGAGGATGACCTCATCCTACCTTTGTACCTGGGTAACATATGGTTATGGGGGAGAGGAGGAGTGGCTGGAATACCTATGAGCATTACCAACTGACCTGGATAAAGGGGATGTGTTTCCTTTATCGGGTCCTCTTTTGACTCGACTTCACACGCCTGCGAGAAGGGTCAAAGGCGGTCACCTAGCTTGTACAGGCTTTAATAAACTTTAACTGTTTGCAGAAGTTGGTGTGTGCGAATTACATCTCGTGTGAAACCTTGGGAAAAGAACCTAAGTGTGGGGTAGACAGATGTAAAGGGCCTGTTCAGTGAAAGTAAGGATGAGGTGTTGGGGGCCAGGGAATTGATAGTTTTGGAAGAGGTGGAGGGCGTGGGTTTTGTCTCAAATGTTGGTAGTGAGTTCCTGGACCAAATGGGAAAGAATGGAGTTGAGGTAGGAAGAGATGAGCTCAGTGGTGCAGGAGCAGGCAGAGGTAATGGGTTGACCAAAGCTCAGGTTTATGGTAGGAGATAGAAACTGGTTGTGCGGGGTTCAGGAACTATCAGGTTGGAGGCTGTATTCGAGAGATCTCCTGAAGTGATGAGGTTGTTGATAGTCTTGGAGATGATGGTTTGGTGATCAGAGATGGGGTCGTATTCGAGAGACAGTCATCTGGGAGCCAACATCTCCCAATTATCAACAACCTCATTACGTCTGCACCAGCTCCCTAAATACTTTGATTTAGTGTCAATCTCCTGCCTTTTCCCGTAGCCCCTGCACATGATTTCTATTAAAATAATCGTCTGACAACCTCTTGAAGGCTCTTGTGGCATAGTAGTAATGACCCTATCTCTGGACAGGAGGCCTGGGTTCAAGAATCACCTGCTGCCAAGGGTTCTTATGGTACAGTGGTAATGTCCTGACCTCAGAGCCAGAAGGCCTGTGTAAAGGTCCCACCTTCTCCAGAAGTGCATAATATCTCTGAACAGGTTAATATAGAAACTATCTACCTGTTGCAGAAGTGTGTAAAACATCCCTGAAAAAGTTGATTGAAAATATCAACAATCACCATCCATGCCACTGCATTTTCTTGGTAACCACTTTTTTCACCTGCCACTTCTAAAAAGAAGAGAGCTGTTGTGGCACAGTGGAGCCAGGAGGCAAGGGTTAAAGTCCCACCAGCTCCAGAAGTTTGTAATAACATCTCTGAACAGGTTGATTAGAAAATATCAATAACCTCTTGAATGCTTCAATTGAACTTGCCTCCACTACATTCCAGACCTTAACTGGAAACTCACTGCGAGTTTTCTTTTTTACACTGCATTTTGGTAAGGTCACAAAGATTAGCATTTAAAATTAAAATGCATGGAATTGGAGAAATGTGCTGACATGGATAGATAGCTGGTTGGCAAACAGGAAACAAAGACTTGCAATAAACAGGTATTTTTCTGAGTGACAGGCAGTGAATGATGGGGTACCACAGGAATCAGTGTTTAGACTCCAGCTATTCACAATACATTAATGATTTAGAGAAAGGAACTAAATGTAATCTCTCCAGATTTGCAAACGACATAAAGCTGGGTGAACTGTGAGGAGGATGTGGAAATATTTCAATGTGATTTGGGTAATCTGTGTGAATGGGCAAAGGCATGGCAGGTAAAGTATTATATCAATAAATGTGAAGTTATCCACTTTAGTAGCAAACACAGGGAGACAGAGTTAAAAATCACACAACACCAGGTTATAGTCCAACAGATTTAATTGGAAGCACACTAGCTTTCGGAGCACTATCTCCTGATAAAGGAGCGACCCTCCAAAAGCTAGTATGCTTCCAATTAAACCTGTTGGATTATAACCTGGTGTTGTGTGATTTTTAACTTTGTACACCCCAGTCCAACACCGGCATCTCCAAATCATGACAGGAAGACAGGTTATTGTTTGAACAGCAATAAATTCAGAAAGGGAGAGGATGCAACAAAACCTGGGCATCCTTGCACACCAGTCACTGAAAGTAGTATCATTCTTAACTTTGTTAGTTAGCCATCTATCATTCATCCTTCTTGTAAAGTCTTTGTTATTCAATGAAATATGTCATTGTTGAGAATTGTGTCTCCTTAAATGTCTGTAACTGCTTGTCTGTCATTTCCCTTTTAACCTGTCAACCCAGTCCAGCTGGTCAACCCTGTCTTCATACTCTTGTAATTGCTTTGATCTAACCTCAAAGCATTAGTTATGGATACATATTTCTCAAACTAAATGTAAAAATCTATCATTGTATGATCATTTTTGCCAGATGATGCTTTACTATGAGATTTTTCATAAATTCTCTCTCATTACACATTACCAGATTCAAATGAGCCTGTTCCCTGCTAAATTCCAGAATGGACTCGTCAAAGAAACAATGTCAAATATGCTCCATCACACTTTCTCAAGGCTATGTTTGGCAATTTGATTTGTCCAACTGGTAAGCAGATTAAAAGCACCCAAATAATTGCAGTACCTTTCTTGCAATGCTGTCATTTCTTGAAATAAGCTCTGTTATACTGTGTAACTACAATCTCCTCCACCAGTGATTTCTTCCTTTTACTATTTTTTTACCACCAATGAAACTTATTTTATATCTATATCCAAGGCCCTAAATGTATTTTCCAGGTGAATCAGCACTTTCTCTGCACCTCTCACAATCTAGTCTATTGCATTTGCTGCTCACAATGTGGTCTCCTCTACATTGGGGAAATCAAACATAAGGCTGGGTGACCGCTTCGCAGAATATCTAGTTCTGCCCACAGAAAAACCCTGAGCTTCCAGTTTCCTGTGACTTTAACACACCACACTGTTCCCTAGCCAACATCTCCATCTCAGGCTTGCTACAGTGTTCCAGCGAAGCTTAGCACAAGCTGGAAGAACAACATGTAATTTTCCACTTGGGGACCCTGCTTCCCTCGGACTCAATATTGAGTTCAATAAGTTTAGGGCCTGAACTCCCCCATGTCCTAGCCCACTACCCCACACAACAAACCTTGTTATCACCTAGTCTGCCATGACAGAGTATATATTTTTAGCCACTAACAGTCTCCATCAACAGCTATTCACTCTCGTAGCCAGATCGTTATCCTCTCCTTTATCTGTCCAACTGTTCTTCTCTCTCTTTAGACTCTATCCCCACCTATTATTTATTCCTTAACTCCTTCCACATCCTCCATTTCAAACAAGTATGCTGTGTTGGAAAATGTACAGGCTGATGGATTCTCATGGAAATGGAGCAAAAACAGCCAAGTTTTTGGTTTCGACCCTGGCTCTAATGCAATGAGGGGTACGTCAGGTTCCAAGAGATCAATTGTGTTAGGGGACTCTCTAGTCTGAGGCACAGATAGATGTTTCTGTGGCCAGCAGTGAAAAATCAGAATGGTGTATTGTCTCCCTGGTGCCAGGATCAAGGATTTCTCAGAGAGAGTGCAGAATGTTCTCAAGGGGGAGAGAGACCAGCATGAGGTCATTGTACACATTGGAACCAATGACATAGGAAGGGAAAAGGATGAGATTCTGAAAGGAGAATATCGAGAGTTAGGCAGGAATTTAAAAAGAAGATCCTCAAGAGTAGAAATATCTGGATTATTCCCGGTGCTGCGAACTAGTGAGGGTATGAATAGGACGATGGAGCAGATGAATGCATGGCTGCGGAGCTGGTGTATGGGAGAAGCATTCACATATTTGGATCATTAGAAGCTGTTTTGCAGTAGAAGTGACCTGTACAAGAAGGACGGATTGCACCTGTATTGGAAGGGGACTAATATACTGGCAGAGAGATTTGCTAGAACTGCTCAGGAGGATTTAAACTATTAAGGTGGGGTGGTGGGACCCAGGGAGATAGTGAGAAAAGAGATCAATCTGAGACTGGTACAGTTGAGAAAAGAAGCGAGTCAAACAGTCAGGGTAGGCAGGGACAAAGCAGAAACAAGGTAGGAGTGATAAATTAAACTGCATTTATTTCAATGCAAGAGGCCTAACAGGGAAGGCAGATCAACTCAGGGCATGGTTAGACACATGGGACTGTGATATGATAGCAATTGCAGAAACATGGCTCAGGGATGGACAGGACTGGCAGTTTAATGTTCCAGGATATAAATGGTACAGAAAGGGAGGCAATGGTGGCTCAGTGGTTAGCATTGCTACCTCACAGCGCCAGAGACTCTGGTTCAATTCCTGCTTCAGGCAACTGCTGTGTGGAGTTTGCACATTCTTCCTGTGTCTGCCTGGGTTTCCTCCGGGTGCTCTGGTTTCCTCCCACAGTCCAAAAATGTGCAGGCTAGGTGAATTGGCCATGCTGAATTGCCTGTAGTGTTAGGTGAAGGGGTCAATATAGGGGAATGGGTCTGGGTGGGTTGCTCTTCGGAGGGTCGGTGTGGACTTGTTGGGCCGAAGGGCCTGTTTCCACACTGTAAGTAATCTAATTTAATCTAATCTAGTAATCTAAAAAGAGGAGGGGGAGTGGTGTTTTTGATAAAGGATAGTATTACAGCTATACTGAGGGAGGATATTCCCCGAGATACATCCAGAGAAGTTGAACTGAGAAATAAGAAAGGGATGATCACCTTATTGGGATTGTATTATAGACCCCCCCTAATAGTCAGAGAGAAATTGAGAATGAGACCTATAAGGTGATCTCAGTTATCTGTAAGAATAAATGGGTGGGTATGGTAGGGAATTTTAACTTTCCAAACATAGACTGTGACTGCCATAGTGTTAAGGGTTTAGATGGAGAGGAATTTGTTAAGTGTGTACAAGAAAATTTTCTGACTTAATATGTCGATGTACCTACTAGAGAAGGTGCAAAACTTGACTTACTCTTAGGAAATAAGGCAAGGCAGGTGACTGACATGTCAGTGGGAGAGCACTTTGGGGCCAGTGACCATAATTCTATTAGTTTTAAAATAGTGATGGAAAAGGATAGATCAGATCTAAAAGTTGAAGTTCTAAATTGGAGAAAGGCCGATTTTGACGGTATTAGGCAAGAAGTTTCGAAAGCTGATTGGGGGCAGATGTTTGCAGGTAAAGGGATGGCTGGAAAATGGGAACCTTCAGAAATGAGATAACAAGAATCCAGAGAAAGTATATTCCTGTTAGGGTGAAAGGAAAGGCTGGTAGGTATAGGGAATACTGGATGACTAAAGAAATTGAGGGTTTGGTTAAGAAAAATAAGGAAACATATGTCAGGTATAGGCAAGACAGATTAAATGAATCCTTAGAAGAATATAAAGGCAGTAGGAGTATACTTAAGAGGGAAATCAGGAGGGCAAAAAGGGGACGTGCGATAGCTTTGACAAATAGAGTTAAGGAGAATCCAAAGGGTTTTTACAAATACATTAAGGACAAAAGGGTAACTAGTGAGAGAATAGGGCCCCTCAAAGATCAGCAAGGTGGCCTTTGTGTGGAACTGCAGGAGATGGGGGAGATACTAAATGAGTATTTTGCATCAGTGTTCACTGTGGAAAATGACACGGAAGGTATAGAATGTGGGGAAATAAATGGTGACATCATGAAAAATGTCTATATTACAGAGGAGGAAGTGCTGGAAGTCTTGAAATGTGTAAACGTAGATAAATCCCCAGGACCTGATTAGGTGTACCCAAGAACTCTGTGGGAAGCTAGGGAAATGATTGATGGGCACCTTGCTGAGATATTTGTATCAGCAATGGTCACAAGTGAGATGCCAGAAGACTGGAGATTGGCTAACGTGGTGCCACTGTTTAAGAAGAGTGGTAAAGACAACCCAGGGAACTATAGACCAGTGAGCCTGACCTCGGTGGTGGGCAAGTATTTGGAGGGAATCCTGGGGGACAGGATGTACATGTACTTGGAAAGGCAAGGACAGATTACGGATAGTCAACATGGTATGGTGCATGGGAAATCATGTCTCACAAACTTGATTGATTTTTTTGAAGAAGTAACAAAGAGGATTGAGGGCAGAGTGGTGGACATGATGTATATAGACTTCAGCAAGGTGTTCGACAAGGTTCCCCATGGGAGACTGGTTAGCAAGGTTAGATTTCATTCAATACAGGGAGAACTAGCCATTTAGATACAGAACTGGTTCAAAGGTAGAAGACAGAGGGTGGTGGAGGAGGGTTGTTTTTCAGACTGGAGGCCTGTGACCAGTGGAGTGCCACAAGGATCAGTGCTGGGTCCACTACTTTTCGTCATTTATGTAAATGATTTGGATGTGAGCATAAGAGGTACAGTTAGTAAGTTTGAAAATGACACCAAAATTGGAGGTATAGTGGAACAGCAAAGAAGGTTACCTCAGGATCTTGATCAGATGGGCCAATGGGCTGAGAAGTGGCAGATGGAGTTTAGATAAATGCAAGGTGCTGCATTTTGGGAAAGCAAATCTTAGCAGAACTTATACACTTAATGGTAAGGTCCTAGGGAATGTTGCTGAACAAAGAGACCTTGGAGTGCAGGTTCATAGTTCTTTGAAAGTGGAGTCGCAGGTAGATAGAATAGTGAAGAAGGTGTTTGGTATGCTTTCTGTTATTGGTCAGAGTATTGAGTACAGGAGTTGTCCTGTTGCAGGACATTGGTTAGACCACTTTTAAAATATTGCGTGCAATTCTGCTCTCCTTCCTATCGGAAGGTTGTTGTGAAACAAGAAAGGGTTCAGAAAAGATTTACAAGGATGTTGCTAGAGTTGGAAGATTTGAGCTATAGGGACAGGATGAGTAGGCTAGGGCTGTTTTCCCTGGAGCATCGAAGGCTGAAGGGCAAACTTAAAATCATGAGGCGCATGGATAGGGTAAATAGACAAAGTCTTTTCCCTGGGTTGGGGGAGTCCAGAACTAGAGGGCGTAGGTTTAGGGTGAGAGGAGAAAGATATAAAAGAGACCTAAGGGACAACTTTTTCACACAGAGAGTAGTATGTGTACGGAATGAGCTGCCAGAGGAAGTGTGGGGGCTAGTATGATTGCAACATTTAAAAGAATGGGTATATGAATAGGAAGGCTTTGGAGGGATATGGGCCAGGTGCTGGCAGGTGGGACTAGATTGGATTGGAATATCTGGTCGGCATGGACGAGTTGGACCGAAAGATCTGTTTCCGTGCTGTACATCTCTCTGACTCTGTGACATAAACCAACATTTTCCTAGCTACCATCAGTTCTGAGGAAAGGTGACTGGACCCGAAATATTAACTCTAATATGAATTCACAGATGCTGCCAAAACTACTGAGCTTTTCCACCAACTTCTGTTTTTGTTTCTGATTTACAGCATCCACAGTTCTTTTGGCTTTTATTTGTTACTTTGAATTTTTGAATCAAAATCATTTTTTTCAATTTTATACTGATCTCATCCTTCAGTAACAAAACTACCCCACAATTCTCTCCTTCCCTTCTCTTCCAAAATATAAAGTGCCTTTCAACATTCAAGTCCCAGCCTTGGTTACCTTGTAACCATGTCTCTATAATGGCTATTATCTCATACTCATTATTTCAATTTTCATGATTAGTTCAAAGATCTAGTTATGAATGGGACATAAATCTGGCATTTTACCATTTCTGCTTACTGCGACTATGCTAGTGCACTATTATGTTTGTATACTTCATCTGTTGCTATTGCACCCTGGTTATCATTACATTGCATTCTTCTTAATGTTATCAATTCTTTTAAGTATGCGCTGCCTACTAATTAATGTTAATAGAGATCTGGGAGCATGTTGTGATTCTCACTGGCTTCCATCAATTAATTTTGGGAAAACAGAAAGGTGGCAAATTTAAAGAGTTATACCCTGCATAAAAAGTTTAATACATAACAAGCCATGGCAATCGACACAATCAGATGTCAACAACCATGCAAACAACCTGAAATCATCTAGTTAGATGCTACAAAATTATGTCTAAGTATCAATTTGAATTCAAAATGAATGTTGTGCTTGGGCAGTTACACACAAATAAGACCATTTCTTCATCAGTTTTAAAGAATGTACTTTGAAGTTGCAGAAAGTCAGGGACCAGAATCTACAAATGGAAATTCAAAAATGAATGTTATCTTATGACAATGAATAGAAAGCATATTGATTAGTTCCAAAAGAAATGGGACATTCAGTTTGCATTTACAAATGTAAACAATTAGTTCTGTAAATGGATATAGATTTTTTGCAGAGTTCACTCTGATTTAGTTGTTGCCAATGATCTGCAGCACTCAGATTTTCTTCTGAAAAAAGATACAAGACAGCATTTGCCTTGTGTCACATCTATTACTTACAGCTGTGATTGAATTTCAAGCAAATGGATCCAGACATTTGACATCCCTATTTCATTATTATGACATCTCTTCATCCTTTCAATTGGCCAATGAAAATGTGTTTGTTGGAAAAGAAAATAATCTATCCCAAACAGAACTATAAAGCAAAACGCCTTTAATATAATTTGTGAGTGTTGATTTATCTCCAGGTTTGCAGCTTCTCTTATCTTTAGAATGCAGGATTAGCACAAAGAGATGAACATTTGACTCTAATTTGTTATTTACAGTTCAACAGCATTTGCTCTTTATTGAATTATGTTAATAAATCTATTACATAATTTATATGTAAGGGTAAACAAGCAAGAATAAAATTATCCAAATTAAAATCCAAGAGCAAAAATAAATGTTGTGTTACCATAGTTTAACATTGTCTCTTTCTGCCTGATTTAATGTGTATATTAAAAATGAAACCTAACTAATTGTTCAAGAATCTGGATTAGTGGTGCTGGAAGAGCACAGCAGTTCAGGCAGCATCCAAGGAGCTTCACTGAACTGCTGTGCTCTTCCAGCACCACTAATCCAGAATCTGGTTTCCAGCATCTGCAGTCATTGTTTTTACCTAATTGTTCAAGAAGCCAAACTTATGTTTCCCTTTCTATTCCTGCTTACTGCAATTCACAGCTAGGTTTTTAATAGTGTAAAAATACTTGCTAGAGGCAACTGGGGAAGGACTTGATCAATGTTAAATGGTGGGTAATTAAGGCAATATATGAGCAAGTGTAGCATTAAGAAGAAAGAGTTGACAAAGTTGACACTGGAAAAGCACAGCAGGTCAGGCAACGCCCTAAGAGCAGGGGAGTCAACGTTTTGGGCATAAGCCCTTCATCAGGAATGCCTTTCCTGATGAAGGGCTTATGCCCAAATTGTCAACTCTCCTGCTTCTCGGATGCTGCACATTCTGGACTCCAACACAAACTTGTTTGTGTCAGTCACACAGAGTGAATCTCGGAGGCAAACAGAAGCTGGACAAAATTAGGTTAAAGAACATTCATATCTTATATTCTTTCTTGGTTTCCTTATATACCAGGAGATGTCCCTACCATGGTATTTGGTTCCCCCTTATTTGACTTACCAACTCCAGACTCCCCACTCCGCCCCATTTCTGATGAAGGGCTTATGCCCAAAGTGTCAATTCTCCTGCTTCTCGGATGCTGCCTGACCTGTTATACTTTTCCATCACCACTCTTTTCAACTGTAGCATCAAAGAGCCTCAGCAAAACTGCAGTTAATGTGAATCAAGGGAAAACTCTCTATTGGTTGGAGTCATACCTGGCACAGAAGATGGTTGTGGTTGTCAGAAATCAACTATCTCAGCCACAGGATAGCATTGCAGGGTTTTTTCAGAAGAGTGTTCTAGGTGAAACCATCTATAGTTGTTTCATAATTTGCCTGCCCTCATCATAAGATCAAAGTTGGAATTGTCACTCATGATTGTACAGCATTAAGTACAATTGACAATCTTCAGATACTGAAGCAATCCATATCTATACACAGCAAGACCTGAACAACATCTAGGATTGAGTTGATAAGTGGATTGTAATATTAATACCTTCTAAGTACTAGACAATGACCATCTCAAACACAATCTAACCATTGCCCTTGACATTCAGTAGCCTTATCATCACTGAATCTCCCATTATTAACAACTTGAAGGTTATTGTATACCAGAAATCTGACCTGGTCTGGTTATATAAATCCTGTGGCAACAACAGCAAGTCCAAATCAAGGAATCCTGCAGCAAGTAACTCAACTACTGACTCTCCACTAACTATTCACAAGGCAAATGTTAGAAAGGTGATGGAATATTTTCCATTTTCCTGAACGGTTGCTCTTCCAACAATATTGAATAGTTTTAATACCATGCACATCAAAACAACCTACTTAATAAGCTGACAATTTGCCACCTTCAAAATAAACACTGTTCACCACCAGTGCACAGCCCCAGCAATAATGTGTACCAAATAGAATATACACAGCAGCAACTTCCAAACCCATAAACTTTACCACCAAAGAGGTGCAAGAGAACACCATCCACCTGTAAGTTTCCCTCCAAGTCTCTCACCATCTGAACATGGAACAATATCATTGATATTTTGCTGTCAATGAATCAAAATGCTGGAACTCTATTCCTAACAGCATTAGGCAGTAAGGACTGCAGTAGTTTAAGAAACAGGTTCACCACCTCTACCTTTATCTAGAACAGTTAGGAATGGGCAATAAATGCTGACCTAGGCAGCGATGTCTACATCCTTTGAATGAATAAAAATAAGTGGTGTGAATGATTTTGACATGTAAAATAACTGAGAGTATGTATCAAAGGTCCAGATTGTGAATTATTTATTGCTGGTTGGTTGACTGATAAAGGAACATTGAAAATGCACAATATCAGGACTAACCTGACCCAAGTTTATAAGCTTATGCCTTTTAATGTTAACCCTATCCAACCATCACATGAACTCCTGCTAGCATGGAGCAGCTGAATAGCTTGGAAATAATGTTAGAGATGTGCCCTACTATAAAATGAGCTAAAAAGTCTATGAGTTTGCCGTTGTTCAACATATTTGTGGGTAGTGCCATAGGTTTTCTTTTTCATTTGTGGGATGAGGGCATTGCCGGCTGGCCAGCGTTTATTGCCTGTCCAAGTTGCCTTTGAGGAGGTCTGATGGGCTGTCATCTTGAGCTGTTGCAATCTACATGCTGTCAATTGACTCACAATGCCCTTTGGAAATTCCAGGATTTTGTCCCAGCCTGAAGGAACAACAATATATTTCCAGGTCAAGATAATGAGTGGCTTGGAGGGGAACTTGAAGGTGGTGGTGTTCCATATCTCCGTTGATCTTCCTTCCAATTGGAAGTGGTCGTGTATTTGAAAGGTGCTGTCTCACAATCTTTGGTGAGTTTCTCCAGTGCTTCCTGTAGATGGTGCACACTGACGCTACGGAGTGTCGATGGTAGGGGGAGCCAATATGGTGCCAGTCAAGCAGGCTGCTTTGTCCTTGATGGTGTCAAGCTTCTTGAGTGTTGTTAGAGTAGCAACCATTCAGACATGTGCCGAGTATTTCATCACATTCCTGGCTTGTGTCTTGTAGATGATGTACAGGCTTTGAAGACTCTGGTGGTTAGTTATTCCTAGTAATTGTTCCTATTAATATGCCTCGGCACAATATTCCTAGCCTGTGCCCTGTTCTTGAAGCCACTGTATTTATGTGGTGAGTCCAGATGAGTTTCAGGTAAATGATAAACCCAAGGATGTTGATACTTGGGGATTCAGTGATGGCAACTCCATTGAATATCAAGGGGTAGTGGTTAGATTGTCTGTTTTTGGTGATGGTCATTGCCTGGCATTTGTGTGGCATGAATGTTACTTGCCACTTGTCAGACCAAGCTTAGCTATTTCCAGATCTTGTTGCATTCGAACATGGACTGCTTCAGTATCTGATGAGTTTTGAATGGTGATGAACATTGTGCAATCATCAGTGAATATCCACACCTCTGATATTATAAAAGAGGGAAGGTCATTGATGAAGCAGCTGAAGATGGTAGTGCCTCGGACTCTACCCTGACCAACTCCTGCAGAGCTTGCCTGGAGCTGAGCTGAACCTACCTCCAACAACAACAACTGTCTCTCTACATGCCAGGTACAACTCCAACCAAGAGAAACTTTGTACTCTGCTATCCATTGGTTCCAGTTTTGCTAGGGCTCTTTGATGCCCCACTCAGTCTTGATGTCAAGGGCTGTCACTCTCATCTCGCCTCTAGAATTCAGCTCTTTTGCCCATACTTGAAACAAGTCTGTAATGAGGTCAAGAGCTGAACAGAACCCAAATTGATGCCTTTGAGCGAGTTATTACTTTTGATAGCACTATTGATGATGCCTTCCATCACCTTACTAATGATTGAGAGTTGACTGATAGGAGCTCTAATTGTCTGGGTTGGATTTGTCCTACTCTTTAATGTACAGGACATACTTAGGCGGGGGGAGGTGCCAGTGTTGTAACTGTACTGGAAGAGCTTATCTGTGGGAGTGGCAAATTCTGAAGCACTGGTCTTCAATTCTATTGCCAGAATGTTGTCAGGGCCCAAAGCCATTGCCCCCAACCGTTTCTTGATATCACATGGAGTAAGTCAAATTTACTGAAGGCTGGTATCTCTGATGCTGGGGACCACTAGACGAGGCCATGATGGATCATCCACATGGCAGTTCTAGCTGAAGGTTTCTGCAAATGTTTCAGCCTCATCTTGTGGTTGTGTAAGACATAATTGCAGCTAAAATGCTATTAGTCTTTATTTGAAGTACAATTTGACTGTTAATTCTTGTTTAACTTTGTGTTGGTTCTAATTTGTCTTTAAGTAAAAGTGAAATGTGGCTGGCAATTTTTTGCATTTTGGTTTATAGTTGCCCCAAGGGGGGTGTAACACCATTAGAGACTCAATGAAAGCAGAGATTGAAAACATTCACTAGTACATTCCACCATTAAGAAAATTCCATGTTTTCTTTTATTGGATTTTATGAGAATATGGGTATCTGTAAGGCTCAAGTTTTATTTAAGGCAAGGATCTAACTTTAAAAGAATTGAAACAGTTGAGCAAAAATTATTTACTGGCTGTATTACAACATATAGGGAATAATGTAAGATCAGGAATTAAGGGGGATGGGAGCATTGAAAGAGAGACAGGGACAGTTTTTCCCTGGAGCGTAGAAGGTTGAAGGATGACCTTACAGAGATTTTTTAAGTCCTGAAGGGTATAGATAAGATGAATAACAAAGGTCTTTTTCCCTAAGGTAGGGAAATTCAAAACTAGAGAGAATAATTTTAAGGGGAGACGGGAAAGATTTAAAAGGAACCTGAGGGGCAACCTTTTCACACACACAGTGGTTCATAAGTGGAATGAATAGGAAATGTTTAGAGGGACATGGGCAAAACTCAGGCAAATGGGACTGGTTTCATTTGGGTAACCTCGTTGGCATGGACCTGTTAGACCAAAGGATCTGTTTTGTCCTGTATGACTCTATAACTAGGGCTTGAGGAAGTGAATGAGTACAACTGACCAGAATTGAAAAAATGACTTACATGGAGCAAAATTAGTAACTGAGGAAAAAGTTAGGAAAGATGTGAAAAGAGAAGAAAAAGATTGCAAGAAATGACACATCTCAAAACGTAGCATTTAATTAAACTGTTATTTGAAAGAGAAATGTGTGTGGGATTTCAGGGAAAAGATAAGAGAATGGCACTAAATGAAGTTGGAGAGCTGGTACTGACAAGATGGGTCAAATAATCATGTACGCTGTAAGAATTCTGCAACTCCATGGATTTTAAGTTTTGATTGCTTGAGTCAATGAGAAGTGAGGTTGACTCAGAGAGAACATGTAATTATGTTTTATGAACAATTTTTGCTGAGCATCTACATTTATGAAGAGGGATGGAGAATTCATCGTTTCCTCAAGAAGACTGGCACAAATTTGAATTGGCCAAAGGAATGTGGGCTATGTTCACATAATTGCTTTGATAGGGAACACTTTGAAACTGTATTCATCATTTTCAGCAGAGTATTCATATGATATGAGGAATTAAAGATTACTGTACTCAACTTTAATGAATAAGTGCCAAGTTCCTAATGAACAAATATTTAGAAATTTGAGAAAGTGAATGGGCCAGATCTTTGTAGAATTTTCCAGGTTACAAAAAATGGTTCCCTTCCCTTTCAAATAACAGCTTAATTAAATGCTGCATTTTTCTTCTCTTTTCACATGTCTTTCCTTACCTTTTTTCTCAGTTACTAATTTCTCTCCATGTAAGTCAATTTTTTTGTTCTGAATTTTTTCAATGCTGCCTGACCTGCTGTGCTTTTCCAGCACCACACTCTCAAAACTGTAATGAATGGAATGTCAGTTATAAGAAGTGAGGCCTTGGTGAAAAAGAGGGAAGACGTAAAGGCACAAACTCTTGACTGAAAACAAAAAATGCTGGAAATCACAATGGGTCAGACACATCCATGTCTAGATGAGTCTTCATCAGAGACAGGCTCTTGTTGGGTTAATAAAAGTGAAAATTCAGAGGACAAGTTTAGTTCAAAGCAACTGACATACTTACTCTTGTCACGAGCAGGGGAACGTGAAACCTGAATGCTGAAAATTGAAAATTGCAGCGTCCAGACAAGGGATACTGTTTCAAGTGATAACGTTCTAACCATTAAAGTTCATGATAAGCAGGGAATCTGCCCCCATGTTCACAGAGAGGATCAATCTGTTGATTGAAAGTCTATTTTATTTGCTCCTGGGTAAAGTGTCACTACATTCATCAGGTGAGGCTGAACTGGAAAAGGAGCGAGCTTTACCCATGGAATGATCTTCACTTGATCAACGTAGAAACCACTGTATTAGTGAGTTGCTTAACTAGACTTTAAAGATGATTATTATAATGTAAAAAATGGTGTATGAGGGAGGATTCACATGAAGGGAGACTTGGAATATTGAAGAGGATTGACAAGGCACAGTGTAGGGTAACAATAGAGGTAATGGTAACTAGAGTGTGACAGGACGGGACAGACATACAAACATGTGACTGCACAGCAAATGAGGTTGGTGTAGGAAAAATTGATAAAAAGACAAAATTAAAGACTCTTTAGTTGAATACTTTGAGCACTTGTACAAAGCTAGATGAATTGAGAGCTCAAATAGATATAAACAATATGATGTTATTGATATTAAAGAGAAATGTTGCAAAGTGGGTGTTGATAGTAATAGAGTCACACAGCACGGAAATAGGCCAACCACTCCGTGCTGAACGTAATACCAAACTAAACTAGTCTCACCTGCCTGTTCCTGGTCCGTATCTGTCCAAATCTTTCCTAATCATGTACTTATCCGAATGTCTTTTAAATGTTATACTTGTATTCCAATCCACCACTTCCTCATGAAGTTCTTTCCACAGGCTAACCACCTTCTGTTTATAAATTTTGCACCCTCATTACTTTTTAAAATCTCTCTCCTCTCACCTTGAAATATGTCCCATAGTCTTCAAATCCCCAACCCCGGGGAAAAGACATCTGCCATTTGCCTTTTCTATATCCCTCATGATTTTATAAATGTCTACAAGGTCACCCTTCAACCTCCTACACTCGAGTAAAAAAAGTCCCAGCCTATCCAGCCTCTCTTTAGAATTCAAACCTTCCATTCCTGACAACATCCTGGTAAATCTCTTCGGAATCCTCTCCAGTTTAATAATATCCTTCCTATAACCGGATGACCAGAATCGGACACAGTATTCCAGAAGAGGCCTCACCAATGTCCTGTACAATCTCAACGTGACTTAACAACTCCAATATTCAACAGACTGAGCAATGAAAACAATCATGCCAAAAGCCTTTTTAACCACCCTGTCTATATGTGATGCAAACTTCAAAGAATTATATACTTAAACCCCTAGATCCCTTTGTCCTACAATACTATCCAAGGCCTTATCATTAATTGTATTTGTTGTACCAAAATGCAATACCTCGCATTTATCCAGACTGAACTCCATCTGTCATTTTTCAGCCCATTGATCCATTTGATCAAGATCCCTTTGTAATCCTAGAAAAGGATTTATCAGGGCGGCACGGTGGCTCAGTGTTGGGTACTGCTGCCACACAGCGCCAGGGACCTGGATTCAATTCCACCCTCAGGCAACTGTCTGTGTCGAGTTTGCACATTCTCGCCATGTCTGCATGGGTTTCCTCTGGGTGCTCTGTTTTCCTCCCACAATCAAAATATGGGCAGGTGAGGTGAATTGACCATGCTAAATTGCCCATAGTATTCAGGGATGTCTAGGTTAGATGCATTACTCAGGGGTAAATATAGAGGAACGGGTCTGGGTGGGTTACTCGTCAGCAGATCAGTATAGACTTGTCGAGCCGAAGGGCCTGTTTCCACACTGTAGGGATTCTATGAAAAAACACCTTCTTCATTGTCTGCTATGCCACCAATTTTGATGTCATCCACAAACTTACTAACCATGTCTTTTACATTCTCATTCAAATCATTCATATAAATGACAAACAAAAGAGGTTCCAGACCTTGTGGAACACTATTGGTCACAAGCCTCCTATCCGAAAAGCAGCCCTCCACCATCACTCTCTGTCTCCTGCTGTTCAGCCAATTATGTACCCAATCAAAAAGCTCAGCCTGAGTCCCGTGTGACCTAAAATATTAAATGGTATGGGGAGAAAGCAGGAGTAGGCGACTGAGTTGGATGATTAGCCATACATAACGGTGGAACAAGCTCAAAAAGCTGAATGGACTATTTGTGCTCCTATTTTTTATGTTACTCTGAAAAGAAGGCATGTAAGGAAGTAAGGAATGGATTACTGCTCCTAGGTCTCCTCCTCCGATCAGAATGGTAGGACTGAGGATGGAGGTGAAAACAGAGCCAGTTGGTGTCCATTGTAATAAGACTGGGCACATTTTTCAGAATGCTGAATGTTGACAGGGAAACCCATAAGACATTTTGGAGCTCGTAAGACTGAATCCAAAAAGGAAACTCAGAAGGAAAAGAAGACCACAGACCAGATTGTCGCTCTAACAACAACTAAGAGACCAAAAGTAGACATATAAGGAAGCTTTGCAACAATCATGGGAGATTTAATCTTCACATAGTTCAGACTAGCTAAATTGGTGAAGGTACCCCAAAGGATGATTTTATAAAGTGTATTCAAGTGTTTCTTAGAACTTTATGTTCTTCAACCAACCATATTCTTCTAGAGATAGTAATGTGTTGTCAGACCGGATTAAGTAAAGAACTCAGGATAAATGATTCTGTAGGTTGTCACCACATTCAGAATTTCACATTCAGATTTCAGCTGAGAAATATGATTCTAAAACTAATGTCTTAAAATTAAATTCAGGTGATTACAAGAGTATGAAGACAGAGTTGGCTAAAATGGGGTGGGAAAATAAGTTTGCACTAAGGAGAAAACCACTAAGAAAGAAGAACATTATAAAAAGTATGCAACATCTGTTATCAGTGATATAAATTTAAAATGAAAATGTACAATGTTGCAAATATTAGTAGTATCCTAGAAGATTGGAAAGATTTTTAGAAACCAGTGAATGATGACTAAAATAAAAAATAAACAGTAAGAAATTGGAATATGAGAATAAACTGGCAAGACAAGTAAAATACAAACACTGAAATAAAACCTCTAAATGTGTATAAAACAGATGAGCTAAAGTAAGTCTTAGTCCTTCAGAGGGTGTGACTGGAAAATTACCAATGAATGCAAGAAAATGACATGTACACTAGACAAGTATTTTGTATTTCTCTTTGCAGTAAAAGACAAAAAGTGCACCATAAGAATTGTAATAAATCGAAAGGCAAAAGGAAAGGAGAAACTTAAAAGAAGCATGACCACTGTAGAAAAATTATGGAGACTAACAAGACCATAAGACATAGAAGCAGAAGTAGACCATCAGCCAATCAAATTTGTCTGCCATTCAATGGGATCGTTGCTGAACCAATAATCCACAAATCGACTTTTGCTGTCTGTTCCTCAAAACCCTTGATTCCCTTAATAATTAAAAATGTGTCAATCTTTGCCTGGAATGTACTTAATGACCCAACCTCAACAGCCCTCTATGGTAAAAACTTCCGCAGATTCACAACTATCTGAGAGAAGAAATTCCTCTTCATTTCTATCTTAAATGTTGCAACATTCACGGCATCCTCAGATAAGGCGAATGGCGGTGGGGTATGCTTCCTGATCAACGTTTGCTGTTGCTTGGACATAGTGACCCTGGCAAGCCATTGCTCTCTGAACCCAGAATACCTTACAGTAAAAGTCATCCCATGACCTACTGTGGGAGTTCACCTCTGCCATCCTGACAATAGTCTATATACCAACCCATGCAGATGTGAAGAATGCCCTAGACGTTATTGACACTGCCACAGACATTTGAGAGATGAAATTCCCCAACAACCTATTCATTGTAGTCCACGACTTCAACCAAGACAACTTCAAGAGAGTGCTGCCAATGTACCACCAACACATATCGTGCCCAACAGAGGACCAAACATTCTGGACCACTGCCAAACAACAATCAAAGATGTATACCACTCCATCCCCCACTGACACTTCAGAACATCAGATCACAGTGCTGTGTTCCTCCTCCCAGCTTACAAGCAGAAGCTGAAATAGAAGGACTCTTCACAAAAGCAAGTACAATGCTGTTCAGAGACTCTGGAAGACCTTCTCTGGTACTGCTTGGAATTGGTGGACTAGACCATGTTCAAGTACGCCGTCCACCACTGTCATGGACTTCATTAGCAAATGCGTGGAGACCTGTGTACCAAAGAAGTCAATCTGAATGTCCCCCAACTGTAAACCTTGGATGAACCAGAAAATCCACTCTTTACTGAAAACCGAATGGGAAACATTCAAGACAGATGACCAAGACCAATATAATAAGTCCAGATATGACCTCTGCAAAGCCATCAGGGATGCCAAGAGGCAGTACCGGACCAAACAGACTCCTGCTGCTTATGGCAAGGCCTAAACAACATTAAGGGATACAAAATGAAGCAGATCAAGATAACAGACAAAGACATATCCCTCCCTGATGTGCTGAATGCTTGCTGTGCTCAGTTTGAGTAGAATGCCAACAGTGCGGTGACGCCTGCCCCCACAATCTCGGTCACACCTATTCCCTCATCACCGCTGCAGATATCAGACCTAGGAGTCAACTCAAGGAAAGCAATGGGCCCGGATGGTGATGCCAGCTGATCCTGTGTGGACCAACTGGCAAAGGTATTCACCAACATCTTTAATGTCTCCCTCCTACAAGCTGAAACCCTCACCTGCTTCAAGAAGACCACCATCATCCCCATACCTACGGAAGCACAAGCAATGTGCCTTAATGACTACTGCCCAGTGGCTCTGACCTCAAAAATCATGAAGTGCTTCAAGAGGCTGGTTATGATCTACATCAACCATAGTCTCCCAGCCTTTCTCGATCCCTTGCAGTTTGCCTACCAACATAATAGGTCCACAGTGGATGCCATGTCCCTAGCCCTGCACTCTGCCCTGGAACATCTGGATAACAAGGACACCTATAGCAGACTCCTGCTCATTGACTATAGCTCCGCCTATAACACCATTATCTCCTCCAGACTGATCTCAAAATTCTGCGGCCTTGGTCTCAGCTCCACCCTCTACAACTGCATTCTCAGCTTTCTGACCCACAGGTCACAGTCAGTGTTGGTAGGAAACCTCACCTTCTACACAATAACACCTTAACACTGGAGCTCCCCAAGGATGCATCCTCAGCCCCCAACTGTACTCCCTGTATACCAATTACTGTATTGCCAAATTCCAAATGAATGTCATCTCCAAGTTTGCTGACAACACCACTACAAGTCAAAATACAGAAGGAAGATCGAGGGCTTGGTGACGTGGTGCAATAAGAACACCCACTCTCTCAATGTCAGCAAAATGAAAGAACTGACTTCAGAAGAAAGGAGGAGGATACGCCCCAAACTACACCAATGGTACTGAGGTTGAGAGGGTGGAAACTGTCAAGTTCCTCAGAGTGACAGTAATCAACAACCTGTCCTGGACTTCCAATATAGATGCGATGGTCAAGAAGGCATAACAATGCCTCTTCTCCTCAGGCAGCTCAGGAAATTTGGCATGTCTATAAGGACTCTCACCAACTTCTATGGAAAGCATACTGTTCAAGTGCATAACAGCTTGGTATGGCAACTGCTCTGCCCAGGACCGTAAGAAACTACAGAAGGTGGTATGCACAGCCCAGACCATCACGGAAGCCATCCCTTCCATCCATGGACTGCATTTACATGGCTTGTTGCTGTGGAAAGTCTGCCAACATCAACAAAGATCCATCCCACCCCGGTAATGATCTCCTATAACCTCTTCCGTAAAGCAGAAGACACAGAAGCCTGAACAGAAGCACCAGCAGATTCAGGAACAGCTTCTTCCCTGCCATTATTAGACTGATGAACGGAATCATGAGCTTCAAATATTGCTGATATTGCTAACATTGATCTCACCTAGCACACACCCTGTGCAATGTAACCTGTCTGCCTCTACGTCTTTTTGATCTGTACATCCTTGCTTACAATGACCTGCCAGAACTGCCCATAAGCAAAGCTTTTCATTGTACTTTGATACATGTGACAATAAATAAATAAATCAAACCAGTTAT